>NC_134880.1:10684736-10837236 GCF_041734735.1 Babylonia areolata | reverse complement strand
GGGAAGAGATGAGGAGTGGGATGGAGGGCAGAAGAAGAAGAAAAGAGGTGGAGGCCTGGGGTGATGTGGGGGATGAAGGGTGATGGAGAGAGAGATGGTGCGTGAGTTGAGTCACTGGGTGGGGGGTGGATCGAGAAGTTAGGGGATATGACTGGGGAAGGGGGGTGAGGCGAGAAGTGGGAGGGAGAGCAGAAGAAGAAGAAAAGAGGTGGAGGCCTGGGGTGATGTGGAGGATGAAGGGTGATGGAGGGAGGGATGGTGGGTGAGTTGAGTCACCTGGTGGGTGGGTTGATTGAGAACTTTGGGGGTATGACTGGGGAGGGGGGGGTGAGACGAGGAGTGGGAAGGAGGGCAGAAGAAGAAGAAAAAAGGTGGAGGCCTGGGGTGATGTGGAGGATGAAGGGTGATGGAGGCTGAGTTGAGTCACCTGGTGGGGGGTGGATGCAAACCTTTGGGGGTATGACTGGGGAGGGGGGGGGAGAGATGAGGAGTGGGAAGGAGGGCAGAAGAAGAAGAAAAGAGGTGGAGGCCTGGGGTGATGTGGGGGATGAAGGGTGATGGAGAGAGAGATGGTGCGTGAGTTGAATCACTGGGTGGGGGGTGGATCGAGAAGTTAGGGGGTGTGACTGGGGAGGGGGGGGGAGATAAGGAGTGGGAGGGAGAGCAGAAGAAGAAGAAAAGAGGTGGAGGCCTGGGGTGATGTGGAGGATGAAGGGTGATGGAGGGAGGGATGGTGGGTGAGTTGAGTCACCTGGTGGGTGGGTGGATGCAAACCTTTGGGGGTATGACTGGGTGGGGGGAAGAGATGAGGAGTGGGAAGGAGGGCAGAAGAAGAAGAAAAGAGGTGGAGGCCTGGGGTGATGTGGAGGATGGGGCTGAGGGGGTTGGGTGGGGGGGGGGAGGGCGGGAGGAGGGCAATGGGGAATCAAATTAATGTGGGTCATTTGGACAACTTTTTTTCGTGGGGGGTGGGGGGGAGGAGGGGAGATGAGGAGTGAGAGGAAGGGCTGGTGAGGGAGAGGCGTGGGGGGGGGGGGATGGAAATCAAGGTAAGGTGGGTCCATGTGTTGTTAGGGGTGGTGAACTTCAAGATTTGTGGGGTGTTTGGGGTGGTGAGTGTGCATGCATTCATGGACACACACACACACACACACACACACACGGCCGAACTGATATGGGTAAAAAAAAAATTCAAGTAACTGGTCCCGGTAAAAAAAAAAAAAAAAATAAAGTAACCATCAAGCACCTGTTCAATAGTTCTATATTGCTCGAGGTATTCAAACCAAGCAAACAGATCAGAAAGCACCACCACCAGTGCTACTGCTGCTGCTGTTACTGCTACAACCACCACCACCGAAACTACTAACACCACCACTACAACAACTACTACTACTGCCACCAACACCCTAGCCACCACTACTAATAGAGGTAGCAGAAGTAATACTATTACTACTACTACCACCACCATCATCACTACTACCACTACAACCACTGCTGCTACACTTCCGTATTGCTGCTGCTGGTGCTACTGCTATTACTGCTGGTGCTACTACTACTACTACTACTACTACTACTACTACTACTACTACTACTACTACAGCCGCTGCTACAACTACTGCTTCTTCTAGTACATGACATACAAAATGTTCAAAACAGGTGTACGGAGTTCGGGCTTTGAACCAGAAGGCGAGCGTGCCGTTCTATCAAGAGCTTGCTGATGTCAGCGGGGGTCATTACCTCACTATGAACAACTTTGATGTCATCACCGACATGTTCTTAGCAGGTGAGAACAGGTGGGGTAGGTAGCTCAAGAGGGGTAGTTAGAGACACGTGTGATGGCATGTGCAGTCATTTCTCTCATTCTCTCTCGCCTTGACTACTGTAACTCCCTATTGTCTGGTTTGCCTACTTCATTCATTCAGTTCCTTCAGCACATACAAAACTCTGCTGCTGCCCGACTCATCCTCAGAAAGAAAAGATCTGAGCACATCACTCCTATTTTGCAACATGTTCATTGACTTCCTGTCTCACACAGAATAAAGTATAAGATCAGCACTCTACGTTATAAATGTATTCACAGATCTGCCCTTTCCTGTCTTTGTAGCTGCCTTCACCTCTACACTCCATCTCACTCTCTTCGATCAGCTTCGGATCCACTCTGTTTATGGATATCCAGATTCAAACACTCCACTGTTGGACGCCATTCCTTCTCTGTCTCTGGACCTTGTATTTGGAATGAACTTCCTCTTTCGCTTCGTCAGGTCTCTGCACTCAGCTCTTTCAAGTCTGGCCTTAAAACCCAACTCTTCACAAGATAGCCTCCCTCCCCTACCTCTTCCTTGTCTTCAGTTTTCTTCAGTTTTAGAGTTATGCATGCGTGTGAATGACTGGTGTGAAAGCACTTAGATTTGTCTCTGCACAAGATTCAGCACTATATAAATACTATCATTATTAGTAGTAGTAACAAATGTATAAATACACAGAAATGAAACGAAATACGTACTTCTCAAAATGTTAAGGACCCCTTTATTTAAAACGTCATTATATGTTTCCATAAGATATCAGAAAATCAAGAAATGGTTGAAATCACATGCTGCATTCCCTCTCACTGACACACACTCACGGCTGTTTCAGGCACACATGCACCATAAACAGCTTGAAGAATGTGTTTGAAAAATCAATGTACCGTCAAAAACTGCTGATAAAAGTTGTTTTTGTTTTTTTAAATATAATGTGTGTTTGTGTATATATATACATATATGTATATATATATATATATATATATATTTGTAAATATGTATGTATGTATGTATATCTGTGTGTGTTTTTGTGTGATTTTTCATTGTAAAAAGAAAAGTGCATATACAAGCAAGCACCTGTGGCTATGATCAGGCTTATTACATAGGTACATACACCGCCATCTGCCGGAAATTCAGCCTGATTTCAGCATACCCCGAAGAAGGAAACTGCAGATTCCAAAGACGGCTCCTTGTTTTGTTTTTTGTTGTTGTTGTTTTTTTTTGGGGGGGGGGTTATTTTTAGTCAACCCAATCTTTATTCTGTTGTTTCTCATACTCAGTTGAAGTAATAGCATGTTCGTGTTCTGTGGTGCTCGTGAAATCTGCAGTGTGACCTAATTTCAGTTTCTAACACATTGTTACCTTTGTGCAGTATATTTCTTCTGCTCCTAAGAGGGTCAGTTTGCCTGCGAAAAATATAAATAAAGCATTATTGTATCGTATTATGTTCATTCATTTATTTATTTTGCTTATTGGGCGATTCGTGTAATTCTTATCATTTCGTTCGTTTATTCAGTGATATGTATATGGATTTACTTCATTCCTCTTGCTGAGATGATAAAGTGATTCTGAGTCTGATTCTGATTCTCATTCATTCACACACTCACTCATCCATTCACACACTCACTCACTCACTCATTCTTTTTTCTTTTTTTGTTCAGTAGTCTGTTTTCCAGGAGACCACGTGTTGTCATTCACGTAATCATTCATTCGTTCATTTTTTTTATTTTTTTTTATTTTGATCAACCAGTAGGACCTGGGACAGTCTTTGTCCCTCCCTCACTGATTCACTCACTGACTCGCTCACCGATTTATTTGCTTACTAACTCACCGCTCAGGATACCATGCAGTGTGTTCCCGGGGAGCAAACGAAGTGGACTTGGGACAGTCTCTGTCACTCACACACTCGCTATTTCACTCACTCACTATTTCACACACTCGCTCACTGATTCACTCTGCACGTCGTACTCGTTCACTCACCGACTCACCGCTTTGGCCACTCCCCTGCAGTGTGTTACACCGGGGGAGCTAACGAGGAGGACCTGGGGACAGTCTCTGTCACTCACTCACTCACTCATTATTGTACTCACTCGCTCACTCACCGACTCACCGCTCTGGACACTCTTCTGCAGTGTGTTACCGGGAAGCCAACGAAGAGGACCTGGGCGAGTTTGAACGCGAGGTGGAGGCAGAGGGTCGAATGACGGAGGAGAGGCGTCAGATCTTCGACAGCCTCCACACCCAGAACCCCACCCGATCCCAGCAGGACCCAAGCCATCGCCGGCCTGAGGTATAGTAACCCCCTCTACCCCCCCACACCCCCAACCCACCCTCCCCCTCCTGCCCACCCCTCATTCCTCCTTGGTATGATAATTATAAGGATGCTGTAATGCGTTTCAAAGTGTTAGCGTTTGTTTGTTGTTGTTGTTTGTTTTTTTTTAGGGGGTTTTATTGTTGTTTTCCCCCCAAACGGAAAACCGTGTTTTTGGAACCTTTAATATGTTCTGCGGTTGAACACCCTCCCTCACCCATCCCATCCTCTCTCTCTCTCTCTCTCTCTCTCACACACACACACACACACACACACACACACACACACTGCATTCATGTATGTATGTATGTATGTATGTATGTATAATCTCTCTCTCTCTCTCTGTAACTACATATGCATGTATAAATATATATATATATATATATATATATATATATATATATATATATATATATATATATACAGAAGGAGAGCGAGCGCGATAAAGAGAGAGAGAGAGAGAGAGACTGGTTTGATAAGTTGATTATCTACGAACTGTAGTTGTCGTACGCTTAACTGTTTACATATACAACGTGTGTGTGTGTGTGTGTGAGTATATGTGTGCGAGCCAGTGTGCACGTATGTCTGTGTGTGTGTATACGTTCTGTGTGTCTGCGTATGTGTATGTCCCTATTGTATATTATGTATGTTTACTATGTATACCTATGTGCGAGTATATGTATGTGCGTGTGTGTGTGTGTGTGTGTGTGACAGCGAGAGGTGACAGAGAGCTGGTGGGAACGCTCAAGGTACCAGGGTAACCCCCAGTATCACTATGACCCCCAAAGGGACAGGTGGAGCCCATTTTCAGGTAATAATAATAATAATAATAATACTGACAATGAAGAAGAAGAAAAGTGGTGGTGATGCTGTTAATAATAATGATGATGATGATAATAATAATAGTAATAATAATGATAATAATAATGATGATAATTATAATAACGATAAAAAATAATAATTAAAAAATAATAATAATGATTGTAATGATAATGATAATACAAAATGATAATAATTTTTTCTTATATTGCAACTAATCAAATACATTTTGCTCTAGTTTGCAGTAGTTGTAATAAGAATAGGCACTCCAATCCGCTACAACATCCATCTGAACATGCCAGTTCCACTTTATATTATAATAAACGTGAAGAACTATGGCAAGACAATGCACTAAACGTGACAACATGGTACAATAATTATGCAAAGCAAACGATACATGTGTACATAGAAACATTCTCCTACTACTTCTGAAGCTGTGTATTCTCAGTTGAACGATGTCTTACTGACACAACAACAACGACAACAGCATCACTGCTTGCTACTACTACTACTACTACTACTACAATGAAAGCTGCTGCAGCTCCTGATAATGATAATACAATTTGGAAAACATTTGCAAAAATATTACTTTTGCTACTGCTGGTGCTGCTACTGATAATGACTCGATGGCGACATTTGTTCGACATCATTAGGCCACAAAAATATTGCGTTTGCATAACATTGCAGCACACACACACACACACACACACACACACACACACACACACACACACACACACATATATATATATATAGAGAGAGAGAGAGAGAGAGAGACGCGTAGTGTGTGTCATATTTGTCGTGGCTGTTGTTGCGTCATGATTTGTCACATCTACTTGATTTCTCTCACTGTGACAAATCCTGTAGGCATGTCACTTTTTTTTTTTTTTCAAAAATATTACTTTTGCTACTGCTGCTGCTGCTAATGACTCGATGGCGACATTTGTTCATCATTAGGCCACAAAAATACACATATTTGTGTCCACTGCGACATGATTTGTCACACTCACTGTGGACGTACAGTCAATTTTCAAGCGGGACAATAACTTAATGTAACACTTACTGTTGTTGTATTGTGGAGAGTTTCCTTTACTGAGAATGGAGGGTTTGAAATTACTTAGGCATTTCGGTGGTCTCAGTCTCACTGTACCCTTTCCTTAGCAAACATACAGAAAGCGGTTTTTTTTTAAGATAAGCTGTGGATGGACTAAGTTCAGCTTTTCTGGGGAAGATGGCGTGGGACCACAGAAATAATTATACAAGTACATTCAAACTTTCTATTCTGAGTAAAGGAAAGTTCTACAATCTGAATCCAGAATCAGATAATTTGTCAAAAGTTGAACTGTTCGACTCTGAGAAAAGGAAACTTCTACAACATGTATCCAGAATTAGAGAATATTTCAAAGGTTTAACTGTTCGATTCTGAGTCAAGGATACTTCTACAATACGTATCCAGAATCAGAGAATTTATCGAAAGTTTTACCGTTCTATTTCGAGTAAAGGAAACTTCCTACTATATGTATCCAAAGCCAGAGATTCATTATCCTGCTTTTTCTGCCCCCACCCCCCCACCCCCCACCCCTTTTTTTTCTTTTTTTTTTTTACCAAAGTTCGAACTTTCTACTTTGAGTGAAAGAAACTTTTTGTATCCAGAATCATATGATTTTTTTTTAACCAAAAATTCAAACTTTCGATTTTTGGTAGGTTAAAGGATAAATTCTACTCTATGTTTCCAGCAGAACCAGACAGTCTTTACCAACCGAATAATCATTTCAATCAGGTCATTGTCGTCACTCCGGTTCTCCTCCAGCCGTCTCCGGAACCACCACCACCACCACCACCACCAGAGGCAGGCGCACTTCCAAGAAGTGTTCCATCATGTGAAACGACCCGACAACCAACGCCACGTAAGGCCTCATTCAGTGGATCATCCCCAGTACCGGATGCGGAAAAAGGATTACGCCGGACGCCATGCCGCAATGGGTCTTGATGATCATGCTTTCATCTTGTTCTTCTGGTATTGCCGGACTCGCGCACGGCTGGCGTGCCGGTGAAAGACGAGAATTTATGCACCCCACCCCCCCCTCAAGAAAATTAGTTCACTTTCGGGTAAATGAATAAGTAAATAAATAAATCATCGAGCGGGAAATGTTGTATTTATATTGTATTACATTGTATTGTGTTGTATTATGTTTTTATCCTAACAGATTTCTCTGTATGGAATTCGGGCTGCTCTTCTCAGATGCAGCGCCACACATCCTTAATTGTGTCTTTCTTTCCAGCTTTTTTTCTGTCTGCAAGTGCATTTGTTTTAATATATATCTATAAAAAATTTAAAAAAATAGCCAGGGACAACTTGAGTTTGTTGCCATGGGTTCTTCGACGTGTGCTAAGTGCATGCTGCACATAGGACCTCAGTTTATCGTCCAAACTAGCTTCCAGACCATCATCACTCAAAGTCTGGTGAAGGGTGAGTTAAAATCCCGCTCCGTACATGAGACCCGAACCAGCAGACACTCGCTTCCTAGTCAGGAGGCACATTTGGCCGCTAGGCCAACCAAACTGCAATATTATGCTCCCTGGGGCCAGAGTTTAAAACCCAGTTTGACAATTTTGACTCCTGAGTAAAACATGTGAATAGCTTTGCCGATGCTGGTTTTTTTTGGTTTTTTTTAAACCAGTCTTCAGTACACCCGTTCCCTTCCCACATTAAAATGATGCTTAATCAAGTCGTTCTCATGATGACAGTGTCGTGTTAAAATATCTCTGTTTTTTGTTTACATGAACAGATCGATCATGATGACGTTGGTTTGGTGTTACCTAACTGCAGAGTTTAATTAACCTGATCATTCATTCTGTGATGAATCGATTTGTTTAAAACACGTGAAGTTTATATACCAAATATACTGTATATTTTGTGACACGAAAATCAAACGTCCTCTTTTCAATTTTGCTTTGACTGTGGGTTACTATAGCTTAAAATTTCGTGTTTAATTTGTTTTGCCATTTACATGTAATATGACGGATGCGTGCGCCAGCATTAGTGCGTGCACGTGTCTGACAGAAGTAAATGTGTGTGTGTGTGTGTGTGCGTGCGTGTGTGTGTGTGTGTGTGTGTGTGCCAAACTGAAGCAGCCTCATAGTCTACTGACACAAAGCGGTGATGAATCTTTTGTGATATGAATGACCAAAGGCAGAAATAAAGGTATTCAAAATCATATTGATACAGAGTGCGTGCATGCATGAGTGTGTGTGTGTGTGTGTGTGTGTGTGTGATGATATTGACGTCATAAATGATAAGCTCGCAAACATTCTGATTCAGACGGCAAAAGATACTCTCGGGACATACCAAATTCGTACTTCTAAGACAAAACAGAGATAGTCGCAGTTGGTTTGATTCCACTGCAAACGAAGCCGATCAGAATATTTTAAAGCTAAACACAGAGTAAAAAAAAAAGAAAGAAAATCTAGTAAAAATAGAGACACGCTCGAAAGAGTCTGCAAAAGTTACAAGTCCGTTTTTTTTGTTTTTTTTAAGAAAGAAAAGACGTGGAGAAAAAAATGGCACAGAGAACTACGAAGTTTACGCAAAAGCAATTCGAGATAACTATGGTATAGAATTAAAAAGAAAAAGAAAACATCATGTCCCATAAATTTAGAAGACATGTTTCACCATTTCAGCAACCTTAACGTTAATGATAATGAACATACTGACAGTACAACGGAAATGCTCGTGATCAATTTAGAAGATAATGATGATATTTTAAATGCATGTATTGCTTCAGCCATCAAAAGACTGAAGAAAGGCAAAAGTGCCGGTGAAGACATGATTCGTAATTGAATATATCATTAACAGCGTTCCTTTGCTGACAGAAACATACTGTAAATTATTTAACAAGATACCGGACGAAGGTGTTGTACCAGAAAAATGGGTGTCCAGCTTGATATTGCCATTGTATAAAGGCAAAGGTGATACACTTGACTGATAATTACAGGGGAATAACTTTGCTCAGCTGTGTTGGAAAACTATTCACTACAGTGTTAGATGCTAGACTGACTGATTATATCAATGTAAACAATATACTTTCAGGAGCCCAAGCAGGATTTAGACAGTCCCATTCTACATTATATCAAATGTTTGTTTTGAAATCACTAATTGATATTTTCTCCATGAGAAAGAAGAAACTTTACTGTGCTTTTGTTGATTTAAAAAAAAAAGCCTTTCATTCAGTTTGGAGAAGTGGGTTATGGCAAAAACTTGTTCATGAAGGCGTGAATGGTAAAATTTTGCGTGTCATAATGAACATGTATGATAGAATTAAGTCATGTGTGTTTTTAAATGGTGAAAAATCTGATTTCTTTAGCATTTGTAAGGGTGTACGACAAGGAGAAAATCTCTCGCCTTTGCTTTTTTCTCTGTATCTCAATGATTTCGAGTTGTATTTGACTGAGCATAAGAGTCCATCTGTTGATCTTTTATTGAATGTTAACATTTCAGAGTTAGATAATTACATGCCATTATTTGTACTGTTGCATGCAGATGACACAATTTTACTTTCAGAGACGAAAGAAAGATTACAACAGTCCCTCAATGTTTTTCACAAATATTGTTTAAAATGGAAACTAGTGGTCAATGTGAAGAAAACTAAAGTGATGATATTTAATTCTACAAACAAGCTAAAGCCTGTTTTTAAGTTTGGTGATGCATGTTTGGATGTTGTCGATTCTTTTAAACATCTTGGCATCGAATTTAGTAGAAACGGAACTTTTTACAAAGCTAAAAACATGATTTATGAACAGGGCCAAAAAGCTATGTTTTCGTTACTTCAGTCAGCCAGAAATCAAGATTTACCTTAACATATCATTCTGGACATGTACCATTCTATGTTTGCTCCTATTTTGTTGTATGGTGCAGAAATAATCAAGTTCTACTGCTGCTGAGCATCGCTTCTGCCGTCCCTTCTCTTTCCACAGAATGTGATGAAGTGTGTGTGTGTGTGTGTGTGTGTGTGTGTGTGTGTGTGTGTGTGTGTGTGTGTGTTTCAATATAAAACGATTAAACTGTATCCATAGTCTAGTATATTATAATGATAATAATGATATATCGACAGATACATAGTACTATGGCGCAAATTCCCCATTTTATGGGCTATAAGCGCCTCACATGAAACAATACATATGCAATAGTGCATAATAATATACATCTGCACATAAAAACAATACGTATATGTGTATCAATACGCATATTACAAATTGCAGATACACACACGCGCGCGCGCGCAAAGACACAAAAATATCCTACATACGCACATACCTGCACACATACGCTCGCGCACGCACAAACACCCATCCACAGACACACATAGCCTACATACTGCACGATGATTTCAGTAGAGGATAAAGTGAGGTGGATAGAAGGAAGAATGCAATGACAATGACAATGTATTTTCATATAAGCACGATTCTGCACATTTACACGGTAATGCCTGTTAATCAGTCATGTGCGCATGAGATTCCATCCATTTTAAAAGTTTTTCTTCATCTAACTTTTTCCATTTTTCTGCCAGTGTGTTGAAAGTATACATGAAAGGATTCACCGCAGAGTTTAACGGAAGCACGAAAATAGCCAGGGCCACATTCACTTCTCCAGAAATGGGAGTACCGGATGATGCCAGAATTCCACAAATTCCTATGGGAAACCAACACATGAAATCTGTAGTCGCAACAGTGATCAAACGCCGAGCTATTACCATGTCTCGTGACACTTTCGTTGTGTTGGTCTTCAAGGCATTCTTTTGTATGGACCAATAGATGAAGGCCTGGCCTACAGAAATAAATAAAAACAGAATGAAATTAAATGCAATAAACACAGCTAAAGAATAAACCCTTCCTTTAAACTCTTGTCCTGTCACAGGCAGTGGGATACAAATTCCTGTTTGCTTATAAAAATTCCAGTGTGATGTTACTGGAAGTAAAGGAACCAAGGCAAGAAACCAACCAACCAACCAAACCAGGAGGCAAGCCACACCCGCTGACCTTCTTTCAAATCTCAATGTGCTGAATGGGAACTGAAGCACTATGAAGCGGTCCAGTGTGATTAGCCAGATGATCAGAGCCGACACCTCACTGGATACCAGGGACAGAAAACCGGCCACCTTACACGTCACACTGCTTTTCCACGTGTCATCATGATGGAGGTACTTGCCACGGAACTGTTCATCGGCTGATCCTATGATAGCAACATAGACACCCATAAGAAAATCGGCCAGAGTAAGGTTGATGACAAACATACTGAAACCACTTGAAAATGTCATACTCTTGGCAAATAAACGTGCACAGAAACAGAAGACATTACCAGTTATGGACAGACAGGTGATCAGCCACAGAAACCCACGGTATGTCCATGACTGCAACAGATCCTCACAGGATGAAATTTCGTCTTTTGGAGCATAGCACAAGGAATCGTCAAAGTTGCGGGGAATTACTTCAGCGCAACAGAGTTTATAATTTTGTGTAGTTATAACTTGGAGGTTGTAAAGATTTTTGAAAATGTCAAATGGAAATGTTTTCACGGGACTTCCGTCCATATAAAGCTCAGTTAATTGCTGCAGAACCTGGAATCCGTCAGAACTGATAGTATGAATGGAAGTAAAGCTTAGATTCAGTTTCTGCAGTTGAGGAAATAGCGAGAAGACCTCTGATTCAAACACTGTCAGATATGTGTGTGATAAATCTATCCTTCTAAGTGTATTTGGCTGTAGACTGGATGAATGATCAGTATGCAATGACGATAGAGGGTTATTGGACAGAGACAAGGAATGAAGATTCCCTAGACCTAGAAGAGCAGTCAGGTTGATGTGCTGGAATTTGTTTCCACTGAGGTCAAGAAACCTCAAATTCAACAAGTTCAGTTTAGGTATAAGTGTCAAAGAACACTTGACAAGAATCAAATGAAAAAGGCGAGCATGATTGTTCACATCAGAAAGTGTCATACCTGAGCTTGTTGCATCCAAGTAGCGGAGATTAGGGAATACTGTAGTGGAAAAAGGCCGAAGACACAAAAATGTATAACCTAGACACGTACAATTTGCAGGACAAGTCGTATCACACAGTAGTTCATCATCGCGCAGTGGGCAGTGAGGCCAGTCATCACACAAGTGGTCATTGTGTATGCAAGTTGTGGACGCTCTGCACCTGAAAAACCCTGGACACGTGAGGTCCTCACATCCTTCTTCATCCTGGTGGTCAAGACAGTCGTACATGTCATTGCATCGTGTGTAGACAGGCAGGCAGTCATTAAACTCCCCACGACAACGATAGTGGCTGTCAGGACAAGACTCACTGGAATTCATTGGAAATAACGCAAACGTACGGATCCCATCAAAAGTAATAAAAACAGGAGATGGAATAGATTTGTAACGAACATATACGAAGATGAACTCTTCACACATCTCATCTGATTCGTCATCACAGTGTGACATTTGATCACACACCTTGCTATATGATAGGCACCGACCATCACTGCACGTGAATGTGTTGGTACATACAGGATACTTGCAAATGGATTCATCATTCCTGTCCTGACAATCACTTATGAAGTTACATACCAGTATGTATGGTATCGTGAAATTATCAGCGCATTTGAATGTGGGGAATACAAGGGCCTGATGGTTTGTTGGATACTGCTTACTTAGAAACATTTTTTTCCAAAATAAGTCGCAAGTGTCATGTTCCTGCATACACATGTTATACAGACTAGAACCACACGCAAACAATGCATATTGCACGTGACCGTCGTGGCAAACTGTCAATAATTGTTTTCCTGTAGAAACTGAAAAGTTTTTTCTGGACAAAGAAATTGAATTTGGGTGATGAAGGTGCTGTCCAGTCTTGTTTTTCCTGAACTCACAAACTAATCCATACGGCATAAAGGCCCGTGAAACACATGTATGAAATGATAATTTTGATTGTTTCCCAGTGATATAACATTTCTTACGTCCCGTGTCACGATGTTGTTCATGCATGAGAAATGTGTGGTATATGACAGTCTTGAAAACCAAAAGTCCGTGTCTGTACATGGAAGGCAATGACAAATCATTGCTGTAAAATCCAGTGAAAAGGCCAAGCAGTCTATTTTGATGAAACATTGTTATGTTATGAAGGGCATTATACCAGTCATGCATACACTTAGGAAAACTCAATGTTGCCCCCAATGAATTACAATATTCACTGCCATTTTTCACAATATCTTTTCCAGGATTAAAGTATCTAACGTGACGCTTGACAAAAATGTAACAATGATTACACAACGCCACCTTTCCCTGGCAGTCAGGACTGCTGAAGGAACAGTGCTCTGTTTCATCCCGTCCATCTTCACATTCTGTTTTATGGTTACAAGCCATGTGGTGAATGAAGCTGGCATAGTGAGCCACGGAACAGTTCCATAAACCACTGGGAAGCCTTTGGGGCGCTTCGTTCTCAGCAAAAAAAGATAAAAACAGTTGAAAGCAGTTTGTTTTGATGCAAGAATGAGTTTTTACATTAAAGCGCAGCTCTGTTGCCTCAAACATTTGAGTAAAATCAGATTGGATATCATCTTTACTTGACCAGACAAGATAAAATCTTCCGATGGAACGACCTGTGTAATCGTCATACTCCAAAGAATAACGGGACAGCCTGGCATCTATCAATTTTGTTGTTATTCTCCTGAAACTGACCATCACGGTATTTCCATCTGGGATAAGTATATTTCTGTCTGCATACCATGGGTCAGCAGAAGTAAGGTTTCTCCTCATTGTGATGTAGCCAGACGAACCAGACGTCATAACGAGCAACATAAGTCCCAATTCTGTTTTTAAACATGGAAAGGACTGCATTTGATAAATCCAAAATAGAGCAAGCAAACGTCTGTCAAACATCCAACAAGTTAACATTGCAAAGGCAGCCGAACTAACTACCAGCCAACTAGCCCAAGTAAATACACCTGTCTGCAATGCATACCTCTTTTAAATGAAGGGGGGTACGTTCAACTAAAACAAATGTAACCAAGTGCTATGCTTGCTCCAAAACTTGCCCCACGCACAAGCTGTATTAGCAGATGACAGTTTTCGCAACTAACCCACACGCAGAATGTGTGATGTCACTCAGCTTACATCATTTTATCCTCTTCGCCAGACAACCTACTCACGGCTCGACCAGTGTCACGTCGCGGTACGCTATTGGCTGAGCTGGAATCTGTGTTTCTGCTCTGCCGTATTTAATTAATATATCTTTTGTCGGATCAGTAAACTACAAGTATTACATACTGGCAGAATCGTCGTGATTCCATCTTTAAATCTATTCCATTTATGTTTGCTTATGTTAAACTGATTTAACGCAGTTTGTAATTTTCAGCGATGAGCTCGTTAAAACTGACCCTGTTTAGGTGACTTAAAGTAAGATTATAAATTCATCTTAAATAATCAACACTTCATTTTATATACATTATAAAGTAGGTGTTAAGCTCTTTCTTTTGCGACTTATCCGACGTAAATCGGTTCAGGGATCATTTAGAAATCTGTCACTGAACACCTTGTCAGAAACACAGTTGTCATCGAATTTGGCCTGATTAGTGCCGATCTGCTTTGCAGCACACGTGACTGTCTTTGTAGTCTGCTTAACCTGCATAAATTGGCACAGTGAGTGATGAGTGGTCATTTCATACCTGCTCAGTCATCTGACCAGAGCTTCTCTCTCTCTCTCTCTCTCTCTCTCTCTCTCTCTCTTGCTGCGTCGCGGGCAGTGTGAGTGTGTGTCGTGTGTGTTCTCACAATGGCTGACACCTCGCTAAGTATCGCTGCAGTGTCTTCTCTTCTTTGTCTTCTCATTATCTCTTCTCTTAGGTCTTCTCTTCTTAGTCTTCTCTTTTTTATCTTCTCTTCTTATATCTTCTTCTTAGGTTTTCTTATGTTCTCATAACTATTGTAAATAAAACAATAGAACAACCCATTTGTGACTGGCCTCTATATGTTCCTGGCCTGTGTGCAGGAATTCTTGTTTATCCTTTAATACAGTAAATCAATCAATATTTAGTTAAGTCTTTTGTGCTGTACCGTACCCTGTTAGAACCGCTCGGTACACGGCTACAAAAGTGGCGTCGCTGACAGGATATTGATCCTTGATTAATCCAAATGATTCCTTTTAATGTTACTATTCTTTTATCCAAATTCAATCCATCCCTAAACCACAGCCCTTTACCACCAAGTGTACCTTGTTTCAACTTGGTGCTGTGAGCCTAGGATCATACAGGGACAAGAGGTTGCATTAACAGTCACATAGGGATAGTTTAACATAGGAGAAGAGAGAAGACAGTGCAGCAGGTACATCAAGTCAACAAGAAGAAACGTCGCCCACATCAAGATGGCTTCAACCGACTTCCTGCCCAAACTCCCGACGCTATCCGGTGAGGAAAGCGGCAGTGAGGCCGGTCAACGACTTCATTGGTGAGGCCAGACTGATTCTCCAGCTACAGCCCCTGGATGACGCGACAGCCTCTCTCTGGCTGATCTCAGCCCTTGCCGGCCGAGCTCGCCAGCAGATCGTCAGGCTGCCGGCAACATAAGTGGACACCCCTGCCAAACTCCTTCACATCATTGAGGAGAACTGGGGAGATCAGCGAGACGCCACATCCCTTGCCACTGCATTCTTCAACAGACAGCAGCAGCCCAGGAGACAGTGACCGACTACGCATCACATCTTCGATACCTGTGGACCAAGGTCAACAGGGCTGAAGATGGGGTCATGCAGGTGCCAGCAATCATACTCCGCAACGCCTTCGCCAGAGGCCTTCAGCCAGCTGCACTCAGGCGCGATGTCAGATGCTTCATCCGTGACCACCCTGACACCACCTTCAAGGCAGCGAAGAAGGAGGCCCTGCTGCAGGAGGACAGCCACACCTATGACACCTGCCCCGGTGTAGACAACACCACTGTTGTCCGCCTGGAAGCTCAGCTGGCCACACTCGCAGCTGAGAACGCCAGCATGTGACATCAGCTGCAGTCACCAATGCCAGCACATCGCCCACATCCTCCACAACCAGTGCTTCACCCTTGCCGCTGTGCTGCTGACCGCACCCCACACCCTCCACACTGTGTCTGGTATGAGAGGCCCAGTCACACTGAGGACCAGTGTCGCCACAAACGACGCTATCAGAGGGCCAGGCAACTGAAGGCTGACGACCCAACTCCGGTTCCTGTCACCAAACAGTGTGTCACTGCCACACACACTGGGCAACTGGGACCAACGCCGCCATCTCCAGCTCCAAACCAGCGACGCAGGAAACGCCGACGCAGATGGAGGCACCACAGCACCACACCTGACGCTGTGGTCCAACGTGTGTCCCCACCTGTAGTCAGCCCCGCACAGCAGAGGCAAGACCAACAACAACTACCTGCAGTCAAGCCAACTGACCTGTCCCCACTGCACCACCAGGACAAGGTGTCACACTCAGACACTGATACCGATAGTGACAGTGGCGTGTGGCTGACCAGGCCCATGCCAAGACCCAGGACACCAACCCGGCGAGCTGTACCAGAGCCGCCTTCACTACCACCAGATCCCACCCCTAGGCAATCCACATGACTGGCATCCAGGACACCACTGACTGTGTGAGACTGGTGATGATAGATTTTACAGCCAGAACAGTGACACTGCAGCCAGAACAATCATGATGCTGATACTCATGTTGTTTTTTGTTTTTAATTTTAGCAAACTGAAGCAGTGCTGCATATGTTATTTTTCATATTCCGGTTCATGCTGTAATTTTGTTTTCATTCCAGATATTTCTGCATAATTCATGTTTTTATGGGGGTTTTTTTCTCTTCTTGCTTAATCTAACCTGTGATCTAGCTGGTCATTTGGTTTTAGCAATGCCAAGTGTGACTATGAACATGCTACAATGCTATGCTACATGCTATTATACAGGTATGATACTCTACATGTGTGTCTGACAGTGATATGAGACATAGATTGATAGGCACACAAATGAATGCTTTCAAACTTCATAGTGTATTTACCTAATTGGGACCCGTACTCCATATCAAACTGTTCAAAGTTAAGTTAGGATGCATTCAACTAAGTCCAAACCCATAACGTAACCTGGCTAATGCCACTTTGAATATAGAAGTAGGGTGTTGTTCCTAAGAATGTTGCAGTCATTTCACGTTCGCTTAGCTATCGGGTATCAGCTAAATTATCTCCCTTTACCTGATCAATAATTCTTATTGATGCTCAGCAAAGTCTGCTCACAAGAGTTACTTTTAATTAACCATCGTGGACGATGGATTTCAAAAGATTGTGGGAGATGTGACCAAGCGCTATGCTTGCTCCAAAACTTGCCTCTCGCACAAGCTGTAGCCTCACACACAAGCTGTATTAGCAGATGACAGTTTTCGCAACTAACCCATATGCAGAATGTGTGACGTCACTCAGCTTACATCATTTTGTCCTCTTCGCCAGACAACCTACTCACGGCTCGACCAGTGTCAACTGAACATTCACACAAACCCTAATGAACACACACACACACACACACCACACCACACCACACACAAACACTACTAAACACACACATACACAAACCACATCACACACTCACACAAACAGTACTAAACACACACACACACACACACACACACACACACACACACACACACACACACACACTGTACCACACCACACACAAAAACACAACTGAACTCTCAAACAAACAGTACTGAACACACACACACACACACACACACACACACAAACACCACTGAACACTCACACAAACACAACTCAACACACACACACACACACACACACACACACACACACACACACACACACACACACACACACACACACACACACACACACACACACACACACACACACACTACTTAGCACTCACACAAATACTACTGAACACACACACACACACACACACACACACACACACACACACACAGAGTCAGTCCTTTATTTACTCCTTCATCCACATGCGCACTGTGTAGACACTGAGAGTACATAAATAACAATAGATATAATAATACATGAATATGTAAAATCAAATATTTGAGTTCTGCAATTTTGACAGTTCACTGATCCTGAAGTAATGTGCTGGGATAACCAACGAATCAACTGAAGCAAATATTGTTTGCAGCCATAACTTCTTTTTTTTTCTCTTTTTTTTAATTTTTACTGGAGTGCTATTTTACCAATATTGATTACAAATGTTGGTTGCAACTTAGATTGAATGTTTGTAAACAATCAGAATACAAATATCATGCTGACAGCAGCTAAGTGTGACTATTTCCCCATGAAATCACAAATATTAGCATGAAATTATGATCAAATATTGGTGAACTACTGATTTTAGACAGCATGTTAACTTTCTTATCAATCATAATTATGATTTATTTTGATATTATTCTAACATAGATTTTTATATCCATATTAGTTAATGTGCATTGCTGACCAGATATTACAATATTACAATATATCCCATACAGCAATAAGTTGTTTGTAAGCAGACATACAGTATATGTTAAGCTGAGTAAAACAAAGTGTGAGATATATACATGTGGTAAACTGACTGCAGGCTAGTGTGATTTTCAATTGATTTTCCCCCAAGTGAAACAAATACTGAATGCAGCATTATTTATTATGTGGAGCTATTTTCTCAATACTATTTACAAATGTTGGCAGCAACCTAAATAAAATGTTTGTAAGCGGACAGAATACAAATATTATGGGATTTATGCTGACTGTAGCTAAGTGTGACTATTTTCTCATACAAATAACAAATATTAACAGTATGATTAGTGTTTGGTAAGCAACTGATTAAAGATAGCATTTTAACTTCACTTCCTGTCATAGTTCTAATTTGATTGTCTTTTGACATAGCCTATCATCCATCATAGGTCTGAGTGCAATCAAAGACTTACATGCCTGATTTCACCTTCAGCCCCCTACCTTCACCTGAAATAAACATTTCCCAGCAGTTTGTTCTTACAGTGTTTGCCAAATGACTTGTCATTATGTATATCAGTGTTTTTTATAACACTGTTTGATAACTTACACACCGTTGATTAATATCAGTGTGTTTTGATGTTTTCAGTTTAGTTGTTACTTGTGTTACTTCATATTGGAGAACTGTTAGTTCAACACAAATATATGCTTATATAATTGATTTCTCCTTCATGGTCTGAATGCAGTTGTAATTTCTTTTCTTTCTTTTCAAATCATAGTTTGGAACTGAAAAATGTTGGAATCTGATTGCATCTGCAGTTATATCAGGCACAGTTTATTGGTATGAAGCTGTGCCACTGATGTGGAGAAGAAAAGAACTGTCACAATTGCATGTACAGGATTCTCACACAACAACACTAATGTAAATGAAAGATGCAGCAACCTGAAATTGTAAGGATAACTGGATTTCCAAATATCTTTTAGATTAATACACACTTCTATTTTATTTTCACCCACACATTATCAGCAAGTGCAAGCACACACACACACACACACAACACAACACCACACCATACCACACACTCACACAAACACTACTGAACACACATAAACACACACACACCACACCACACCACACCACACTACACACAAAAGCACAACTGAACACTCACACACACACTACTGAAAAAACACACACACACACACACACAGAGTTATTCTTTCATTTTCTCCTTCATCCACATGCTCACTGTATACAAATATCATGGGATTAATGCAGACTGCAGATAAGTGTGACAATTTTTTCATCCAAATCACAAATATTAACAGTATGACTGGTGTTTGGTAAGCAACTGATTTCAGATAGCATTTTAACTTCCCTACCTATCATACTTATTTGCCTTATTTCAGCTTCGTCTGAAATAAACATTTCACAGCAGTTTGGTCTTACAGAGTTTGCCAAATGACTTGTAATTATGTATATCAGTGTTTTAATAACACTGTTTGATAACTTACACACCATTGTATAATATCAGTGTGTTTTGATGTTTTTAATTGTAACTTGTGTTACTTCTATTGGAGAACTGTTAGTTCAACACAAATACATGCTTACATAATTGATTTCTCTTTCATGGTCTGATTGCAATTGTAATTTCTTATCTTTCTTTTCAAACCATATAGTTTGGAACTGTAAAATGTTGGAATGTGATTGTATCTACAGTTATCACAGGCACAGTTTATTTTATGAAGCTGTGCCACTGATATGGAGAAGAAAAGAACTGTCACAATTACATGTACAGGATTATCACACATCAACACTGATGTAAATGAAAGATGCAACAACCAGGTTTGGTTCCAATGTAAAATTCTTCTTAAACAAATTATTACATTTTCTTATATATAGTATATGTACACTTTTTGTATCTGATTGTAAACATCAACACACACACACACACACACACACACACACACACTATATATATATATATATATATATATATATATATATATATATATATATATATAAATAGAAGATAGATATACTCACACATTCTCTCTCTCACTCTCAAGTCAAACGATCAGTCTACCAACTCTCTCTCTCTCTCTCTTTATATATATATATATATATATATATATATATATATATATATATATATATATATATATGTGTGTGTGTGTGTGTGTGTGTGTGTGTGTGTGTGTCTATATGTATACACACACACACACACACACACACACACACACACACACACATATATATATATATATATATATATATATATATGTGTGTGTGTGTGTGTGTGTGTGTGTGTGTGTGTGTGTTTAAAACTAGATTTGTTTATTTGTGATTCTGCATGCTATGGCTGTGTCTGGTCACCAAGACAGGAAAATACTGCAGCCAAGTGTCTTTTGCATACCATGTATACCATGTAATGTTTTTGTTATTTCCAGTGTGATAGGAAAAGAATCTTAAAATAAATAAATGATTTTTTTTTAAAGATGAAATAAATGAACAATGATTGATCAAATGATTGATTTTGCAATGAATACCAATATCGTGCATGGAAAAGTGACTGAATAATCATTATTAAACAGATAAGCCGGATAGGGTGTGCGATGAATAAATTCAAATAAACGTGGCGATGTGTTTGAAAAAAGTCAAAGGAAAATGAAGAAACAAACAGTATAAAACAACAAAAGCATGTTATATCTTTCTGTTGCCCCATTTCAAAGGTAAAACAACAAAACAAAAAATAACAACAACATCACCACAAACAACAACAAAAAACGAAGTTTTTTGTTTTCTTCCTCGGAAAAAGTGGGGCGTATTTTCATTGCAAATGTCAACCATAATTTCCTCTTCAGTATCAATAATAAATTATCGTCAGGGCGACACTGACAGCACGTGACTTTCCAAATGTGGAGTGTGATGCGTGATGCCTGGGGAGGTTTGTCGCGCGCGTGCGAGCGACATGCCTCGCGACAGGTTTCAAGCGTCCGAGCGACAATGAAGCGAGGCATCAAAAACTGACGCGCGGCCGACGCTGACGCCCCGTGGGCTACGGGCCTTAGTGATGGCAGCAAAGTGTTTCATGAATGACTGTAACTAAAGCGACCATGCTTCTCTTTTGTATTTACAAGGCATTGTTAGCAAGGCTCAATCATACTGTGCTGAGGATACGAAAAACATATATAATAGCACGCAGAAGCAATACAATAAAAAGGAAGTGGAAGCTGATAATGAGAACGAATGGATACGACAAACATAAATTAATTAATCAACAAATACGAAAATGAATGTATGTTTATCATGAAATAGGGGATCGCTTGCGTTGCACTGAACACGTTTTCGCCTAGAGGACGCCTGACAGAGGCACTCTTTGGTATATGGACTGAAAGTGAAAGCTAATGATATATGTACCACCTTTACTGACTCTGGAACAGAGATTTTATCTGAAAACAAAGATGTGATGAACGGTATACTTCAGGAGCACAATTCTGAAACGAAACGCCTGTAAAGCAAAGAAAATGTGAATGTGTTAATAACTCACACAATGCAACGTATCGCGTCAGGCCGAGAATGAGCAGGACTAAAGAACGAATCGCAAAATTGCTTTGTCGTCCATAGTCCGTGATAATGTCACCGAGAAACGGAATAGCATTGCTATTAATCGAGAGAATACTTTTTAGCAAGAATCGTCAGGTAGTCGTCAGTCATTTCTGCAACAGAAAACCATTATATTAGACAACCTTCAGTAACGGCAGAACAAACACTATATCAAGGTCCATAACACTTGATCCAACTACTCATTACGTAATTGTATGGTGATAGCATGCATGTATGCTTAGAGACTGAGCTCCTTTATAAATCAATCGATGAATCCTTGTCGGACTGACTCCCCATCGGAGTGTAGGCACAGTTATACAAGACCGCTACCGCGCTTTGTCTTGTTTTTCTCCATGTGTATTTGTCATACGATCTGTGCATAGCAATGAGGGGCTGCCAGCGCTTCACCCCGTGATTTTCCATAACAATGTAGTAGGCATCGATCCAGAAGCGAGTAGGAATAGTAGCGTAAAGACAGGAGGAGCAATCTTAGCTTAGCGGCACTGCCAGTGTAACTGTGGCATGTGGACCGACTAATGAATGGTATCATTAATGACAAACAGCACAAACACATTTGCACATAATCGTGTGCACCTCGAAGAGTATCTCAGGCACTAAAATGTGCAAACGAGGGAGGGGTGGGCTGTGGATAACGAAAATGACTATATATGAGACTGTCGGCACCAGATCTCTAAGCAAGGAATTACAAGACTGTACGACGCGGAGAAGAAAGAAGTCACACGTATGCGACCTTCCCAATGACCGCAGCCCAAGAGTCAGCAAAAAGCAAAAACCAGCTCCGCTACTACACATGGGCAGGTGAAATCTGTACCTCGCGTGCCCCAAAACATATGGCTACCTTGCCTGTCACAAACCATGTCCCGGGGGGTGTGGTGAAAAACCATGACGACTGACTGAGACTGACAAACTGGCAATAGTAATTGCTACTTTGAATAAACATTTGAAGGGATTTCCCAAACGAAAGAAATGGATGAAGAGAACTTATTGCCGTTTATATTACGTATTTTCACAATAGGTTCAAGCATGTTGCCATATTATTTGACTGGAGGTGGCCGTGGGTGAGTCTTTTCAGACATGTCTGTAATAATGAATAGATGAACAGCTGTGCGACTATGTATATATATTTTCCATAACTGTGTTTTCAAGACAATGAGGAAATTAAACAAGAAATTAGTAAGTTCGATGGTAGCTAGAAACATGGCAAGCGTAACTTACAGTGAGCAGAAGACTGAATGTAAACAGCTAAATTTTAATACATGATACTGACAGAATTTTATGAGACGCCCGAGAAAATTATACTGACGATGAACGAGGGAGCACAACATACAAATGTATAACGGACATGTGAGCAATCTGCTAATGATGATAGACGAGTGAATTGAAGAACGATTTATGCACAGGTACAATTCATGTAAAATGGTTACACATATCGCATGTATAGAGTTCAATGTTTTCAGTTAACCAAAACGAAGCAATGAGCACTTGACTTTTCTTCTAACTAAACGTTGATGGTAGGGAATAATGAAACGAACAAACTAGAATAACATGTAAGTTTGATACACGAAATGCCATTCATATGCACAATACTGATATGAGAAAATGTATAGTAAATATACTGAACAGCTGTCTTGAATAAACATTCAAACAATTTCGTACAACATAAATGTTTTCTTTATTTGCTTACGTCTTTCACCTTTTCTTTCATCTCTTTTTATTTAGCTGAACGACATGATCACTACGAACTAGTGGACTATGAAAAGAATCAAGTATGACTGAAAGTGTAAGAACAAGACAGTTGATTAAAATATGGTAGATGAATAAGAAAAACCCGGGTACCCATGTTACATGCTACATAACGCATGGTCAACTTAACCGCCTATGTCAACAGCAATGCTGTCAGTGTAGTGACAGTACTGGTTTTGAGAATGAAATACGTGGCGACGTACTTCAGTGAATCGAGTTCCGTTCCTTTCAACGGCATGTTCGTCCGCCGCTATTGTCATTGGAGCGTGGTCCGCCCCGGCTGTGGTTCGTCCGTCGGGATCGACGAGGACCATCTAGTCATCCTGGGGGTGGATGGGTTGGGCTCTGTGGGTGCGCAGATGACTGGTCAGGCCAATCCGCGCCCGGAAGGTTCTGACGCAGTGTGGACAGGTGATGGTGGCGGCTGTTGGGGACTTGCTGGTACTGCTTTTCCTGGCCTGTCTGCGTTGCTCTGCTGCAGCGATTCTGTTGGCCTCACAGGATTTGGCGCCTTTGTTGACAGCTGAACGCCACTTTGGTCTGTCCACTGCATTCAGCTCCCATGTGTCGTGGCTGATGTTGAAGGCCTTCAGAGAAGCTTTCAGAGTGTCTTTGAAGCGCTTCTTTTGGCCTCCATGGGAGCGCTTGCCATGTTGAAGTTCGCCGTACAGCAGTTTCTTGGGGAGCCGGTGGTCTGGCATGCGAACTACATGTCCTGCCCAGGGCAGCTGGGCCTGCATCAAGATGGTGTAGATGCTGGGCAAGTTTGCACGAGTGAGCACCTCTGTGTCAGGGATCTTCTCTTGCCACTTTATGCCAAGAAGTTTTCTGAGGCTGGTGGTGTGGAAGTGGTTCAGCTTTTTTGCGTGGCGTTTGTAGACCGTCCATGATTCTCATCCATAGAGCAGTGTGGTGAGAACTATGGCCTTGTATACTTTGAGCTTCGTCTCCAGGGTGATGCCTCTCCTGTTCCAAACGTTCTTTTGGAGTCTGCCGAAGGCAGCGCTGGCTTTGGTGAGTCTGCCATTCACCTCGTCGTCGATGACAACTGTGCGAGAGAGTGTACTGCCCAGGTATGTGAACTTGTCCACCGCGTTCAGTCGTTGCCCGTTGATGAGGATGTTTGGTTCAACGTAAGGCTTTCCTGGAGCTGGCTGGTGCATCACCTCAGTCTTCTTTGTCTTGATTGTGAGGCCAAAGTTGTCACAGGCCGCAGAGAACATGTCGACACTGTGTTGCATGTCAGCTTCGGAGGCAGCGTTGAGAGCGCAGTCATCAGCAATCAGGAAGTCGTTGACAGTGTCTGTCCTCACCTTGGTTTTTGCTTGAAGCCTCCTGAGGTTAAAGAGTGAGCCATCTGTGCGGTACCTGATGCCAATGCCTACGTCAGCGTCTCTGAAAGCATCTGTCAGTATGGCTGAAAACACGAGACTGAACAGGGTGGGGGCAAGAACACACCCTTGCTTGCCTCTGTTGGAGACAGGGAATGGTTCTGAAGTCTCTCCGTTGTCTTGGACTCGGGCCAGCATCCCATCGTGTAGTTGCCGTATGATGGTGATGAACTTTCTGGGACATCCGTACTTCGTCATGATTCTTCAAAGGCCATATCTGCTAACAGTATTGAAGGCCTTGGTCAGATCGACATACGTGGAGTAAAGGTCGGCGTTCTGTTCCTGACACTTCTTCTGGAGCTGCCTGGCAGCAAACACCATGTCGATAGTCCCGCGTTCTTTCCAGAAGCCACACTGGCTCTCTGGTAGGAGACTTTGCTCAAGGTGCGCTATGAGACGGTTGAGTAGCATTCTGGCCAGAGTCTTGCCTGCGACGGACAGCAGGGATATTCCACGATGGTTGTCACAGGCCTGACGATTTCCTTTGCGCTTGCACAGGTGCATGATGGAAGCGTCTTTGAAGTCCTGTGGAACTGCCTCATGCTGCAAGATGAGCTGGAACAGCTGATGAAGCTTCTCAGCCAGCGCCATACCACCTTCTTTGGATAGCAGACGGATAGCTTTCTGGGTCTCCCCCATAGTTGGAATGGCATCCAACGACTCACTGACTGGCACCTGGGGGAGTCGGTCGATGGCTTCATCACTGATGGTGGAGGGGCGGTTCAGTACGCTGTCAAAGTGTTCAGCCCATCTCTCAAGGATCCCGTCTTTGTCAGTGATCAGGGTAGAACTATCAGCACTGAGGAGTGGAGCAGATCCGGAGGTGGTGGGACCGTAGACTTCTTTCAGACCGTTATAGACGTTCTTCATATCATTCCTGTCTACAAAGCCCTGGATCTCATCAGCTTTGTTGCTCAACCAGGAATCCTGCATCTGCCGCAGCTTCAGCTGGATGGTGCTGCGTGTGCTCTTCAGTATGTCCTTCTTTGACTGTGACTTGGGATCTTCAATGTGGGCTCTGTAGGCTTGGCGTTTGTCTTCTAGCAGCTGCTTGATCTCAGTGCAGTTCTCATCAAACCAGTCTTTGTGCTTCCTGACAGAAGGCCCCAGGCACTCCATGGCAGTGTTGTACACTGTCTCATGCAGTACGCCCCATGCTGCCTCCACATTCTGGTTGTCCAGCATGGTGGACTCAAGGCGTTCCTCCAGGGTGTCAGCAAAGCTCTGCTTGATGTTGCCTAGCTCCAGCTTGTTGACATTCAGGCGTTTGAGTGCTTTCATGCCCTGAGGCCATCTCTTGGGCTGAATGTGGAGGTTGAGCTTGGAGACGATAAGGCGGAGGTCTGTCCAGCACTCGGCGCCGCACATGGCCCTCGTGACTCGTACGTCCTGCCTGTCCCTCTTCCTGACGATGACAAAGTCGATGAGATGCCAATGCCCAGAGCGAGGATGCATCCATGACGTCCTGTTACGGGTAGGGAGGCAGAAGATGGTGTTTGTGATAAGAAGGTCATGCTCGGTACATGTCTGGAGAAGTAGTTGGCCATTGCTGTTACAGTTACCAACCCCATGCTTCCCAATCACGCCTTCCCAGGAGATGCTGTCACAACCAACTCTCGCGTTAAAGTCACCAAGAATGATGAGCCTGTCTGCGTTGGGAACAGTGGTGATGACAGCGTTCAGGTCCTCGTAGAACCTGTCCTTGATCCCATCCGGGTTGGTCATGGTGGGCGCGTAGGCGCTGACAATGTTGGTAAACTTCTTCCCGTTGCATATAGGGAGTTTCATCGTCATCAGGCGATCATTCACTCCTTTCGGGGGGGCAGCCAGCTTGAAAACGAGGGTTGTCTTCACTGCAAAGCCAGCTCCAGCCTCACGTCTCTCTTCAGGTCCGTGACCACTCCAAAAGAAGGTGTAGCCTGTGCCTCGCTCACGGAGTTCGCCTTCTTCTGCCAGTCTGGTCTCACTTAAGGCAGCGATGTCGATGTTGTACCTGGCTAATTCACTCACAATGAGTGCTGTGCGTCTCTGTGGTCTGGCTGAGTCGCCTCTGTCCAGAAGCGTACGCACGTTCCATGTGGCAATGGTCAATGGGGTGCTCATTGATTTCTTCTTTGTTTCCTTTATGTGTCGACCGCTTGAGTAGGATCCCCGTCAGCCGCAGTATGCTGACTAGGGTGGTGTAGAGCAGGCAATGTTTAGGGCACCTTTTCTAGCCCCTTCCTCATGCCATGGAGGTGAGCAGTGCTGTCCTGAAGAGGGCTGCTCAGTCGCTCAGGGGGCTGCCGATCTCCACCGCTGCTCCAGTCGGTGAAAAACGACCCTATGACCTGAGCCACCTGTGTGCAGGTCCGCGGCTACGACTGCCAGTGTACCCACACCTGTCGCTTCTTCGATCGCCTGTCGCCACAGGGCTTGGGGAAAATGATGGTATGGGATGAAGGATGGCTGATGACTTGCGCGATGACTTTGTTTATAGTGAGGAGGAGTTGCGCACCGTCGACCTCACTCTCTTGTCCGAGACCGTCTGTATCCAGTGGCAAGACGAGATCAAGACGACTGGAGATGGAAACGGATGCAGTGGATGACCAGGATGTCCTATGTGCCTCACCCTTCCCTCAGCACTCCACAGTGCTCTGCTGCAACCGCCTTCCTCTCCGTTGAACCATGAAGGTTTCTTCCGCAGAGTCCGCCGGATCCAGTCTTCACATGCTTGGGTAGACAAGCCCTAACTCACCGAGGGTTTGAGACCCGTCGGCTACCCTCACCTAGTTTAGCCAACCTGTAAAAGCCGTTGCCCGGGGGCTTAGGCGCTGCCGCATACTAGCAGCTTCTAGGACCCATAGGTGAGAGCTGGGTGCCGGTGGGGACCAACAGAGGACGAACCACTCCCAGAAGAGCGTGACAAGCCCCTCCTCTGGAGGTACTACCCCTCCCGTGCACCCCCTAACCGCCCCGGCTACTGACCAACTGAAAATATGATCTGAGAGTGGTGTTATGTGTTGGTCAGCAGAGTGCAAGGTTTTAGCTAATGCACGAGTGATAAGCCGATTTGTTGGACTAACTGGTCTGGGAATGGAGGATTGCATGAGCAAAACACCTATATACGCTAAATGTTAATTATGAGCTATTGTAATTTTTTTTTCAGAAAACACTCCAAACTCAACAGCTATGAGCTCACTGTAGTAACACAAGAATTAAGACTAAACTATTGAACGTGCTTGGTCAATGAAACGAGTTAGTGTCTGTACCGCGGCACGCATGAAGCGCCACGCGGACCGCCTCGGCTGTTGACCAATGAGTGACCGCGAGACCACTGACCAGCCGACACGTTCACACACAGTGCGCGACCGGTCAGCGATCAATAACTCACTTGTGGACAGGGTTCTGACTTCTGTTGAGTGACTAACATACTACACGCTGACCAGTAACTTTCACTGAGGCAATGAGTTGGCTAGGGTTGTTTGTTTTTTTTTGTTTGTTTGTTTTTTGTTTTTTTTGTAGCACTCTTACTGCTTGGCAAAGAGGTGAGGGGGAAAGTCTAGCATCTCCACCAACTGTCACACGGGCGATTGGCACTATCACTCGGGTGTATTGCGTCGTTACTATCACTCGGGTGAAAAGGTGCCGCTATTACCCTGTGAGTGTTTTACACTAAATGGAATTGAAAAGTCATGTCCACAAACTATCAGATCAGTGAATATTACTATCACACGACGGAAAAGTCGTGGATTTATCTTGTGCCAACTGTCTCACGAGTGAATATTCCTATCTCCATCAACTGTAAATTCCAACTTATTCCTAGAACATTTCAACTCAGGGGAATGCAGTCTATTCTCTCTTATTTCCTTTGGTTCCCTATATTTGTTGCCTAACGTTACCTGACACAAAAAGATTCCATACAGGGAGGAAAGCCTACCATCTAAGAGATGTGGAAAGGTAGAGAGTAGGCTCGAACCAACAGTTGAATAAGACACACCACCATGAAATAGATTGTGACGAGAGGGAATAATTTCACAACATATAACAACTAACAAGTTCTGAAGACTTGATTCATTTCTAGATCCTTTGTTTATTTAGTCACATATTTTCAACATTCTTGGGCTAAACATCATATCACTTAACTATCCATAATAGCATTCTTCAGTCATCAACATAGACATCCTACGAACTGTACTAACCTAACTACTGCCTATGTTGACTTAGAATCTAACACGTCACATACCTCTTGAAATCATCATCTAGCTGCAGACCGGTCTTCTAAGGGCTTGCTCTGGCCTTTCTCTTCGGGTCTGCTCCTGGGGTCTCCTCTGGGGTCTGCTCTGGGGTCTTTGTGTTCAGCCCGGAAATGGCCAATCTCCCCACTGGTATTCCACGTAAATGGAAAATAAGCACTCGCCTACATCTCTGGAATTTATTCATTTGCCTGCCGTCCGGCCGCATTATCTCAGCTGGGAGTTACACATCGCTGGATTGCTTTCTTTGTGCTCTCGGACACATGTCCAGCATAACGGACCTCACTATTGCCTGATGCCCCTTCGTGCTGGACCGACTGGCCTCGGAGTGTGTGAGTCCATTTGTACTCAGCTGACCCTGTGGTGATCGAATCTGTTAATTGCTGTACTGCCTGGGTCTGTCCGGACATCACTCATGAAGCAGTCTGGCTTCAGTTATCGTTTCCACGCTCATTGCCATCTGCCCTTCCTTGTTCTGAGAGCTTCTAAGACTGCTATATGCAGTGTGATACTAATACAAAAAAAATTATTTGTCTTAGTCTGAATCTGCCGGAGGATTAATAGCGCGCTAAAACCCGGTTAAAGTCGCATCCAGCTATTCTTAGCTGTACACAAAAACAGTTCGTTAGGGTTGAAATCATGAAGATGGGGATTATAAAGATATCGTATCTTCGAAGTCTTACCTTTGCTGTCGGTAAGTATCTTTACACAAAACACCCTGAAACTGTATTTTCAATATTTTCAGGTGCATTCCTGTCAAAACCATGTAGAAAAATACTCCACTCTTTTGCCCTATTTCAGTTGCATGCTGAAAGCAACGCAGACGGGGAAATTCCGGTCTGTGAAGCAATATATGTATTTGTATTTGTATTTCTTTTTATCACAACAGATTTCTCTGTGTGAAATTCGGGCTGCTGTCCCCAGGGAGAGCGCGTCGCCATACTACAGCGCCACCCATTTTTTTGTATTTTTTCCTGTGTGCAGTTTTATTTGTTTTTCCTATGGAAGTGGATTTTTCTACAGAATTTTGCCAGGAACAACCCTTTTGTTGCCGTGGGTTCTTTTACGTGCGCTAAGTGCATGCTGCACACGGGACCTCGGTTTATCGTCTCATCCGAATGACTAGCGTCCAGACCACCACTCGGGGTCTAGTGGAGGGGGAGAAAATTTCGGCGGCTGTGCCGTGATTCGAACCAGCGCGCTGAGATTCTCTCGCTTCCTAGGCGGACGCGTTACCTCTAGGCCATCACTCCACATGGAAATGAGCAGTGAACGGGCATTGATCGTCTACTTTAGACCTTCTGAATCAAGAAGATAATAATAATAATAATGATAATGGATACTTATATAGCACACTATCCAGAAATCTGCTCTAAGTGCTTTACAAAAACGCTTTGTTAACATAAAACATTACATCTATGTTACATACACACACCAAAATGTGACCACACACACACACACACACACACACACACACACACACACACACACTGCATACATACGTTTTAACAATACATGTGTATCTAACAGCTACCCAAACACATACGCACACATAGGCAGGCACAAACTTACATAAACTCACGCACACACAATACATATTCATATACATGCATGTAGTTATGTACACATACATATGTATACACATAGTCAAGCACAGCTAACGCAAAGGAAGTGGACCTGCCACAATTGAACTTACTGCTGAGGGAAAAGGTGGGTTTTGAGACGGGATTTAAAAGATGCGAGGGAATCAGAATGACGGAGGTTATCAGGGAGCTTGTTCCAAGATGACGTATGAATAATTATATGTATATATAATCGTAAAAATGTGCTCTGTATTTGATGTAACACAAAGCTGTGGGTTAAAAAAAAAAAAGCATTAAAGCAGATTTCGAAACACCGAACTATGCATTTTCGGGTGATAGGAAACAGCTTAGGAACATACCTAATCTGGGTCTACAAATGACGTACAAAAATTAATGCTGAAACATGCTTTTTAAGCGTGTTAAATCGGTTACGGTATTCGAGGTGATAGCGCCGTTTAAATCATGTTATCTTAGTATATCTCGGGAATTTTAGGTATTTCTTTAAATTCTGCAGTAAAGGAGACGTTGCCATCGCCTCAAGCACACTGTATCTGGTTTCTGCACATCTGCGGAGATCGTTTTCGACAGGTTCAGTTACCGGCAGAATTAAACCACAACATGGTCCATTCATTTGCTCATTTTATTACATTAAGGTTGAAAGCCTTTCGCTGCCAGGGAAAATAAGATTTAAGTGAAATATATTTGCCAAGGTTTTTTCCCCCCAAAACAGGTATATATTTTCAAAAAAATTCTGTGCGCTTTGTTATTGGAGAGAGACCCATAAAAGTATATATTTTCTGAAAAGTAAATGAATAAAGAATACAAAACATAGGATGTTTTCCAATTTTGTATATTTTCAATGGCATGCAGTTGTTTCTAAATCAGTGTTTTGTTGTTGTTTTTTTGGTCACATTTTCAACTTGTTCATTACAAAAATTAGTCATGTAATTTGCACAGTAATATAATGTTTCTGGACAAATCAAAACCTGTACGCACAAATATGCAGAACACAAATAATGTTAGGAACAAACAGAAAAAAGACATAATACAATATATACAGCTTGAACAACTCATAATTCGGTCGCGTTTCTGTCATCTGCTTTCCGAACAGCCCGCGTCACCCACTGTTCGTTGTATCTTGGCCAGAATCTTCATTGCTCCCTTTTTTTCCTGTCGAATCGACCAATAAAAGTTCATCACTGTCTTCGTCTTCAAGTTGACATTTCAATTCTTTCTGAGCAACAGCTAAAGAAAACAATTTTGATTGTTTTAGTGCAACACGATCGTATAACTTGACCACGGTGTCCGACATTTTGCTGCGGCAGTAACTCAACCAAATCGTACGAATAAAGGACTGCCTCATGACGAAGATGGGGTTTCTAGCTATCAATAGTATCTAAAAAGATTCACCAAACTAAAGCTCCCAGTAATTTTGTCAACGAACTCAATACAAACCAGGGAAAAGTCAGAATATTTCGCTGACGAGTTATCTCGTCATTGTGGCAACGAAGTATACACGGTTGCGCTGACGAGTTATCTCGTCATATAGGCAGCACAGGGGTTCAGTATCCACTTTTAAATATTCAAATGGAGAACACATGTCGATTATATAGTTAGCATCACTATATGCGTTCTGTCCAGATTTTTTTTTCTTTTTTCTTTTAATAGGCGTACAAGAGAAAATGAATTCATGCCGGTTTAAATCCAGCCATTTCCAGGATTCGGAATCTCAATGAAATAAACTGTTCATGATCCGGAAATACAATTTTATCCGGAAGACTTATAACCTATTATAGGTATGAATGTGAAGAATTTTCCACTATTCTCAATCCAAATTATTTCCAGAAAATATGACAATGTTAAAGCTTACCACGAACACAGACACACACACATATACAACCGAACACTACGTTATTACTAGACTCACTTTGTTTACACAAAGCACCACCAAGTGAGTCAAAACCAGGTTGTGTATCCACAAGCGTGTAGTTGCATTTGCGTACCGATATGGTTGTGGTGGTGATGTGTGTATATGTGTGCGTGTGCGTGAGTGCGTGCGTGTGTGTGTGTGTGCGTGTGTGTGTGTGTGTGTGTGTGTGTGTGTGTGTGTGTGTGTGTCCAGTCAGCTGGCTGCGAAAACAATGTCTTTCAAGCAAAATGACAACATATCTGTGGTTGCAATACCTGGACATCCTGTTGGCATTTTGTGGAAGTTCCGTCATCAAATCAGAGCAGATAGGTGAGTTCAGTCTTTCTTTGCATCTATTCACAGCATGCTCCTTTTCTTGCTGCATCTGGATACACTCACTACACCAAGGCAGCATGAATGTGATACCAGCTTGATGTTTTGGTTTTTCAGTCAAGCTGAAGCTATCGAAATTGTTTATATGGTTTTGTAGAGTGCACATTGTGTACTTTGTGATTCTTGTAACCACAGATCCGATGACATGCATGTGGGATTTTGAACACATAGTTCCTTCGATGAACTTTTGTTCTCACACGCATCGCAGAATGAAACACCATCAATTAAAATATTCCAAGGAAAGCCTGAACTTTCAATAGACTTTTTTTTCTCTAACTGTGAGTCAGAAACTTGGTTAAATTCGAAGAATCGATGGTACCCAGCGAAAGTCGCAACTCACAGAGGGTAGCCAGTAAAACCTTTGAAAACCGACTATATGTGTATTTTTAATGTGATTTTATTAGGTTTTTTTATTTTTTTATTATTTTTTTTTAAAAATAAGTGTGTATCACATGTGAGTCTTGAAGGCCTTAATTGCCTCTCTTGTTCATGTATAAAAACAAAATATTCCTCCACGCCCCACACATCTCACCTCATCCTCCTTCTCCCGCTCACGTGTCCTCGGTTACCGCATTGTAACTTACACTTTATGGTCAACTTAACATCGTATGACAACTATTCAACAGTTGTTCATTTGTAGCACAAGTGTTTGTAACTATGGAAAAAAAGGACTTTTTTTTTTTTTTTTTTTTTTTAACCAAAGGGAAAAATCTTGTCCATGCACGATAACTAACACACACACACACACACACACACACACACACACACACACACACAGAGAGAGAGAGAGAGAGAGTTGGTACGCTGACTAGGATTTTAAGCGCAAATAAACTAACACTGTTCGGTGAATATTTTCGTTTTACTATGGCAAATAATTCAATATGTAAATGTTCTAGCAAGCGCCTATGGCAACCATACACTTTCACTATCGTCTGCAAACGCAGAAAAGACTAACTGCTCGACATGCACTCCATCGGAAAGAAACATTATCTCTGATTACAACTGTCATGTATAAACTGATTACTATTTTTACACTTGGTTTGCAAGGAAAATATTATTTCTGTGTGATTTGCCGGTGGGTGTGACGCGAAATCACTGAAATAGCGTCATCAGTGCTGGCAGCCAGCATGTTCACAATGACGCAACAACGAGGCTCGGGAGGGAGGGATTTCACTCATTGGCGCAAGAATGAAATCAAAATCATGTGATATTTTTGCCAATGGGAAAGAAAGTCTCATTCCGAGAATCTCCCCAGAAAATCGTGTTTAAAACCACTGGAGTGCATTCTTGACGTGTCGAACCAACTACAAATGCTGAAGCAATTTGTTCACACGGGAGACGGCCTCTTTTGCAGAGGCCCAGCCTAGACCCAAACTTTTGAAAAAAAAAGAAAAAAAAAACCCAAACAAACAACAACAAAACCCCCACCTGATATCACTTAATTTCTGTTCTTCTTGTGTGGCCAAATGTTCCAGAGCAAGTGGTCATGAAGCAGCCCCATTATCACCTTTGCTCCAACAATCCCTATCTGCCTTTTCAGCTAGCCTATCATGCTGACCACAGCACCAACAACTTGCTGTTACTCCCATTTTATTATTCTTCCCAGCTTAACATCAGGCTTAGACACACTCGACCACTCAATTCTTTTTCCCCGCCTGATAATACTGCTAGTTCCACGTGTCTGGTAATGTGCTGTCTACTCACTATCCCCTCTAAGAGAGAAATGAAGCGCACCAGGAGATATTGCAGACTTTAGAATGAGTTTCCATCACGTAAATCGCCCCCCCCCCCCCCCCACCCCCCACGCATACACATAATTTATTTACACACGCGCGCGCACCCGGCCCGCACACACACACACACACACACACACACACACACACACACACACAATTACTCCCTCTACTCACACACACACACACACACATACACACACACACACATGCACACACGCACGCACACTTGCATATATACACGCTCTACACTAAATTGCAAGCCGATTCCCTCTCGTTCACATCCTTGAGCAAGACATAAATCTTGATAGAAATAGAAATGACATATTCGTGATTTATGGGTTCCCCGTACAGCGCAGTTTTTCAAGATGGTTTAAAAGCATTGGTGAAAATATCAGGTTACTTCACAGTGTTCACAGTAAATCAGACAAGCGCTGAGATGAACACCGTTGACCTTTTCGGTACAGTCAGGACTGTTTTGTGTTGAGCATCTTTACTGCTTTGATACTTGTTCGTTTACACAGAACGTGAATCTGGGTTATAAACCTGTATTACGATTGTGGTAAACTTTAACGAACTCATTTTCTCTGGAAATTCTTTATTGTATTTAAAAATATTATTTCCTCACATTCTAATTACAATCACAAATCGCTTATAGGAAGGGCAGAAAATTGTGAAGAAGCCAAAAACGCTTCCATAGTCAGGTTTCTATTTATTTTGTTATTTTCTTTCCATAAAACGTAGCACTTTTACCTGACAAAGTGATTAATGGTAGTCATTTCATCGTTTATAATGGTAGTCATTTTATCGTTTTTCGTTCGCACAGGAAGTTCTGTTTTATATGGAAGTTATATTACTTCATTCATCTGGTAGGAGCAGCAACATTCTACCTAGTAATGGAATATTAATCTGAATATGCTATGGGAATTTTTTTTTTATACGGATTTCATTCATCTGAAGCATTATATTTTAAAATATGACTCAAGGCCTAGGAAGGCTGTTGTGTTGTACACTCAGTGTGGACATCTTGCACAATCTACATTCGCCCAAGCATTCGCGTGAAAACAGTGTTGCACCTGTACTCGTAAAGTAATATTCATAAGGAGTTCGTGCATTAAATCGATAATTCGCTATAACATATTATTGCAAGGAGGCGAAAGTAGCCTCTAAACTTTATTCTGAGAAAGATTTGCGCATAAACCTCATCACTCACTGCATGATGACTACCAACAGCCATTTCAATGATAAACTGCCTTCACAGCCTTACAGTCCAGAATTGTTCAGTTGTGTGTCCTGCGAATATCTCTTCCTCTCCGGGGGAAGAGTGAATTCCGTAGTCGCACCTCCACGCCACGTCAATGTGGGTGTTCCTTCAGTGGGACACAGGGCAGGATGGACACGACTTGTCATGACTAACGCGGCACGGACGCGGATGACTGGCGCGATAACAAAACTAGATCTCGGCCTCTCCACTCAAGGACAGTCGCAGGCTAGACCAGTCATTATGGAGGAGGTTCTGCCCCCCCCCGCCCCCCCCCCCCTCCCCCCCGACGTGCAAAATGCAGGCCCACCGGTGTGTGGACATGCCCTGATGCCCACGAACCAGACCTCCAGCTATGGGTTAAATAGCCGGACAGATGGAGTTCGTGAGCCGTAACAGGCAATCGTCTAAGAGAAGGAAAACGACAAAAAACCATGAGCTGCTCTGAAGTCGGAAGGTGCCGGCTGAGGCCAATGGGCAGACCTCCTGCAGAGTCACAAGCACAGGAGAAGACCAGGCACTACGCATCACACCCAATATGGCCACGGAGACAGACATACGACGGTATGGTGCTCGACCCGGGGTTCTCCAGACGGTGACAGCACCAGGCCTCCAGCCTCAAAGAGGTCCAACCACAGCTACTGGAAGAGCAACACAAGAAGAGATCAGGAAGCAGACATGGAGCAGCCAAGTTAGTCAGCCGGAAACACCAACATCCTACATTGTCTTCACACAATGGAATGCTGAGGGCCTTCGGAAGAAGAAGCGTGGGCTACAAGAGTTCCTAAAGAGGGAAGGAGTGGACATCATCGGTATCCAGGAAACCCACCTGACAGATGCCCATCGCTTCACCCTCAGAGGTTACGAGCTCTTCCGGCATGATCGCGCCAATCGCCACAAGGGAGGCATCATCACCCTTGTAGGTAACACGATCCCAGCAATAGAGATTGGGAGATCAGAAGGCGAAAATGAATTTCTGGCCATCAAGGCAGTCATCCAGGGGAGAGAAGTGACAGTCATTAATTGCTACTGCCCACCAGACAAAGATCTTCAATTACACACCCTTCCGCTCAACAGTCAGAACTTACCGATAACAAGTGACTTTAACAGCCACTCACCAAGCTGGGGATACCATGACCTCAACAGCAGAGGAGAGCAGATTGAAGACTGGATGATCGAAAACAACCTGATCCTAGTCAATAGGCTTGACGACCGGCCCACCTGTCTCTCACGTACCTGGAAGACCACTAGCACACCCAATCTCGCAATCGCCACAGAAGACCTTCAAAAAGTCTGTGACAGGGAGGTATTCACCCAGCTGGGAGGCAGTGATCACCTGCCTGTTCTGCTCAAAATACCCCCTGACAGAGCGGATTGCCCCTCAGAGGAAAGAAGCCAGCTGGAACTACAAGATGGCAAACTGGTCCCAGTTCTAACGCCTGACTGACAAGCTCTGCAGGGACAGTAACATCATCTGCAATCAAGACATCAATTATAATGTCAAGCAACTGACCAGCTGCATACTCCAGGCAGCCAAGCAGAGCATCCCAAGAGGGCGAAGAAAAAACTACAAGCCCTACTCGAGTGACCAGCTCCAGACTCTGCATGACCAGGTAACAGCCACCAGAGACCAACTGGAACAGTCCCCAACTGCAGAACACACCATCCTCTACCTCAAGGCGAGTACTGCCTTCGAGAAGCAAAAGAACGAAGAAGATCGCAAGTCCTGGCTGGAGAAGACTGGCCCCTCAACATGGAAAAGGACACACAGAAGTTGTGGAACCTAACTAAGGCCCTCAGTGATGACCAGCATCATGCACCAAGAGCGGTCCTACTGAAAATGGGAGTTGTTTGTGTGAAGAAAGGCGGCCGCCCTGCTTGCAGGCAACTTCCGACAAGACAGCCTTCTCGACGTGCCTCGGGAGAAGACCTTCGATATCCGCTCAAAAACCAAGCAGGAGCTAAGGAAGCAAACATTGACTCCTAGCATGACCTCTTAACTAACCAACAGTGAACTGAACTGCTCCATTGGACAGCTAAAGATGAAGAAGTCACCAGGCAAGGACGGGATCACAACGAGATGATCCGTCACCTTGGAGACCATGCCAAGCAGAAGCTTCTGGACATCTTTAACCAGTCCTGGAATACCGGGATGTTTCCAATCAGCTGGAAACAGGCCATCATTGTCACTATCCTCAAGAAGGGAAAAGACAAACAGTAAAAACATATACCGCCTCATCAGTCTCCTGAGCTGCCTCGGCAAAACCATGGAGCAAAAACCATGATCAACCAACACCTGGAAAAGAATGGGCTCCTCTCACCCACACAGTCTGGCTTCAGGAAGAACAGGAGCACCAAAGACCAGATCACCTTGCTAGCACAAAACGTCGAAGACAACTTCAAATAGCAGATGAGGACTCTTGCTGTCTTTGTTGACCTCAGCAAAGCGGTTGACAGGGTCTGGAAGGAGGGCCTTCTCTTCAAGCTGCTCCAGAAGAAAGTGTGTGGCAAGATGTTTTTCTGGATCCAAAGCTACCTGTTCAACCGGACAGCCTGTGTCAAGCTAGAAGGCCAGACTAGTCATTCAGTGAAGATCAGGGAAGGGGTACCTCAGGGCGGACTTATCACGCCTACCCTGTTCACCATCTTCATTGACGACATTGCCGACCAGCTGACCACCCACATCCCTCGGGCTCTGCACGCAGATGACCTTGCCATCTGGACCAAAGCAGAGCAAGTCACCACTGCCACCGTCAGGATGCAAGAGGCTCTGAACCACATCTCAGACTGGGCAAGAGAGTGGCTGGTCATCATCAACAGGACCAAGACAGAAGCCACCTGCTTCTCCCTCTCACCCAAGAGAGAAACGTTCACACTAGGCATCGACGGTCAAGAAATCCCCCAGCAAGACACTCCAACCTACTTGGAGTGAAGCTGGACAGAAAGCTCACCTGGACCCCTCAAATTCGCTCCATGCACAGCAGAAGCCTCAGGAAAATGGCCCTGATGAAGAAGCTGGCAGGAACAAAATGGGGGGGGGGGGGGGGGGGGGGGGGGGGGCAACACAAAGATGCTAAAAACAGTGTATTCTGCAACAGTCAGACCCCACATGGAATATGCCGCGAATGCCTGGTCAACTGCTGCTAAGGCCAACCTCGACAGTCTGACCAAGACACAGAATGCTAGCCTCAGACTCATCACAGGCGGCATGAAAACCACTCCAGTGTCAGCAATGGAGAAAACAACAGGCCTCATTTCACTAGAAGTAAAGAGACAAGAAAAACTGAGGCAAAATGAAAAACTGAAGAGACTCCCTTCACACCCCCTTCTCCCCAGACTGAAAGACCCCAGAAAGAACCGACTGAAGCGACAGAGCCCAAACCACCTCATCAAAGCTCTTGAGAGGAAACACCACCACCCTCTGTCGGCAACCAATCAGCCAACTGAATCCCTCCAAGACTATGAGGACTGGCAGGCAGACACCCCAGCCATCATGCTGAACATCCCAGGTGTCGAGGGCAAGGAGTGCCACATAGCAGCTGAACTAAGGTCGCTGAATCTGGAAGCATTAAGCGCCAAATCCCTCCCGATACAAGAGGCAAGAGCATACACAGATGGGTCTGCTGAAGAGGCAGTGAAAAACGGAGGAAGTGTGGTGTATATTAGATTCCCCTGACGGCAAAACCATCAGCAAGTCAGTGGCTATAGGCACCCTGTCCACCAACTTCCGTGCTGAGGCCTGTGCTCTGCTACTCGCAGCCCAGATTTTCAGCCAGGAAGACACACTATCCACCAACACAGTGTTCCTGACTGACTGCAAGTCTATCCTGCAGAGTCTCCAGGCGCCAGGCGGAGAGCAGATCTTAAGAGACTTCACGCAAGAACTGAATCTCCTCAAACAGAGAACTGCTGTCTTGTGCAGTGGATCCCATTCCACTGTGGCATAGGGGGCAATGAAGAGGCAGACCGCCTATCCAAAGCAGGCAGCAAATTAGAGCAGCCAGCCCACCCAGTGTCCTACAGCGAGGCAAAAACGATACTGAGAGACAGCTTCAGGAAAGCATGGCGCCAACGTCTGGACACCGGGCCGGAAGACGTAAAAAGACGGCATCCATGAGCTGAACAGAGCAGCACAGGTAATAATCTTCAGACCACGAACGGAACACTGTCAGCTCCTCTCCCATCTCTACCATCTGAAGATATCAAATACTGACCAGCCCCACCTTTGACGCTCTGAGACGCCAGGCATGGCCCAGCCCGGTGGAGCTCTAAGAGAAACTGTGGGGACCGGTGGGGTCCCTGCGACGGACCGCGGACTTCGCTGTCCTGACCGGACTGAAAATCTAGTGTGGCCAGGGAACGTGGAAGAAGAAGAAGTTCAGTTGTGTGAAATTGCACGATGCATGCGCGCATTATCTTTTTTTCTAGTATTCAAACAGAGGGCAACTTCTGCTATTAGGCCGATTTGGAGAGAAACAGTCGGAGTTGAGCATTTGTTTTTCAGGAATCCGACAATGAAGTTTTGTTGTTGTTGCTGTTTAACATGTCATCCTTCATCGGTCAAACAGGTGGTGATGATTCTTCAGTCTGCACTGTTCAGAGTGCGAACACACATTCGAAAGAACTGAAATTGTTCGGAATGGTATCAGGTTAAAAATGCATTTGGCAGTTTAACGTTTTATCAAATCTGGAAAGTAAAGACTGGGGAAGTTTAAAACTTTGACAGATTTTTTATATATATTTTATTTATTTATTTATTTTATTTTTTACGATTATGAAATAACGATGCGATATGTTGAAAGTAGAAATGTTGATTGATCTGGGCTGCTTAAGGTAGGATTGCTCCGTTTTCAGTACCCAACTTTCGGTTTAACAAGTACTCGTTCCTGATGTTGAGCAAAAATATTATTTGGATCAGTATATGTATATACTGATAATCCCACACCCTGTCTCCCCCTCGAAAACAGACATGAGATCTTGTACTTTATTCTCTGCTCGGCAGGAAGCCAGTGCAATTCTTTAAACAGAGGTTACAATGCTGAGACTTCTTCTCTCTCTATTCTGTAAAGAGACACTGGGGCACCGCACAGAACAACACTTCATTAGATTCCTCGAGGTCTGTCGGTAGTGTGTCAAAACCTGGGTTTCTGCAAATGGTTTTCTTGTCCATTCAGCAATGTTGTAAGTCCATCGTTCTTTCTGTCCTGTCTTCCCCTCCACCTGCTTCCCCCAACAATTCACTGGGGGATTATTTTAGTGAGGCCATTGGATCTCGTCACGTGGTCATATCAGCATATCTTTCTTTTCTTAGCTATAAGGTCCAGTTTGCTGTTTGATGGTTTGGCGCACTTTCTCACTGGTGATGTGATCAATGTATCTGAAAAAAAGAAGTATCTTACAAAAACACATCCATTCCATGGCTTGAATTCCTCTTTCCAAATCCACCGTGATGGTCAGTGTCTCATATGTATACATTAATTTTGGAATATTCCAGTGCACACAAGAGTCTGATCTTGTGTTTCATGGAGATATTGGTTATTCCATATAAAAACCATTGCCTACTTCTGATGTGGTTGCACCCAACATTACTTCCACTCCCCCTTTTCACATTTCAAGAGAATGAAGTCAGATGCCACTTCGGTCGTCTGAAAATGAGAAAAGTCGCTGGCCCTGACATCTCACCAGGCCTTTTGAGGAAATGTGCAGTCCAACAATCTAGTGTCTTCACTGGAATATTTAACATGTCCCTTCAGCCATGTGTGGTGCCACACCTTTTTTAAGAAATCACAGTCAATCCTGTTCCAAATTGTCTTAATGATTATCGTCCTGTAGCCTTAACATCAGTCATCATGAAAACATCTGAACTCTTGATTCTACAATTCTGAAAACCTGCATTCCCCCATCTACTGACCTCTTTCACTTCACCTATAGAGCTGACAGATCAGTTGAAGATGTCATATGCATAGGTCTCTACCATGTCCCCAGACATCTCGAAAATCATAACAGCAATGTAGGATCATTTTCATTGACTACAGCTCTGCATTCAACGCAATAATACCATCAAAACTATATTTTAGATTGAAAAACCTCTCGATGCCTGAATCAGTCTGTGCATGGATCCTAGTTTTTCTAAGATGCAGACCGCAAGTTGTTAAAGTTGGTGACTTCACTTCCTAAACCTGTATTCTCAACATAGGTGCCCCACAGGTATTTGTTCTATCCCCACTGTTGTACTCGATATTTACACACGACTATGTAACTCATAATGAATGTAACACCATGGTTAAATTTTCCGGCGATACTATTCTAGGAGGGTTGATTATGAGCAGTGACGAGTCAAAATATAGGGAAGAAATACTAGAACTTGTCAGCTGGTGTGATCAAAACAGCTTGGAACTCAACGTATCAAAAACAAAAGAATTAATTTTAGATTTCAGGAAGACCAAATCTGACCCCTTACCACTTGTCAATAAGACAAGCAAGCTGATATCATTAGTGAATTTAAATTTCTCGGACTAATCATTTCCAACGATTTGAAATGGGAGAAAAATACCGAAAAAAAAAATGTTAAGAAAGCACAACATCGCCCGTACTTTCTTCGGCGCCTCAAACAGTTCGGAATTAAAAAAGAAATAATGGATGATTTCTACAGAGCTGTCATTAAAAGTGTATTAACCTTTGCTATTGCTGTTTGGTACGGAAACATTTCCAAAGCAGAAATCACAGCCCTGAACAGAATCGTGCGTGTGTGTGTCTGTGTCTGTGTCTGTTTGCGTGTGCAGGTAGCATGGTTCAAAGTGCCAGAAACACTTCCACCAAAACAAACGCTAAAGTTGGTCAGCTGAAGATAAGTGACATCTGCCCAGGTGTAGAATATATACTGATTCAAAAAAACATAAATGCCACAATACAGCAAGTCAGTTTGCCACACTGTAGCATTTTTTCCGAAAACCCAAGTCTCACAGCACGCCAGGGAGTTTTATATGGAGTGTGCGGTGACTTTAGCACTTTTTGTCGCATGAATGTGGAGGCGCCGAGGGCAATGCATGCGCGTATTCATGTCAAACGACTAACATACTGGTGTGGTTCTAGTCGTTGGTATACACATATTATTACGGTATGGCTTCATGTGATAATTGATTGCAAGATCCATAGTCTCGAAGACTTTTATCTGACTTCTTCAGTTTCAAACAGCATTAGTTTAGATAACAAGAACAACCCCCCGATTGAACTTCAAATTGAGGCGGTAGAACACATGACTTTAGTAGTAAAATCTGCATCAAAATACCATGGATACGTTATAATACCACTTGTTCAACGGGGTGTGTATTTCAGAGAAGAGATAAACGTTTCCCCAAGAGATGTCTTCATGATCAGCATTCAGCAAGCAGCAGAGCCTTCTGACTGTTCTGATGACCAGCAATTAAAACTGACATACACAAAAACAAATGGATCTCACCAACGTGTCATTTATATATGCACCAATATTTTCTGTCCAGCTTCAGTCCTGGATGCCTCGTATATTCAGATCGATCTCCGTTTCGATGAATCAATTTATGAAAATCTCAAAATAGATTTCGCTGCATTTCTTGAGAATGACCGACCCCAAAAGCTGCTGACTGGCCTGTTCAACTGCTCAGTAAACCATTACGCTAAATTCCAAAGCCATCTGGACTGCAATCTAAAACAAGAGTGTGAGGACGGACGTGATGAGACAGAGCACTGCCCCTTCAGCGGTCCTGGATGCCAGGGTTTGGTGGCTTCACGTGACAAATGCTTTAGATTAGTTGTGGAAAAGAATCATATGCCGTTTTGGTTACTGAGTTCCAAGTGTCAAATAATAGGAGGGAAACTAGCCTCAGTGAAATCTAGGAGGGAACAAGAAGACGTTCTCCATATTCTAAAAAGATTTCAACATTTTCCGGGGGTTGTAGGTTATGTATTAGGCTGGTTCGTGCCCACCGCTTTCGAGTACAGCAGACTTGGTACATGGTTTGACAACACCTTGATCTATTACATGCTTCACTTTTTTCATCAGTCTTTTGCTTCAAGAATTGTCATGTCTGCGTATCTTGAAGGAATAATTTCGTTTTCATGGCCTTCAGACGTTCATTATTTGAAAGCAAATAATGCACTTTGTGAGATGAAATCACACTCGGCCAGTGTACTTCCTCCTCAGATTAAACGGATTCATTTTCGCCCATTTCAATCTTTCTCCACAAACACACGACAAGTTTTACTTCATTGTCCAGACAATTGTGCTGCACACACATTTCTTTTATGTGATCCGAAAAGTCAGTGTGCTAAAGTAAAATATTTACCCTTTTGTACGTTTCCAAACGTAAGTTTTCAGCAGAACACAACAATAATCCCCATTCGAAGAATCACAAATACGTATGCTATGTTTGCATGTGATGATGATATCACAACAGTGCAATATACGTTGGTGTGTAACTTCCGTCAGGATTGTTCCGATAATAGTGATGAGTCGTTCTGTGAACATCCCATAGGTCACGGTTTCCTTTGCTCTAATGGTCAGTATATATTACACAGCCAACGATGCAATGAATACTCTGATTGTCTGGACAACTCTGATGAGAGAAAATGTCCCGAAGATCCTGATCTTCCATGCTACTATTGTACCATTGTTGATGACAGGGTAAAAAACACACAATTGTACATCAGCCTAGATGGAACTGGATATTTTACACATCGGGTGATGGAAACAAACGAGTCATGCCCTGACAGTCACTACCACTGCACAACAGAGCTGTTGAACTGTCTTCCTCTCTACACCCGATGCAATGGATTTTCTGATTGTACTTACGGGGAAGACGAACAAGACTGTGAGACAGTGACATGTCCTGGTTTGTACCGATGTCGAGCCTCCAGAGTCTGTGTGCAAGCAGATGGTCTGTGTGATGGCTGGGGTCAGTGTCCACAGCGAGATGATGAACTGATGTGTGACTTGACCTGTCCTGATGATTGTCTTTGTCAAGGCCACTCATTCCTGTGTGATAATTCTTTCCATGCTGAACTCTTCCCTCAACTTCGATACTTGGATGCCAGTGGTGCAGGAATGTCACTGAGCGATTTTACCAAAAATTCATATCTTATTCATCTCACTTTATCGCAAGGTTCCATTGCTAATATTTCACGTATTAAGCTTGCTAACTTGCAGTACATTAATCTTACCAATAATCTCATCAGGACTTTTGATAACACCGTATTCCTTGAGTTACGAAATTTAAAAAATCTGGAGCTGAGAAAGAATCCCCTTATTCAAATGACAAATAACAATCTGAAGTATGTACACTATGCATTGAAACACATAGACATGTCAGCAACACGTGTTAAAACACTAAGCACTGAGTTGTCCATGTATTTACCTGCCGTGAAGCACTTGAATGTCTCTTTCTGTGCCATTGAAACCATCGGATTAAAGGGATTCAAGAATACACCACAGCTGAATGCACTGGACATTCAAGGAAATCCTCTCGGTAATTTCCCATTGGATTTGTTCTCAAGATCAAATGATTTAAACAAAATTATTTCATCAAATTATAGACTTTGCTGTAGAAATGTAATTTCTAAACAGTCAATTAGATTGAAGTGTTTCGCGCCTTACAATGTATTTCCTTCGTGTTCAACACTGATACCAACGGAACTATATATGATTTTCTTCTGCTTTGTTAGTGTGTCAGCTATTGCATTCAATACGGTTTGCTTTGTAGTTAATTTTGCAATCAAAAACATGTTTGTAAACAACTTCAAGATGGCAGTTGCACATTTGTATTTTGCTAATATGTGTATGGGAATTCATGTCAGCATTCTTGTGGGAGCAAACTACGTGTTTCATGGGAAATACATCCAAACTGAAAAGACATGGACAAACAGTGTGCCTTGCAAGATGGCCGGTTTTCTTTCCTTTCTGTCCAGCGAAGTGTCACTTTTCATCATCTGGTTGATGACTTTGGACCACATTCTTGTATTCTGTTTTCGCAGAAGTTCTTGGGAATTTGATAAAACTTCAACAGCTATAGTTTACACATCAGTGTGGTTTGTTGGAACTATACTATCGTTGATACCGTTTCTTCCTGGACTGGAACACTGGGGCCTCCATGGTCAATCTGGCTTGTGCCGTGTGGCATTATTCGATCATTGTGTATCTAACCAGAGATTCAGCTGGTTCACAATCACCCTCACGATCAACTTTATTTTGTGTTTAATGGTTGCAGCATGTCAAGTTGTTATCTACCGGCGAACACCAAGATGCAGAATAGAACTTGATCCCACTAAGAGATCCTATTATTCTTCAGTCCACGTTATGGTGAAATTATCATTCACGGATGCCGCTTGCTGGTTTTCTTTCGGACTTGTTGCATTAATGACTTCATACAATGTTAGGGTCTTCAACAGGATCTATGGTAAACTGGTTGTGTTCCTGCTGCCTCTGAACTCGGCTCTCAACCCACTCCTATACACGTGGACTGTCGTCACACAGCGAAGAAGACAAGAGAAAGAAGAGAAGGTGTTGAAAATGTTAAAATCACGACTTGTCCAGTCCGGAAAGAAAACTGCATGTCATTAATAAGAAAACACCTCCCCGCTTCTCCTCTCAATACCACTCCCTCCCACACCCACACCCACACATGGAAACATGTGCCAAAATACACTCACGCAACTGAACATTGGAAACCACCCACCCACCCTCCCACCCATGACGCCCTGAAACGTATCCCTGCATCCCAGAAAGATCTCTGACTCGGTTGCTTCTTCTTTACAGCAGGGATTTTAGTAGCTTGGTGTCAGAAGCAGAACGAAGGTGACGAGTTGGAATATACACTTGAAGGAGGTGTGTGTGTGTGTGTGTGTGTGTGTGTGTGTGTGTGTGTGTGTGTGTGTGTGTGTGTGAGAGAGAGAGAGAGAGAGAGAGAGAGAGAGGAGAGAGAGAGAGTGTGTAAAAAATCCAAGCTCAGGTGTCCTTCGTTTTCTAGAAATTGGAGAAAAAATCTTGGTTTTACTTTTGACATTTAAAATTGATTTGCGCTCGAGGTGGGCTGTTTCTTCAGTCGACCGTATATGGGAATACCCAGACAGAATGTGCTTCATTTTGAAAACATGTGCAACTGATGTTTTGGCACTTGCTCTTTACCAGGTACAATTAGGCCATCACTTCATCGGTCACCTCAACGAATGAATGATACAGAGAGGGAGCCGTCGTAAGTCTAACCTAGAGAGAGAGAGAGAGAGAGAGAGAGAGGGGGGGGGGGAGGGAATAATACATCTACATTATATTTTGTAAATGTACATGGTCAACCACATTGGAAACTGTTCATTTTTTTAATTTTTGTTACGTTTTTATTTCATTTATTTTATTTTTTTAATTCTATTTTATTTTTTAAATTTATTTATTTATTTTTTTTATTATTTTTTTCTCAAGGCCTGACTAAGCGCGTTGGGTTGCGCTGCTGCTCAGGCATCTGCTTGGCAGATGTGGTGTAGCGTATATGGACTCGACCGAACGCAGTGACGCCTCCTAGAGCTACTGATACTGATACTGATCATGAGAGACAGACGTGAATCCTGCATGCCGCAAGCAAAGGAATACATAAAAAAAAAGTACTGTATGTAATTGAAAACTAAGAAGTGAACCATTGAAAGACCAGTGAAGCACTGTCACAGAATGCAAGGGGGACTTCTTCTTCTTCTTCTGCGTTCGTGGGCTGCAACTCCCACGTTCACTCGTATGCATACGAGTGGGCTTTTACGTGTATGACCGTTTTTATCCTGCCATATAGGCAGCCATACTCCGCTTTCGGGGGTGTGCATGCTGGGAATGTTCTTGTTTCCCACCAAACGCTGACATGGATTACAGGATCTTTAACGTGCGTATTTGATCTTCTGCTTGCATATACACACGAAGGGGTTTCAGGCACTAGCAGGTCTGCACATATGTTGACCTGGGAGATCGTAAAAATCTCCACCCTTTACCCACCAGACGCCGTCACCGTGATTCGAACCCAGGACCCTCAGATTGAAAGTCCAACGCTTTACCCACTCGGCTATTGCACCCGTCGCAAGGGGGACAAAACGCAACAAAGGAAAAGGGAGAGGAGGAAAAAAAAGAAAAAAAAAAAAAAAAAAAAAAAGAACAGGCAGAAGAATGAGAGATATAAGATAAACGAACATACACCCAAAATTTACAATAATTGGAATTATCATTGCCGGCATGCAACTGAGATCCACAAACTAAATAAATCAACACATGTTCTAGTTTACCGATAAATACATCTAACAACCAAAAAATAAAAAAAATATACCAATACAACACAGAGGTAGAAATAGTGAAACGTGTCATTCCTTGTCTTTTGGCGTTTTTATTTATTTATTCATTTATTTGTTTTTAAATTGCGTGTGTGTGTGGTGAGTGTGTGTGTGTGTGTGTGTGTGTGTGTGTGTGTGTTTAATAGTAACCAGTCGGTAGTCTTCCTGTTTAAAAAGGGGTTGATTTTTTTTATATCTTGGATACCCCCGAAAACGGAGTATGAATGCCTACATGGCGGGGTAAAAACGGTCATGCACATGAAAGCCCACTCGTGTACATACGAGTGAACGTGGGAGTTGCAGCCCACGAACGAAAAAGAAGATATCTTGAATGAGTCGATTTTTTTTCTTTGTCCCCAGTGGGTCGACTTTTCCGAAGTATACATGCACACACATAGATTCTTCGAAACCCGTTTGGCGAGTGACAAAAAAAGAAATGGAGAGAGACAGAGAGAAGACGAAGAAGAATAATACAATATGAAATGTCCACAGATAGAGAGGGGCAGAAGATGAAATGTCCATCACATCATTCCCAAAAGGGGGAGAGGGAGTAACACAACTTAAATTATACCGCCGATATCTCGATCTACTTTTCCCAGTGTTAAGATGATGATGAAGATGAAGATATGACTGAACACAATAAATTAAGTGGTTTAGTTGTCGGGGTTTTGTTGTTGTTGTTGTCTTTTGCCATATCGTCCCCACCATTTTAATGGCATTGCCCCTTCACAACTCATCCGGAAGTCTCCCATCCACAGCCATAAGCAAGTAATCTACCACAGCATCAGTGCCAATAATCCTCAGAGGGCTTCAGTGTTAGGTAACTACGAAACCACACACCAGAGGAGACCCTGCACTGCCGCGTGCTGAATCACGTTGATGATGCTCCGCCAGTTGGGTCTGTTCTGAATCAATATACACGGGAGACCACTTACTAAGCCTCTCACTAATGAGATTAGTTGCTCAGCTGCAGAGCCAGAATCAGTAAGCGACCACCCTCCAAACAGTGTCCCTTCCATGAAACTGCACTGAACTCAGTACAAGCGTGCAAGTGGAGGAAAAACCCAGAAGCTGAGGTTACCACATGCACAGAATTTGTGTCTGCACTCTACTTCTTTTCATTGTATATTCTGGTTATGTCCACCCTATATCCACCAGGCGCCCGTTACCGACATTCGAACCCGAGACCCTCAGATTGAAAGTCCAACGCTTTAACTACTCGGCGCCCGTCAAAAATGGCAAAATGGATCACTATTATTCGGCATAAAGTGCAAATTTTGTTGTTGTTGCGTGATCAGATATGTTTTGCATGCATAATACAACTTTATAAAATTACCGAAATATGATGGAGAAAAGTGACCAAATATCAATCATGAAATATTGCGGTTTCATCCGGATATCTGCTCGCGACTACTGACACGATGGGACGGCCATACCAGATATTACCGCTTGGGCAGGCTACTATGGCTGTGATCGGTGTACAAGCACTCATCAGTGATCCAAAAATAGATCAAGGGCTGGCACCAAAGAAAAAGCCGGTCACATCTTGAGAATTTCTGCATGAAAGTTTTCGAATTATGATAAGTTGTAATGTAGTTTAATATACTACAATGTACAACAGTACGATACAGTATAAGTATAATATTGTATGATATGATATGATATATCATAGAATATATAATGTACAATAAAATATGATACCATATTTTGTTATAAGTTAAAACACGTAATTGTGACATCTATGGAGTTACAGTTTGCTGAAACCACAGTGCCAAACACATGACAAAGGATCCAAAACGCACAGTGTCTGCGGTGTGGCTTGACCTTGTCACTCATTTTACGCGCGTGGCAGAGTTGAGTTTCTATTGTAAGCCATATTTGTCACGTGCAAGAAATGTTTGCTGAAGAACACGTGTCTGTGTTCTTTTTTTTTTTTCTCTCTCTCCCTCTCTCTCCACACACTTATATTTTACATCTCTCTCTCTATATATGTGTGTGTGTGTGTGTGTGTGTGTGTGTGTTTGTGCGTGTGTGTAAAAATTCAATAAAAAATGTATCTGTGTTAACCACTTCATTTTTTCCTGAAGAAAAATCAACTGCGACAGGGAAACATAAAAACATAACACCCCCCCCCCCCCCCCCCAAAAAAAAAAACAAAAAAAAACCCGAAACAAAACAAACAAAAAAACCCCACCTGCTGGCAGGAAAAAATACAAGAAAATGGTTGGCTCTCGGTGTTGCGACGCGTGCTCTCCCTGGGGAGAGCAGCCCGAATTACACAGAGTGAAATCTGTTGTGACAAAAAGAGTTATACAAGGTAGTGATGCCTGTGTGAATTTTTCCCCCAATAGTAATGTTGTCCTTTTGTTTTTTGTTTCCATGTTTTGCCATGAATGAAATGTTGGTAATGAAGTTGTATGCAGTGGGTGTTCTTTTACTTTTTTTTTTTTTTTAATGAATGATACGGAAAATTCAAATGCATGTGCAGATTTTACAGCAACATGCCTTACAGTGATGAGAGTGAGAGGGTTTATTCTATTTATGTGTCTTTTTATTTAGTTAGAACAGAAATGGATATGTATGTTATTGACGACTGGGTATGTGATGGGGTTTCCTTTCAAAATTATGAAGTAAACTGAGTTTGAAAAGAAAAGAACCAGAGTATGCATTGTGCTGTTCTATTCTTTTCTTTTTTAACTACCAAGGAAATTAATAAATATTGATGATAGTGTGTATCATGGTGATGTCTTTGGTGGTAGTGGTGGTTGTTTTAAAAGTAATGGACATCATTCACTATGCCCTTTCTTTTCTTTTTTTTGGGGGGGAGCAACAACACAGCAGTTTATTCAACATTTGGAGAATGAGACTGTACTCTAGGAAAATCTTTTTTTCTCACAAGAAATTGAGGACTAGTTACTGAAGACATGATATTTTCATTTAAAAAAAAAAAAAATCTTTTTCAATATCTTAAACACACACACAGATATATACATATACATGATTTTTTCCCCTCCAGCGGATTGTTTATGTTGATGGATGTAAAGAGTGAGTACTGGGCATTCTGTTGAGTTGGCTTTAGGTCTGAAATACATGGCATTGTGATGGAGAAATACTGATGTCAAGAAATCTTCTTGGAACCAGGACATATTTCATTGCACTTAATCACTGGATCCAGCACACAATAAATGTGTGCATGTGTGTGTACAAGTTTGACATGCATGAGCAATGTTAAAAGATCTGATTCTTTACCATCAGATTCACACAAAAAAATCACAAAGTCGAACATACATCTGTGACTGTAAATTACTACACACACACACACACATATATATCATATAATCATGCAAAATCAGATGCACACAATTTTAAAACTGGAACACAGTACTTTATTCACACTTGTTCCTCATGTTTTTATTATACAAGCAGACTGTTTATAAAAATCTGTCAATCAGCATTGTTTACATACTGATCTACACTTATGAAAATAATGTTTGTAACCTCCCCTCTCTCCCCACCTTCAAATTTCATTTTACTTTCTCAGCAAACAAATTACATATATATATATATATATATATATATGAAGTTTCCCCCACACAACAGAAGGCATCCAAATTCAGGCTGCAATGGGTGGGATCCTCCTCAAAACTATTTATGTCCAAGAGAACACTGACTCCAGTGGGTACAGGGACAACATGTTTTGTGGGGGAATAAACAACAGGCCTATGCACTGTTAACAAAATGCTGAGTATCAACAAATAACATTTTCAGTTTGAAGAAATCCCCCAATTATCTCCCAAAACATTTGCTGGGCTTCTTCTAAAAGAACAACAACAATGGGATTACCTAGCAATTCAGATGTTTTCTATGAACCCAATATTTACAGGCAAATGCACCATGTGGCTGACATAAAATGACAAAAGGACGTGGAATTTAAAAATGGAAAATGAAATACTGTAACAGTTACCTGAAGCAGAAACTGAACTGTGTCTCCAATGCGGGTTGGGAGAGCAAGAGAACAAGCAGGTGGTCTGTGAACACTTTGTCTTGAAGTGTGACTTTCAAAAACATTGGACAGAAACACAAACAGCATTGCTGGCAGACAAGATGCAGACAGTGCTGCCCTGTGGTAATTCAACATTTTCTTCCAGGAATTGTTCACAATGCACCAACTGTGGTCCAATAAACCAGCAGAGGGGGACAGGGTGAGGGGAGCAGATTCAGGATCATGAGAATTCCAGTCTGCTGTTGATCTTTTTTCTTCTTCTTTGTCAGAAATCAGTACTTCAAATGTGATCATTTCAATTCAGTTGATGCCTCAGAGCATGAGATAGGTATGTATGTTAAGATACGGCACAATGCTGGCCAACACATTCCTTTAAGTGGAACAACAATCCTACAGTTGAGGTCGACGCTGACAAGTGCGGCCTCATGATCACTGCCTCAGGGAATCCTGTGAGGTATGGAAGGCTGCCCCAGCTATGTCAACATCCCTTCTATCCAAAGTTCAACAAACAGGGTTTGCATAAAAAAAGAAAAAAAGGTTGTTGGAGAAGGGAAAGTGGACAGGAGACAGGGCACTCACAAACAATAACCAAAAAAGGTTGTTGGAGAAGGGAAAGTGGACAGGAGACAGGGCACTCACAAACAATAACTGAACCAAGAAAAGGTTTTGATCATTTTCATTTTTCTTTGACAATAATGGGAAAATCTTCTTTAACATTATTTGTCAAGAAACAATGCTCAAAGAATTTCTGATACTCACACACGCAGAGCAACATTTAAGTGTTACCACACTAACTGATTTTGTTTACAAGATAACCACACTGACAAAACCAGAAGGGAACCTTTTTTTTTTCTTTTTTTTTTGTTTCCAAAAGCATGATGACACCACCCTCAAAGACACTGACAGCACATTAAAATCAGTAGTAAAATACTCCAATCAGTTTTAATATAATGTGCTTGGAATCTGAACTCACAACCTTTGGAATGCTGCTGTGATGCTCTAACAACTGAGGTAATCATCACTAAATCAGGTGTGCCGCCAGATTGTGGGATGGCAGTTTTCATAATTCAATCTCACAGACTAACAGAGGGTCACAAGAGACAAACTGATCAGAGCAAGAATGATGTTTTTTTTTTTTTTTTTATTCCTATAAACAAAAAGCAAACTACATCCATCAGTTTTTAAGATGCGATATAACAAACTCTAATGCTTATGCTGAAAACACACAAGGAAGATTATGAAATGACAACAGGGAAAGCAAAAAGACTGAGAAAGAAGAAAAAAACATTTTGGGAAAGGAAAAGAGTGAAAAAGGAAAGAAGAAACCATTCTATTATCACATACACACACAAACACTATCACTTTCTCTGCCTATACAGGCCTATACAATACCACATTTGTACTGCCTCAAAGCCACACCTGGGGCTTCTCTGCATTCTGTTTCCAGGTCAGGTCAAGGAAAGTAAGGGGTGGCTCAACATAAAAAAACACACTCAACACAGACATGTTTCATCCTGTCTGTCCACAGGTGACCAAAAAGTGCCATATAAAATCATGTCAGCAGTTTTCTTCAAGAATTTTATACATAACTGAAGTGTTTGTCATTTCAACAATACTGTCAATATCATTTCACAAAACCAATAGCACAGGTTGTTACAGTTCATTAATCAATAGTTTATTGTTCAAGATATACAACAATGAAGCTTGGGAGATGTTTTTCCCTGCCTTTAACAACTGCTTTTCTGTATTGAACTTTCAAGTCTTTGCAAACAGCTCTTCTCAGTCTTTATGTTCATGCAACACACATATGAAATAAAATCCTTTTTTTTTCACTTACTTTTTGAATGGATGCAAACTGACAACCAATACAAGAGTAACAAGAATAAAAAGGCAGTTATCACACAAAAGAAAACTAAATCAACCAATCACTTAATCAACACAACTTCTCACAGACATCCACATTACATCTGTCCCCATCATCCTTGATGATAATAATCCAGGAACTGAAATCTACAACTAAAGTCAAGACCCAGCAAATCAGCATGACTGTCATTATAAGAAGAAGCAGTTTACCAATAATTTTTGTACAGATTCTTTTCAGCACTACAAAAATACTGCAACTTGTAATAACAATTCAAGACACCGGTGCAGAAACTTTCAACTCTAACAAACAGACTATCCATCAAACATAGCACACTCACACTGTGTGCTCCAAACTGGAGGAGTAAACATATTATAATGTCATCTCATAAAAAAGAGGTGGTGGAGATGAAAGGCCTGATACTGCAGTCAAACTGAGGAAGTACAAAAACAGGTCGTCAACAATTAATGTGTCTTCACTAACCACCTCCCACCCTCTGACCTTCATCTTAACCTTTCTTACACAATCACCTTCATGTTATCACTCTCTCATCCTATGACCTGCATGTCTGCTGGTCAACAATAGAATCAAGATATCATTTTGCCATTTGTGTTCATGATCAGTTTAATGCAATTGCACGCTATGATAAAACCTGTAATATTGATCAGTTTACTTCAGTTAGTCTGAGGAGAGTGGAGAGGAGGGATTACGAAAAAACAGGGTTAACTGCCAAAGATTTCTGTGAGAAAGAGAGGGGAAAAAAGCAAGAAAAACATAGCAAAGACTGAAAAGGTTTGGTTGGTTCAACAACTAATATTACACTGACATTCCTGAATTAGAGACAACAAACTAGTGGGCAGATGGTGAGCAAAAGATCACACAGGGAGAGGTGTGACTCTGTGAGGTAGGTATAGAGAACTTAAGGACAGAAAATGTCATTAATTCAAGGTCCTCCAATTTAAGACAGAAAATGTCAAAAGCACCACCTTTTTGATTTTCTAATTGTGTTGGCAAGGAGGAGGAAGAGTGAAAGGGGATGGGCATGAAAAATACATGATTCATGGAAACACCTGGAACTGGAACTCTGTTTCCATAGTGATCCCAGGACTGTCTTAACAGACGAGACATACTGCCACATTCAATGTTTCCAGAATGTACCATTCTCTTCAGTTTAACAGTACTTGTTTCATAAACTTGTTTACAGTAAGAAACTTACAAACTGCAGCATTACATCATCTGCATTTATCGATACCAAGCCATTTTTTAAAATGCAAAGTTCAGTGTTAACTGTATCAGTACAAGCTGTTTAATATCGATTAATTTTCAAATACCAAACTCAGCTTTTATGATACCAATAAACATGAAACAAAAACTTACAAAACCTTATCATACAAGATAAAAAAAAAAATGCACACAGTACAATAGTCACACTTATAATGTAGTATAAAAGTATTTGATAAACTAGGACCATAGCTGGCTGCCTGAACAGGTGGAATCAGAAAGTCAAGTCCTGATGGGTGTGCGAGAGAGAGATAGAGAGACAGAGAAAGACAAACACACACACAGAGTGAGAAACCTCTAGATACAGACCCAATATCAAGTCTGTGACTTTTAATGCCACACTCCAGTGATAAGACACATGAGCAGACACTGTTATTGGCTGGCTTTGGCAATGCACCATGAAAATCAATGTAAGGCCCCAACAAGTTAAAACCAAGAGCATCCGCATAAAAATGCTCCCGCAGTTCAGCAGACAGCATGGAGCATATATATCTTACTCCTCGCCTCACTGAAAGACACAAACAGAGAGAATGAGATAGTCACAGAGAATGAGAGAGAGAGAGAGAGAGAGAGAGTGAGAGAGTGCACACAGGCCCCAGTCAACAAAGCTGGGAACAAACTGGGGAAAGGAAAAGAGCGAGGGAGACAGGAGGAGCACCTCATTATCATAAAACAGCCCTGAGAAATACAACATCTCCCACACCTCTTTCCCCAAATACAAAGAGGGCTGTAGAAAAATTTTGCATTTTTGAAAAATACACAGCACAAATTCTTTGGCCTATCTCTGTGATTCTGGAAAAGGTGTGAGACTCTGACTTTTACTTCTTTTCAGCACACACCAAAACTAATGAGATATAGATTTTCAACCACACACTGTTGCTCCATCTTATGAGCCTAAAATTACGAAAGTGACACGACTCTTCCTGCAAGCTAATGGTTTTAAGATTTTCCTCAGTTTTAATCACTAATCTGAATCAGACTGGACTCTCCTCACTGTAACCACTGATCAACAAATGCTGGCATACACAAGCAACTGTTCTACAAGCGAACAGACTGAGATGCTGGTAATACTTCTCACATGCTTATGTGCGAGTCAGCTTTCTTTAAACATGTTCAAAAAGACAGCTGGAGCATGGTCTGATTTCTTCAAATATGTTTCTAGAAGTATTCAAGATGCATAGGAATTTTGTAATCATTTCAAATCACTATAGTTATAAGACGACACGATACTGCAGTAAGCACTTCTAGAAGAAAGAAGCAGCACTATGTATGTTTTCTTTACAGCTATTTGAAAGCTCTGTGGTTTTAGCAAGGCCTTTTTCCTTCTCTGTAGAGAAATATAATGTACCCGATCTTAAACAACTGTTTTACAAACTCAGATAAACACAGGCTGAAATATGCTGATCGGATATTGTAACAACCTGATGAAGGAATATAATAGCCAATCAGAATCTTTCCTTGTAAACCTTGTCCCTCTCTTACAAACAACTTTTTTTTTTTCAGGCAAGATGTGTAAACATGATTATAAACAATCTGATCTCCACATAGTCTAGACATAAAGCACCAAACATTTGTTTGGGTGACTCATAAAATGTTTGATTTATGCCAAATAAGCACCAATCGTAGTTCAACAGTTAAACACTTAAAAAAAAAAAAAAAAAAAAACTTAAAAAAAAGAAAACAAAAAACAATAACAACAAATCCCCACCAATCTGAAGGCTTCTTCATACAGACAGCATTTTATGGAATTAAAGACAAAGCTACATATCTATTGCATTTCATGGGCACAGTTTGTGTACAGGATTATTTCCATGAAAATGACTGGCCATAGAACTTTTTTTTTTATCAACTGATCAAGGTATGCTGACTGTCATTAACAAGTACTGAAAGTTTCATCCTACCAAGAAATGAAAACAATCACGAACACTCCAATTCTAAACAGATTACACCACTTAAACTTGACAACCATGCTATTTCCAGGAGGGAACAGGTGGTTATCTGCAGACAGGCAACAACTGACTCTACCAGCACCTGCACAGGACTTTGTCAGGTCTCATTGTCACAGCGCCCCATGCTGAGAAGCAGAACTCACAGCCCATCGCTCACATCTACTGTAATCAATCAAAGGTTGACTTTGATAGCTGTAATCAATCAAAAAGTTGACACTGATAGTTGTAATCAAAAGTTTACTTTGATAGATGTAATCAGTCAGATAGCTGTAATCAAAAAGTTTACTATGATAGCTGAAATCAATCAAAATCTGACACTAATAACTGTTATCAATCAGAAGCTGACATTGATAGAGCCCAGGGGCTTGACCTCCTGCCACATCAAACCCCATGGCACATACTATATCCAGCAATCAGACGGTGTGTTTCATCATTAGTACTATGATCTACATGGACCCTCCCAAGAGAACCACCAGTGACAAACTTCTGGTTTGCAATGCAATGACAGTACTTGTTTGTTTATTGTTGCTTTTACTTAGTCCAGCCGACCGCACGGGCCTTATCAGGACTGTCAAACCATACAAATGCTCAACCGTGTGAACAAAAACACCTGTCATGTCTACAAAAACAACAACAAAAAAAAACAACAAAACCCAAGAAAATCCCACAAACATGACACGTAGAGCAAATAAGACTGGGACATGCTGAGGATGTCAGCCCTTCCGCTTAATTTATCATCCACAGATTACAAAAAATCGTAAAAAGGATTTTAAAATACTTCAAAGCCAAACAAAAATACTTTAAAAGGCCATACAGGCAAATAACAAGGCAGAATGGACAGCTAGTGCCCATCCCAGTGTTTGCAATATCACGACCTAGTCACCAGAGCAAAAGAACACAAATTGAACATCATAGACTGCAGAAAAGAGAAAACAATGTCAAGGCTTGCTCAAAAAAGAAAGGAGAACTGACTGGGAAGGCAGAAAAAGGAGACAAAAGTGAAGGGAAAAAAAATGGAAGAAATAAAGACAGCAACAGAAAAAGAGGAAATTTCTTGCACAAAATTTCCAGAATGCAGGAATGCTATTCATACTAAAACTAAAGGATCCCCAGCATCCCATTGGGGAATGATAGCACTTCAACTCTCCTCCTGGCACACAGGTTGCAATGACCGACTATTCTTACATCAGGTTAAAAGAAATGCTTTTGTCCTGCCATCATCCTGCCCTGAAAAAAGAAAGGATAAAAAAAAAAAAGAGTAAAAGAACTAAAACTACACGCTAAACTGTTAAGGGAGATATCCAATACAATTTGATGCTACAAGATACAGAACAAAGTAGGTCAATTTAATAAAGATTCCAGTGAAAATAGTCCTTTGCTGTTCCAGATGTACACTGTATGATCCAGTATTAACCTATACTAATTACTCAGCATCAACAAATGGAAAAAAAAAGGTAACCATGCGTATGTACAAACTGCTGAATGTCACAAGTGTCAAACAATGATGCATCAAGTGATTAACTTTGCAATTTTTCCAGCAATGTTTCAACTGTTGAAAATGTGGCATGAAATGAAGGCCACAGACCTGCTTTCCATCTGGTTTCCAAGGAAAACATGCCAGCTTCTGTACAGTCAAATATGGAATATTAAAATAAATCATTGTATAAATAAAAATCTAAAATACATGCAGCAATTAGAAAATGAAGAACAGTCAAGCATTTAGTATAACCACATTGGGGTCACACTAGCCAATGTGACTGAACGTCAAATCAAATCATCAGCTGGGGTCTCCAAAATAGAATGTATTCTTTCTAACCTGTGTGCATGTGCGCATGTGTGTGTGCACGCTAAAGTCCTTTCTACACTGCTCATGTACAAAAAGGAGTGGCATGTGCATCCAAAGGCATGAGTGTCTGTCCATATCTTTGTCACACTGTCATCACGTGTTTGCAAGCACAAGCAACATTCCTATAATAAGATACACAAATAAGAGCACATGATAGTACATATTGCATATAATACAGAAAGACTGATGAAAAAGAGTGAAGATAATGAAATAAGTTGCAAATGCAACATCCATTTTATACAAGCATGTTCTTTCCAATTGAGGTTGTCAACAATGACATATTTTCTTTAAGACTAGTGAATATGGTATCAAAAACATGTCCTGGACCTTTAGTTTTAAAATCGGCAATTGAATGTTATCTGATTTTTCCAGAAGTTCACTGTGTACTATAGCACAGCCTTTCCTTTTCTTTTCTCTCCCAGAGATAAATACAACACTAATGAATTTACTGCTAACATTAACAATAACTGAATAAGGAAAGAAACTGAACAACTTTTATATTTTTCACTTTAAAAATCAGCTCTTTATATTTGCTGACAAATATAAAACAGAGCAGACATTACATGCTGTGAAGCCTAAATATACTGGCGTCTTCTGTGTATGGTGGTACATGCTGCAACATGAATGAAGGAAACAATCACAAGCGCTGCCCAACAGTCAATAGACACAGGAACAGACATGTGCCAGAAGCACAGGATGATACAATGACGGTGACAGTGTCTCTTTCTCCTCCCAAGACCCATCACGACAGAGCACCAGAGGCCAATTTGCTCTGTACAATGGACGGCTTTCTGGCTGGCAGGGTCTCAGGTGTAGGAATGCCTTCTCCAATGGACTCTTGCAACAGCATCTTTTCCTCGGGTGGCAAAGGCTTCTTGGGGTTGTTGATGGCTGCTTTGGCCATGTTGTAGTCACCGGAGTCAAAGTATTTCTGGCAGAAAAAGACAGAGCCATGTTTTGATGTTATGTTTCAGTCATGACATCATAGTTGTATCATGCTCTATCATATCTGTGTGCATACATCTCTGTGTGTGTGCATGCACACGCACACTATCGCTGGTTGTATTGTCTGACAACTAGAACCTAGATAAATTACAAGTCAACGACTTGAAGAAGCAACAGAAGTGATGTAATAAAATTTCATTTTAACTATACACAGTGATGTCCAGTTTCTTTTCCAAGATATAGTCTTTTCTGTCACGATTTTTATGCACTTAATTCATGTAAAGTAAGTATTGCTTCCCTTTCACTTTCAATGCTAGAATTAATTCCCAGAGGATTTTGGAGTGTACTGAGCAAAGACAACTTAATCGGTCCTTTCTTGATATAAATGAAATTATCTGTTTCAATTGCTAAAATACTGGTGTAAAAAAACGTATCATTTCATATTTGTCTATTTGCCAGTGAAGAAAGCTATAGGTATAATGTATGACTTGTTCTGAGAAAATGTCAATTTGTAACAAAACCACTACTAAAATGTCAATAGGAACTATGACTTTCACACAGGAGCAGTAATTTCACAATGCTGATGGTCAGATTTAATCTTTTTCCGATATCTACCATTCTGCCTGGTTTAGTTTCTCTGCCACTCACAGTGGCAGAGACAATGCCTATAGTATGTTGAAGTTCATCATGGAGACACACACACATCACAGAGTCAGACAACCCAAACAGGTTATTTCATGTATATATATATAGTTGGACAGACTCAATTTGTTTTTCACGCTAGAGTCAAAAACTATACATGCACAAAAACACATTAACCAGTTTGTCTCTTTAAACGTTAAACTTTACTAATGTTCCTTGGTCATACTACTATAAGTACTATGCACTATAATATTGCACAGTAACAGTTTTCAATGACACAAGGTTTGGGACTCTCCATTCCGGTCTAGTTGAGAGTCACATGGAATGTTTTCAAACATGGAGCACTGATAAACTGACATACTGAAAAAGAGCCCAAAACAATTTCTCCATCAAATACTTATGCCGAGATTTTAATTTTTCTCTCTAAAAACCCACTTCCTCAAAGTCTTCTTAAAACCACACCCATCTTCTCCACATACATATGCACACACAAAAAAAACAATGCTTTTCCTTGTCAATTTCTTTTTATTCTCCAATTACTGCACTAGTACCAACATGTGTTTGCCACATGTATACAAAAACACATGCAACACAACAGGCTGTCTCCTAACACTGGAGAAAGCTGATCTTAGATCAACCTTGTTACTGTTAACCCACACATTATCGCAATACCACACTTTCTCTCACTTTACAAGGAATTCACCAAATCGTCACATTCTCTCAATAAAAAATTTATTGTGAGAAAGTGAGAGGGCGCCCGCATGCTTTTTTGAATTGTGTAAGAAAGTGTGGGAAGTATTCCTTATTTCATAAAAAAAACCATTTCCTTAATAATCGGGTTTAGTTTCTTGTTTTTTATTTACAATACAAATCCCTCATGCTCTGTAAAGATGGCAGGAAAACAACCATGCTTTCTCGCAATCTGCTGCTTTCTTGTAAAGTGAAAGAAAGCATGGGGGCACCACCAGACTTTCTCTTTGATGTAAAGTGTGATTGCAAGAAAGTATAGGCAAACAAACCCTCTATAGGCCACATCATAAGTGTTCAGAGAAATCTCTGGCAGAGGTCCCATCGCAATAATTATCAGTAGAAGCACTGTGAGTACTGTGCAGGCCAAATCTGTTTAGTGCCCACTGAGTTTATAGTAAGGAACTCAGGAACTATCCCACAACCAGGACAATGGCTCTTCTACTGACTGAGCTAGAGCCATAAATTAGCATAATTTAAACAATTCTCCACTAACCATCTATCCCATGTTCACATTTCTTCTTCAATATGATGCCCAGGGTCAAAACTGACTATTATTCATTTATTGGCATTTTGGTGGAGGGTGCTGGTTTTGAAAAACAAAACAAAACAAAAAAAAAAACCAAAAAAAAACTGAGGGGGTAGTGGGATAGGTTGGTCTATCAGGGGGCAGTGGGTCAGCAGAATGACACCTTATGAACAAATATGCCAAGGGTTGGGGCATCTCTTGGGGCATGACGTTCGAGTCACGCACTGTGTGTGGGAAGAACATCAAGAAGGCTTTCAGCCAAATGTCCACTCTACAGGGGATCTTGTTAAAGGTTTGCATGTGGGCTCTTCTGATGATGAGGACGACAATATGCATACCTATAAAGTTATACTGCGCCTACCCTTGGTCAGATACCAAACTCTAACCACTTTACTAACAGATTTATTTGCACAACAGAGCCGACTGAGAGCTGCCATTGGGTGCTCATCATTCGTTTCCTGTGTCAATCAATTAGGTTTCAGTCACACATATACACGCACACATGATGTGTAACCTTTTACGTGCATGACCGTTCAGTTTATTTACCCCACCAAGCAGCAGGTTACTGTTGCTGGTGGAGGTGTGGGCACCTTACTTTAAAAAGTCCCTGCTAATCTTGAAAAACATGAACAATCTGGCCTCTTTCCTACAATATTCCAAAATTTCCCACTGAGTGCTTGCAGCAGCTCAGTCGCACTTATTGTCCTTTGATATCACTGAGGACAAACCGCACTGCTCTCTGACGGACTGCTTCTATTTTTTCCACTTCTTTCTTTGCAGTGGGGTCCCATGCAGTGCTTCCATATTCCAGGAAAAGAAATAACAAGGACTTGTATGTGAGTGTCTTGATTTTAGTTGTTGTCTTCATCAGATTTCTTTGCAGGAAGCCAGCTGTCTTGATTGCTTTAGTCACAGTACTGTCAAAATGTTTGGTGAAACTGAAATGGAGATATGACTGGAGTGTGATGGCTAGATATTCGGTGGGCATCTCAGGCTCCAGTTTGTGACTGAGCAGAAGGCACTGGTGAGGCCTGCTGTTTCTCTTCATGGTGCACATCAGGACACTGTACTTTTCAGCATCAAAATGCATAGTATCTCCCATTCTTCCTCCCAGAACTCAAGTCTCTTGCTGTTGGCTTGCAGGGTACTGTGGTTGCTGAGGGCAGTGATGGGTCTATAACGGACTATGTCATCTGCAAAGAGGCAAGCAGGAGATGTCACACTGCATGGTAGGTCACAAATGTAGGCCAATAACAGGCACAGACCGAGTACTGTACCCTGCCGTATCCCTGATCTGACCCAGACCTCTATCCGTCCACAACCACAGACTGCTTTTACCTTTGAGCCGGTGGCATTTCTGATCTGGTGATCAAGCCAATGCAGTAGGAGGAAGTGGTTCACCTTGTCAAATGCTTTGGTGAAGTCCATCACCATGGCAGGCAGTTCCAAGAAGCTGTGTTTCTAAGGAGCGGTGTCAGTGAAACCCATGTTGTTCCTCGTCCTATTTTCTACCATTTCTTGGTTTCTCCTTGTAAGTTACAAAACACATTACTCAACATGTTTGCATGCATAAAAAAACCCACAATGTTGAACAGTTGACTGACAAGTAAAGGTTATAGTGACTTACTCCTTTCTGTACCAGACGTTTATGAATCATGGCTGGAGGCCCTGTTTTCTTCAAGTTGGGGTATTTGGCCCTCAGCTTCTCTTCCTCCTTCTGCTCCATTGTCTTCTCTGTCTCCTGCAGCACATGACAAAATAGTAATTTGGATCATGTAAGATAGTCAAATCATGTCTGACTATAACCATGCAACTGCTGTCAAAACTATCTGAGCTAGAATTGGATTACAAGTGTCTCATACAAAACTATCAAAAGCTTTAAATAGCAAACATAATTTCACACTTAAAAAGATCATGCATATATGTAAGATCTGCACATAATCCTATGAATTAGCACTGCAGACTGATGACTCAGATAACAGTAAAAAGGAAAAAAAGGAATAGCTGAAGAGTTATTACCTTCCGTTAAAAATGAAATAATTTAATCCAAACAATCAGATCTAGTAAGACAACAGATCATTTAATAACCCCCCCACCCCCACAAGCCGAAATCTTTGATATTAGTTTTTATTATTACATATTCAGGTTTGCATTTCAAGAGATTTAACAGTTTAAATGTAAAAAAAGCAAAAACTTTTATTCTGTGCATAAGCCACAATAACTAAGATATATTGACAAGCATGGGTGCAAATGGAAAAAACAAACAAACAAAAAAAAACAAAAAAAAACACTGAGAAAAGTTGAGGTCCAGATGGGTACTGGGGCAGAACACTGGTACTGTGGGGTGGGGAAGGGGGGAGGGGGGGTAGCTGAATCCAAAATATGTATTCAATTTCAAAACTATTTCAAAACATCTCAGAAAAAAAAAAATATTCAAAATATGCAAAGTGAATCACTGTATTGGTTAAATCTTATCTATAAATTGGTTATATTTTATAGTTATAATAAACAAACATATAAACCATAAATTGACTGTCCTCATGAAGAGTACTGTGGCTTCATCCTCTGATGTAATTTTAGAAAAATGATATCATCAATTGCCAGAAAGTTGCTGCAATTGCTACAAAGTTACTTGTGGGTAAAGTGGCAAATGTTTGCGGCTTTTGCTGAATCATGAATGAATACAGAGGGCCTTCCAGAAGTACTAACCACCCTTGGGGCGAAATACTAATACGGATGGAGATAAGGCGCTGGCGCATATGTGCGTGCATGTGTTAGGGGGTGGGTGTGGCGGTGGACATCTGTGCACATGCACTTGTGTTCTGGAGATCTGTTTAATTTCAAAAGCCAATGACAGAAAAACAACAAAAACTTATAAACATAAAACGCACAATGAATTGACTACAGTGGTACTGGTCTATTAAAGTGTGAAAACAGGGTGTTGTTTCCTGAACCTGAACCTAAAAGTTTCATTCTGTTATCAATGACTGTAGCTAAAAAAAAAATCAAAAAAAAAATCTGTTGCACTGTCTAATCAATGCTACCCACTGCCCCATTTTGTGAAGCCTTGTAATTATCATCTGTGCTGTGCCAGTGTGTGGTTTTCTGACCCAGATAACTTAAGTTTAAACTTTGAAAGGATTTGAAAAGGGCACTTTTTATAAATAATCTAATCTTATCTATCATCGGTTCGAATACACAATGTATTCTAATATAGCATCAACTATCAAGTGCAAATAAACAGTGCTAGACTGCTACCGATTTTAGCTACAAGACAAAAAGCAATGGATCAGTGAAAAGTCTGTCTCTATCAGCAACAAGAGACTTCTAACCTGATAAAGGTATTGTTTAGACTATTTATTGCGATCTTAGTTCGCCAGAAATTTGTGTCATGGTCATTCATTGACACTGTCGGTGTCAAACTGTTTACAACAGCATTAAATCAGACTTCCTACAGATCTCTTAAAGTGAGCATAAAAGATTTACCTGTTTCTCTTTGTTATTAGCTTCTTGGTCCTTTTCTGGTTGTTTTCCCAAAACATCGGGCGGCGAAGACCCTTCCCCAGATGCCATTTTCGCTTACCACAAGCCAAATCACTGAGCGGACCGTGTTAAAGATGGCAGTCTTTGACGTAGTACTGATGCGACCAATCAAATTTCACTTCAATGTGTGTGTGCGAAACTACAAAATGTCTGCGCCCGAGTTAATGTTTGTGTGAACTGCTGTCTTGTTTTTATTGAAAAAGTACATGCAAAATGAAAACAGGGACCAAGACTACAACCCTTTTGGGATTTCTGGTCACATCATACATAGTTGGTCTACTCATTTTCACCAAAGGTTTCTTGCTGGTACGCACAGTGATCCCCAAGAACAGCTCTTGTGAAGTGGAATTCGCTGCACGAGCAGACGACCTTGTGCATGGTGGACACCACGGTTGCTGGTCTCACGCCAGATTCAAACGGGCCATTCTTGTAATAATCGACGCTCTCAGATACGACTTTCTTGCGTACAACACTTCGCTGAAATCTGACGTACCACTGTACAAAAATAAGCTGAAATATGTCCACCAGATGTGTACTAAACATCCCAAACATACACGACTGTACAAATTCATAGCAGACCCTCCAACCACCACCTTGCAGCGCCTGAAAGGGCTGACGACTGGAAGCTTACCTACTTTTGTTGATGCAGGAGAGAACTTTTTTTCTTCAGAAATAAGAGAAGATAATTGGATAGATCAGTTAAATGAGCGGGGAAAGACTATCAAGTTTCTTGGGGATGATACATGGGACAACCTTTTCCCCAAACGATTTTACAAATCACACTCGTTTCCTTCATTTAATGTAAAAGATCTGCATACCGTTGACAATGGTATTTTGAAACACCTGTATGCAGAAATCAGACGAAAAGATTGGGATGTTGCGATTGCTCATTTTTTGGGTGTAGATCACTGTGGGCACAGATTTGGACCAAACCATCCAGCCATGGGTGAAAAGCTCCAACAAATGGATCAGGTTATTAGGTACTGATTTGATTGGTTGGATTTCTTATTGTGTGTGTGTGTGTGTGTGTGTGGCCTTAGTTGCATGCAGGTCATGGAGCACCCGTTTTGTTTTGGGTTGGTTTTTTTTAGTGCTTCACATGCCTTCATCATACTCATAGGCCAAATAAAACAAAACCTTTTTTTTCAAATATTTTTTTCATGAATCTTCATTTGTAATGGTTCCAATAGTATTCAAATAAGTAGTAGTATGATATTGGCGGCAACATCGTAAAATGAAATATATACTGAAATCATCGAAAAAATGAGTAAGACAATGAACTATAACAGTTGATGAGGAAACCCTCCCCCAAATGTGATGGCCCCTCTGCAGGACGCATTCTCCACTGCTTCTCCTCAGCTAGGGATTTCTTTCTTATTTTGTATAGATTTATCTGGTTTGTTGACTTTCTCACATTTAACCAGCTACACTGTAGCTGACAAGGTGTGTGTCTCAGTCTCAGAACAATATGTGTGACAGTGTGTGTGTGTCACTATGTGTGTATTTCTGTAAATATTTATTGGCATTATGAATCTTCCTGTGACTCCCCGATATGTTGTGATCTATAGCAGTATGGTGTTTCTTTCTCTCTTTTTTCTGTTGTATACCATTATGATAGTTTTACCTGATCTCATACTTTATGTATACTCCATTTGTCTCTGGGTTGTGTATGTTCTCAGGAACATAAGCCAATTAATGAAGGACGACACAGTGCTGTTTGTACTGGGTGACCATGGCATGACACGGACTGGGGACCATGGGGGTGACAGTGAGGATGAGCTGACAGCAGGACTCTTTGTTTACAGCCCAGCACAAATCACTGCTTCATCTGCTTTACCTGAGGTGTACTACAGCACACATAGTATTCAAAGACAGTCTTTTTGTGTCTTGATTTTTTAAAGATCTATATGGTTTTCATTACTAGTACTATTTACTCATCTTTATGAGTACTGCATCAATTAAATTTTACTGTTTTCATTGTGTGTGTGTGTGTGTGTGTGTGTGTTATTTAGAATGTGGCATATTAGTTGCCTGTGAAAGAAAGTTTCAGACAATGTATGTTTAATCTGGGGCTTCTTAGCTGCATGATATCAAAACTTTTCAAAGCTCACTAGACTTTAAATGTGTAATGTAAAAAATCTGTGACACTAAATTGACTGACTGAAAAGACTCTTGATACACGTCTCATATTTGGATTTGTCTTGTGTCGATGAATGGGCATACTGTTGTAGACAGGTGGATGGAAAATGTGCATATTTTACCATGTGGAATGGAAAACCGAGATCTGTCAATGAAGATGAACCCTGCTACATCTTGTACAATTGATAATGAGTATGCACGAAGAAAGAAACAAACAAAAAGTTAGAGCCATAGAAGGTGTGTGTACAATTTTTCTTTGTTTATGTTACAGGACAAACCACAGGTGATCCAACAAACGGACCTGGTACCGACCATAGCCTTGATGCTGGGTCTTCCCATTCCTTTCTCCAACGTGGGCAAGGTCATACCTGACCTCTTCAATCACTGTCCCTGGTGGGACACTCAGCACAATGACATACGCCAGGTAAAACTGACTACTAATGACCTTGGCTTGTACATTAATGCATTGCATTACTTTCTTGTCACTGCAGATACTTGAACTGTGCAAAATCTGGGCAAGCACCTGTCATCAGATTTGGCACCATACAGAATCAAAATCATCATGGAGGGCACATTGCCACGGTGCAAAGCATTTTTGTGTGTGACCTGAATGTATACATGTACATATTTACTTGAGAAATTTCCTTTTACTGCAGTATTATTATACAGTTTTACCTTTTAACTTATATTCTTGTTCTTATTTTGGGGTTTCAGGTGTTCCACACAGTCAAAGCCTTGCACCTGAACGCCCGGCAGGTGTCAAAGTACCTTGACACATATGCTACAATGTCCTCAGACCTTCCTGCAGACAAGTTCCAGCGCCTGCAGACCATGTTGAAACAGGCAGAAATGGAGTTACAGGACCTGGTGACCAGTGTGACAAAAGGAGTGGGATCACCTGGGTTGCTGGAGCGGCTGTTGCGCCTGTCAGACCAGTACCAAGATTACCTGGCCCAGGTGCGCGGCATGTGTCAGGAAGTGTGGGCCAAGTTCGACCTCACCTCTATGGCACTGGGAGTCATCATGGTGATGGGCAGTCTGATTGTGAATGCCCTTTTGGCTGTCTCTTGGAGTGGGGAAGGGGAAGACCTACCTGCTTACCTGCCTTTCATGATTGGAGGGATAGTGATACAAGTGGTGTATTATGTGGTACACATGGCTGTGTTTCCCCCCTCTGTTGTGCCAGTCATGGGCTATATAGTGGGCGGGTTGCTGATCTTTGCAGGGGGTGTCATCCTGAAGAAGCAAGTTGCTGAGATATGGAGAGACAGCAAGATCAATGTGGCCGATGTTGCTGTGGCTGCTGGTGTGATGTTCATGTGTTTTGCTGCTTTCTTTTCCAACAGTTTTGTTGTGTATGAAGATTCATTAACCCATTTCCTTAGCCAGTCCCTGCTGTGGTACACGTCTCTAAGAGTTATGATCAGCAGTTGTCAGTCACCAGATCACATGGGTAAAGACAGTGTGGGCAGATGGTCCAGAAAATCCAAACAGTCATCATTTGTTGATGTCTTGGAAAGACTGACACAGCCTGCTGTTGTTACATTTGCTGTTACAGTGTTGTGCTCCTTGTTGTTGCGGTGTTCTGCATATTTCCGTGCCTGCAGAGAAGAGCAGTGGGAGTGTGTAGTGCCATCATTTCTTGAGCCTCTCTCTTCTTTCGCTGAAGATGTAACAGGGTATAAAAATCAGCGTTACTTTTTCAGCATCTCATGCCTGTTTGTGACCATATGGCTGGTTCGGAGGTGGTTACAGCATTATGGAAATCTGAACGGGGACGGGCTGGGCATTCTATGCACAAAGTTTCTCCTGCCGCTGGCAGCTATCGCCTGTGCGTTGTACTGGGCAGTTCAGGCTCTGCCGCATAAAGAACTGGACTTGCTTCCATCATGGCAGCAGACTATCATGGCTCAGATTGTTTATGTTTGCATTATCATCCATGTCATGGTTGGCCTTGTGCAGCCACTGTATGTGTACATCCACCACTCTTCCTCATCCGGCAAGGTCAGTGTACCCTTGGTAAATCGAGGGGCAGAGCAGACAGTGCCTTATGTCTACAGACAACTCCAGCAACACTGGCACAGGAAGGATGACTCTGAAACGCCACCAGCTGCCTACGGGTTGGGCTCAGTGTACAGTAGCCATTTGGTGGCTTTCGCCATGACACTGTTCTTGTTGCTGGTTCTGTTGCTAGGCGACGGGGTCAGTCCTGCATTGTGTCTGGCTGTGTGGGTGCTGTTCCTCTTTCTGGAGATGATGGCTGCCTACTGCAGTGAAACCACAGGCACCTCAGGTAGGATTTAAAGGCTGTATGGTCTGTGATGTGCATTGTGAAGCAGTTTTCTCATTTCTTCATCTCTTTAGGATATGTAAAAAAGAAGAACATAGTCCATGTACAGTGTAGTCATATTTTTCCCAATATTTTATCATACTGCTAATATTGAAATAGATAGTATCAGAGACTGAAATATTGACGCTTGATGTTTCATTGCTCAATCACATATTTGAAGTTTGTATGAGGGAAAGTATTCAACAATATCAGCATTTTTTATCATTTTAAGCTATGTCAAAGTACGCAGGCATAGTTCCTTGAGAGACAAGTGTCTTTGTTACAGAGCAGGAAATGAATGCATGTTCAGTGTTGACATAATTGATAATAAGCTTATGAATAATTATGACTAATAATGAATGGCAAAGCAAGACACTTTTTGAAAAAAATATTATATCTGGGAGATTAGATAAGACATCTGGGAGATTGGTTAATCTTTAAATGATTTTTTTTTTTTTTTAAAGGCCTTTGTAATTGGATGCCTTGTCTTTCCCTCCTCCTCCCAGGGATCCATCAACAACCAGTACCTTGGCTTACTGTGGTGACACATGGACTCCTGTCTTCCACCTTTTTTTATGCCACTGGCCACCAAGCAACCATTCCAAGTATACGCTTTGAGAGTGCATTCGTTGGCTTCTATGGCAACTTTACCACATATATCATCCCTGCTCTGCTCATCACTCTCAACACCTACGCCGGCCCAGTACTGTTCACTGTGGTCTCACCACTCATGATGATGTGGCCCCACTTGCAAGGCCCAGTGTGTCAATGGATGGTTGGAAGGAGAGGGAAAAAGGAGGGGGAGGAGTGGAAGGGAGACTTCTCTCTGTTTGATGATGGGGTGCTGCTTCGGAAGAACCTGTTTGTCAGTGTGTGCCGTGTCCTGCTCTTTCAGGCGGTCAAGGTGAGAGAGCTTGACTTGCTGTGCATATTATGTGTGTGTGTGTGTGTGTGTGTGTGTGTGTGTGTGACTAGTAATAGATAAACTGATAATACGATAGACTGTAATTTACATCTATGTTAAAATGGAAAAATTGTTCACATCACTGATGTGTCAACCCAGAATTCTTCAGCCATCAATCTTTGTTCAGTTTCACCTCTAATTGCTCCAAACTGTGTATGGAACACTGAAAACGATATACTTGGATCTGATCACATTCCGAGAAGCAATATTAAGTGAAAAGATAAAACAAACACAACACCTGACACACTGCCAAAATTCATACTTTGGTCAGTCAGTAAAGATACTCTTCAGAATATGAAAACTGACCATGTAATCACAGACAATACAGTCAGAGTTTCAACACATTTTGTACATTTCTGTTAACTGCAGCAGAATAAATCCATTCCAAGATCCTTCAAAACTAGGTAAACACAAAGGAAATGTTTGGTTGAATGAAGACTGTGAAGTATAGAATATACGACAAAGACCGTACAATCCATAATCTCAGAGAAATAAGAATAGCCAATAAAGTAGTGCAAAAACCCCCCCAAAAAAACCCATGAGATTTTATGCAGACATTGACTAGTTGTGTGTCATTGGTGTATCATGTTTGAATCAGCCTGGATGCTTACGTACATAGGCACAGGTTTATTTGTGTGCACATCTATGAGTGTGCGTATGTCTGTATATTTGATATAAGAGTGACGGGCGCAATAGCCGAGTGGTTAAAGCGTTGGATTGTCAATCTGAGGGTCCCGGGTTCGAATCACGGTGACGGCGCCTGGTGGGTAAAGGGTGGAGATTTTTACGATCTCCCAGGTCAACATATGTGCAGACCTGCTAGTGCCTGAACCCCCTTCGTGTGTATATGCAAGCAGAAGATCAAATACGCACGTTAAAGATCCTGTAATCCATGTCAGCGTTCGGTGGGTTATGGAAACAAGAACATACCCAGCATGCACACCCCCGAAAACGGAGTATGGCTGCCTACATGGTGGGGTAAAAACGGTCATACACGTAAAAGCCCACTCGTGTGCATACGAGTGAACGCAGAAGAAGAAGAAGAAGGTATAAGAGTGTGCATTCAACTTTCTTCAGGTTTTCACATATAAAAATATTCTTTTAAAAGAGCATCAGAGGTGCCTGTATAACTGAACTGAAGAAATTCTCGAGACTTAATCAACCAACAGGAGTAGCAAGGTATATGTGTGTGTGTGTGTGCGCAAATGTGTGTCAAAAGTATGTTTACATACAATGTTTGTGGAATGTGTAATTGATGAAATTGAATGTGTATGTGTGAATATATGACAGAAATAAAAAATATAGTATCAATTTATCAACAGATCACTTCACTTGCGCATGTCTAAACTCTGTTTGCAGGTGTTGGGAGCAGCCTGTGCAGCAGCTTTACACCGGCGCCACCTGATGGTGTGGAAAATCTTTGCTCCTCGCTTCATCTTCGAGGCTGCTAGTCTCATCGTCATTTCTGTGGCACTGCTGATGATGACGCTCATTGTGCTTCGTGTGGACCGTAGTCTGTCCAAGCTGACACAGAGTCTGCAGAAAGGGTCCTAGCACAGGAGCTGACAACCTCAAACTCTGAAACGCTCAGAACCCACCATAGAGACCAAAAGTGTATCAGGTCTACTTAATATATCCATGAGATTGAAGACTATAGGAATTGCCCTCCACAATTTCAACCCTTTCCCAAAGCAGACCAAATCAATCACTGTCAGGTGCTAAACAATCAAAGCTCTGTCCGTTGGCTGAAGTGAAGATGAACAGACTACCTGAACAACCAGCAGCAAATGTATGTACTTGTGTTTCTTATCATTAATTTTGTGGTAGTGAAAGACAAACATTTCAGAAATCTGTTTATCAGTCATGCATGAAATTCATCAGCGTAGCCCAGTGTGAATTCAGAGATCCCTTCATTTATCCTGCTGTTTTTGAATGGTTGATGCAAAGACCCAGCTGATGGAAATGAAAGGCCAGAAGAGAATGAACAGAAAATGTAAATTTCATCATTGAACTGATGGGTGCAATGGCAGAGTGGTTTAATTGTTGGGACTTTCAGTATGAGGGTCCTGGGTTCAATCCCTGTACTGGTGTCCTGTGGGTTATGGGCTAGAATTTTTCCATTCTTGTAGGATGACAGATGCACCCCTGCTGCTGCCTTGTATGTATATAAATGCAACAGATCAACACACACATGAACTCTTTCTATACTACGGTACGCTATAGTGTACCTCATGCACACAACGCTTAATTACTGTGGTATACTATAGCATACCGTGAGTTTAAAATTTTGTAGTTCATATGTTATCGGTCTCGTGCAAAACTAAACGGCACAGTTCTGTTCAACAGTCACCCAGAAGTGCACCTGCACTTTTATTGTGGCTGAGAATGCCTTTGTTTGAGTACAGTACATGCGAGTGTACAGTCGCCCAACTCTGCCTTCTTGCTCAACAAGATGGCGTATCTGTCATCTTCGGCAAAATAGTGTGGTTCAAAGGCAAATGTAAACTGATTATATAGTGAATATCAACTGTGCATATACATTTGCCCATTCAGTTGCTACGATTAGGAAGTGTCTATGGTTACGAAAGACCACATTTGTAAAATTTCTGTTATATGAGAAAAAGTCACCCACTTTATGTCAGTTGTGAAAAAACATGGATTTTGTTCAAAATATGATAAATCAGTCAAAAATGAAGTGAGTGCTTTGAACCTTTGCCAAATGTTAGTCCATTGTATTCTTTATATTAACACAAAACTTCACAGATGCATGTACTTGCATTCTTTTTTTTTAGCATTTTTCTTGTAACATAAACAAACGACCAGTACAGAGAGTATAATGAAGGAATTCATCAGGCAGTATAGAATGAGTTAAAGGTATCAATTTAAGTGAAAGTTGAGTCAGAATGGCTGTCCGTATTGCAGGGTACTTAAATGCAAAAGAATGTTGAAGCTGAAGCCCATGAATGCAGGATAGAAGAAAAAGAATCATGAAAACAAAATCCAAAATAAATCATCTTTCCTTTCTTCATTCATATAACTCTTTCAGTGCCAAGTCTATTTCATGTTCAGTGACAACTATTTGTTCTGGTCAGGAAGAGAAATGATTAGGGGAAAAAAAAAAAAAAAAAAAAAAAATCTAGCATGCATTCAACTAAAAGGAAGTAGAATTATTAACCCATCATTTCCTGAAAGGAAATTAACTCTATCCAGTTAGGACAATTTCAGTTGAACTTGATGATTCCAGTGGTGATGCAGATGAAAATTTCCGCCCTCTTCTAGTGTGCATAAAAGTGCCCCAGGACAGATATTTTCATTCACATCATTGTTGGAATTTTCCTATTGCAAAATGATTGGATCATGTGAAATTGTCATAACTGGATAGTATATTAATTTACCTATTAGAAAAGCATAGGTTATATATACTTTCTTTTAGTAGTTTGCAAGCTAGAGTTAAAAAAAAAAAAATCTGTCCTCTTCCAGTGTGTGAAAAAGTGCCCCAGGTGAATAAATGGACAATTCATTGTTCATTGAACAATTTACGTGAAACCACTTGATTGTCATTGGTGGTGATTTTTGTGTATGTGTAGATACATCTGCATTGATGTGTCCATTTGTTTCTCAAGCTGCTGTAAAAAGAGACTGAACTTCTCGCTTTGGTTTTCATACTTTTTTGTTCCCTGTAGATATGGAATATGCAAAGACATTTTCTGTGTACACAAGATTTTCATACATTTGTTCTTTATTGTTTTTTTTTCCATTTAATGATTTATTTAATAAGCTATAAACTGGATATTCAAAGAATCCTGTAACCCAGACATTGTTTAACCATTGTCAAAAATGTTGTTAGCACACTCCAATGCCCAGTTGCAGGAACCATGTTTGGCTTCCTCCCATCGCCAGACAGCCTGATGCAAAGATCTGACTGCTGGAAATGAGAAGCCAAAGTAGGGAAAAAATACCTTTCATCATCGAAGTCAAACTCAGAGTGGCTTCCATTTTGTTTTCCTTACATTGTTAGATTCATTCAAACTCAGAGTGGCCACCATTTTGTTTTCATTTCATTGTTAGATTCATTTAATCATTGAATAATCTCAGAATCAGATGTCATTGTTAAATTCATTTAAAAATCCCAGACATCTTCGTTTCGTGATGGAGTGAAAACTTTTTATTGACTCTGTATGTGAACATACTTGTTACTTTATATACATAAAACAGGATTGAAAGTTTTCATTACAGTTTTCTTGTTTACTTTTAATATGAAAATGGAAATAATAATGGCTGTTTTTCTTTGATGTACAAAAAGCATTCATTAATGTTTTTGATTAGAACACTCCCCACCCCCACAGCTTTTTTTTTTTTTTTTTTTTTTAGTTAGGAGATGTAGCAGTACACATAATATTCTGATTATCAAGTCTAGAAATAAGTCTTTGCAGTTTGAAGAGAATATTACTTTTTTTCTCCCCTGAAAGAGTCTTCCATTCATCATGATTGATTGTTTATTTGTTGAGGGAGAAATTATATAGCTGGATTATCTTTTTTCCCAAAATACTATTCATTGTGGTGTTGGAATTCATTTTTCTCATATTGATAATTTTCCCATTTTGGACGGGTGCTATGAAAACCCCGTTTTTTTCTTTCAGCTGCCGTTTTCTTGTCTTCTTTTTGAAATTTTTTTGGGAAATGTTGTTTTTGTTTGATGGCCATTCACATGGAATTTAGCTGTTGTAATATTTGATTTTCTTGGCAGCCTTAGAGGTACATGCAAGATGACTGTCACATGAAGGTGGCATGAGTGTACGTTCACAGCAGGGCATTGGTTGCCCTGTTCTGTTGTGTTTGCCAGAATAGCCTCTTTTCTTTCATCATGTGCCTCTTTTTAACCCCATTAGAGCTGCTGACAAACATACTCATCTGTAATGGGCTGTCACATCATGGAGATAAGACTGAACTCTCATGTCAGTCACCATTCTTTATGTGGACATCTTCCTGCTGGGATTCCATTACTCTTGTCCAGCAAAATCAATTACAACATTGATAAGTACACAAAAAGTAGTGACTGCACTTCACTCTTACCACACTGATCTCATTTCATCAAGGTTCAGCTGTCAAAGGCTTAATTCTGTTGTCTACTTATTAATCCTCAGTTTGCAGTGTACTTCCAGTATACCACATTATTTTCTTGAAGACCGTATTTGTGCAGGTAAATATATTCTTTTGTTCAGTTTCTGGAAATGGTGTTTTGCTTATCTAGTTTTCTCTTTTGGTTTTTGGCAAGTTGTGGAAAGTGAGGCAGAAATATTTTCTCAGGGTTTCATGACTTCATTTTCTGTTCGGTAACCAAGTAAAATTATTCCACTTAACTTTCAGACACTGTATATGCACATAAATATGTATGTAAGCATAATATTTTGTGTGTGTGTGTGTGTGTGTGTGTGTGTATTCCTAAGGGTCAGTGTTGGGTCTGTTGCTAGTGTAAGACAGAGGGAAAAACAGTGAAAGAGCTAGGAAGAGTGAAGGAAGGAAAGTGAAAGAACCACAAGTCCAGCCAACTTGTGGCCAGTGTGCATGTGTACTCTGTTGAATGGAGTTGTTACACAGATAGGAGTTAGCAAAAGTAGCAGGAAGCTGAGAACATCTTATTGTTTTGGACTATCTGACTTGTCATGATGAATGTTTTTGGACCTGTTTGGCATGATGGATATCATTTCTGGACCATTCAGTTTCTCATGATCAATGTTGTTATACTGTTAGATTTGTTACAGTGGATTTTGTTTCTGGCCCATCTGTCAAGATAAACATAGTTGTGGATGTAATGTTTGGACCTTGAATAGTTGTGATGAATGGACTATTTGATGATTATGTTGGATTTTGTTTCTGATCTATTTGTCATGATGAATATTGTTTGTGGTCTGTTAGGTTTGCGGAGGGAGGTGATGGTTGATGGTTTATAGTGATTGTTATGAATGTTAGAATGGTCTAACATCTCATTTTTAGCAGAAGAAATCTCTCATGGATTTGTTCAGTGTATTCAGAAAATGTGTATAATATATATGTATACATATATATATATATATATATATGTGTGTGTGTGTGTGTGTGTGTGTACATCCGTATGTGTGTGGAAAAAGAAATGTTGATATGACACAAGACCATGACAACAGATGTATCTAATGATTTATTGTTCGTTGATGCCAAAGAGCAAGTCCACCTTACAAAGAGAGCACAATCAATGTCTGATGCAATCCTCAAGGTGAAAATGGACAATGATATTAGAACACTGACACGTCTCACAGTGCATTCTAACTGTTGTTATCAGCCATGGTGAAAAAGAGACAGGCTGTTTCTGCTGAACGAAGGATCTGGCTGGGCATGTTGGTTATTTTTCAGGGTTTCCCAAAGATCTTGTATGTGATGCCCAAGATTTCCTGCCAGGACACTTCTCATTCTTGTGTTTGGATGGGAAGTGTCCCAGAGAGTGTTGGTCTTCAAGTTGTTTTTAGGAAACATGTGGCTACAAGTGTGTGTGTGTGGATAAAATATGAAGCAGCTCTGCAAGCACACAATAAAACTCTTAACAGCAGTCATTAATTTCTGTTTTGTCCAGACAGCATTTGTTTATCCTTGTGTTCTGGATCAGTATGTCCAAGACACGGATACAAATACTTTTGTTTATATGTAAGTTGTGAGGGAAGAAAACAAGGTGGTAAGGTTTGGGTGGAACTGAGGTAGAGGCAGAACTTGCAAGTCAATTTCCTCAAGAAACATTACAGCTCTAATAACAAGTATTGCAGAAACACATTTTAGTATCTAATTATAAAACCACCCAACTCTTTCTTGTTAGAAAAAAATTTCCACACACTGAATTAATAAACATAAGATATTACAAAGATAGGGAAATGTACCTACATAATTATACCTGTGTATTGTTCATGTCATTTGAATAGTATCTTCAAAAGATTTGCCACTTTAGACCAAAACAAAAATGTGTTGCTTCAAACCCCGAGACAACATAAAACCTTCATAATCAGTTTGTAGAACATGGTGACAAGACTTGCAAAACATGGAGCAAGACAATATCTAGAATGCTATTGAAATCCCTTGCTTTTCGTAATTCTCGTCATGAACTTACACAATCATATCATTTGCTAAAGGAAATTGAAACATGCATACAAAGTCATGCACACACACACACATTTTATTCATGTACGTTTTAAAAACAAGAGGGTGCCATCCTGCTGCAATGTCTGGTGCTCATTGTTGCTTTATTTATGTCATTTAATTTCAATTAGTTTACAACATATTGTCCTTATACTGAGCAAACACAAAACAATCAATACACTGTTGTTTTTAATTTTCAAATATGTGCATTGTTTACTTGTACACAGTCTTTTTCATTGTACAGTAATAAAGAAATAATGCTCACAAATTTGTGCATCAAGTGTTTGTTTTTTTTCAGTCTGTGTAGAAGAATCAATGTTTCGAAACATGGCATTCGTTTGCTTATTCGTACACCTCTCTCAGATGATGCGCAAACATACATGTCATACACCTGCATGGATGCACACACATTCACACACATACATACAATGTATATATACATGTATACTCTGAAGAAAAAACAATCCTTCATCTCTGATTTCTTGATTGATCAGGAAAGTGTGCAGGAATTGCTTTCCTCTTTCCCTTTTGGAACTCGGCGATCTCTTTCAACAGTCTGTCCTTTGCTTCTGCACCTGTCTGCCCTCCTATCTGCTTTGTCACCACCTCCTGAGCTTTAACCACCTGAGAGCCTGCCACAATGGACTCGAACAACCCCATCTGTTTCTGTCGCTGGGCCCTGCCTTTTCTTGCAGTCCTGGGCACAGGGAGTTGAGAACAGCCTCCGGCGTTGATCATGAGAGGGAGCTTGCCGGCCTCGATGATGTGTTGGAACTGACTGGCTTGCCTCTCCTCAACAGGGCCGACTTGTAGAGCAAGGATTTCTTTGAGCTGACGCCAGTGGTCGACCACCCGCCTGTCGTGCTTAGCTATCTCCTGCTCTGATCTGCAATCAAAAAGAGAGTACATGTGTGTATGGTGAGAGGAAGATTAACAGCAAAATGTCTTGTAAATTCATATTATTGTACACAGAACTGAATGTGCAATAACAGCATCCGATACAGATTTTATACACTCTGATGAGTCCGAGTCATTCACACACGGGTGCTTGCATGTAATATGTGGACACATCCTAATAATTATGATCCCAACTGAAATATTCCCAACTGACTGCGCGCAATGGGATGATTTTTCAAATGCAGACAGACAAGCAGACAGACGCACATGCACAGAAACATGCACCAACACCAATACAAGGAAACGCTCCTGAATGAATCACATGATACAAGTATTGAAGAATTACAGTAATCAGACAAAAATGTATGAGTGTATATTTCACTGGAGAAAAATGGGAAGAGGAAAGCTCATTTTTATACTGACCCAAACTTAATCACCTGTCCCACTCACTCGATGGTTGGTGCATGGATCTAAGGGTGGAAGGAGCATGGTGGAACGGATGAAGTATGGGGTGGGTGGGGGCCACTCTGTCTATGTTAAGCTTACCCTTGGGTATATTTGAGGCCAGTCAGGTATATGTTAACATTCCTTTCCAATGGGAGCTGAATCCCAACTTCGGGAGGTGATGTCAAGGTCTAACTGGGCTAGATTCACCTCAGGTGTCATTCCAGCAAAACATATGAAGATCCAGAAGACGGAAGTTAATGTGATCTAGCCTGGGTGAAGGACTGGATAGTGGACAAAATTGTAATAGGGGTTTAAATCTAACTGGGCCAAATTTTCTCCTGGGGGTCATTTTCTGATAGTACAACACGGGCAAACAGGGAGGGGGTAAAATCCATTTGTGGGTATTTGGGGTTGGGGTAGGGGGGTTCTGGGGTGGGGGGCTAGTTCTGATTAGGTCAATTTTACCCTTGGGGTCATTCCAGGCTAACCTAGAAAGACCCCAAAGTAAATCTGGGCCAGCCAGACATGCCATGGGGTAAAAACCAGCGGTGTAAGAAGAGGCTGCTACACCTGAATGTGACAAATAGTTCTCTCTCTCTCTTTACACACACACACACACATATATATATATATATCATTATAGAACTTTAACACAATATAAAATTTATCATTTTAGATTCAGGTGCCAGTGATCAGCAGGCCATTTCACCCTACATATATCCTATATAGTACATTATAAATATATATATACAAAACTAACATCATACATGTGTGTGTGTGTGTGTGTGTGTGTGTGTAGATTTTGTTCTGGGACAGAAAAAAATTGGCTGAGGTATGCAAGCTGTCAATTAAGCCGAGGTCAAGTTAAGCAAGGAACAGTTACTGAGACAAGAAAGGCTACTGGTTGAAGCCGAAAATTGTGTCAACCTACCCAATGAGACAACTTAAATGAGATCAATTCAAATGGGGACAACCATGTGTACATTTAAAACCATTCAAGTACAACCAGCACCAGCAGTAAAACAACAGTACCTTGGCATGTATGAATTTTTCAGCAGTTGTTTTACACCTTCTAGACTAACAGGAAAACTTTCAGCCAGTTGCTCCGCAGTCCATTCATCTGGGAATTCCTCATTAAGGTAGCGAATCTGCTGCTTGGCATTCCAGGTCAACAGGTTAATCTCCTGTGGCTGTTTGAATACCTTTCTCTCCAACATTTTCTTCTTCACTTTTCTCTGCTGCTGCTGGAGTTGTCTGTAGATTATAAAAACAACAACAAAACACATTACAAAACCAAAACCAAACCAAAAAACCCACAAAAAAACCTTCTTCTTCTTCTGCGTTCGTGGGCTGCAACTCCCACATTCACTAGCATGTACACGAGTGGGCTTTTATGTGTACGACTGTTTTTACCCTGCCATGTTGGCAACCACACTCTGTTTCCGGGGGTAAAAAAAATAACAACAACAAACAAAAACAACAACAGGACTGATGAGGTTCTTAAAGTTCATAATAATTTTTAAAAAATCAACAAACATATCTCTCTCTCACGCACATCCACACACACCAGTTAAACTTATACAGGATCATATATTTCACTAATAAAAAGTACTATAGTATAAGTGAAAACATTATAAAACTACAAAAGATAATATCTAAAACTTCCATACTATTGGTCCAACAAATTTATCTGAAAAAAAAATTGAATGGAGCAGCCAATCAGAATGTTTGACCTTGAAACTGAGGGTACTGGGATCAAATCCAACTAATTGAGTAATACTTAGAGGAGTGATATGCTTATGGTGGAAGTTTCGTTTCCTAATCACTCATCAACATATGTGCAGACCTGTAAGTGTAATGTATGCGCCATAATCTCTTTAATGCGTTTCAGTACATGCAGAATTTGTAAGAAGGTCAAATGTATTAAATATCCCTTAAATTGAAGGTGTCATCAGTAAGAATGATTCTATTCCTCCGATGGTCAGGTGAACCTATTGACCACATGCCTATTCCACTGACGGTCGGGAGAAGTGCATTATGATTGCCTGTTCCACTTATGGTTCACAGCAGCCACAGTTTTACAGTCATGTATAAAAAATGTTTGACATGTTTCTCCACAAAAAAAGCGTTGAAAGCAGTATCAAATTCATTGTAATTTGTAGTTCGGAAAACAGGCTCCTTCAATAAGATCCATCTTAATGATGCTTTTATGACTATCTTAATGATGCTTATGATCAGAACACCCAAGACCGAATGAATGTAAAAACTGGCAAATTTGTAATGAGAAGCCCTGTGATTGGCAAACCAGAAACATGCTCTGTGACTGGCTTTGTGAGCCTTTGAGGTAAAAGTGTTTTCCATCAGATGATGACCCTACGGTTGGGGGCCACGACAAATCAGTAAAAAATGTTTGTGTTTGGCGGGTGGGTTATACAACTTATGGAAACAATGGTCAGTCTCAAACATATCCTGTGTACACACTCCAAAAACAATGTATAGCTGCCTAGAGCACAGTAAACTGCATTTAAAAATGGTCTACATAAAAAAAAATAAAAAAATAAATCAAAACCTGCTTGTACTTAACTTGTGGAACTTTGTTAAGTCTGATAAACTGATCAAATTAAAATGATTAAAAAAAAACAACTAAAAAGGCAAAAAAACAAATGTGAAGTCCTGCACTTGGGCAAGAAATGGAAAACAATATACCATCTGCGTGATCACCCACTAAAATCCTCCAGTGAAGCCAAGAACCTTGGTGTCACGATCTCCACTGACCTTAGCTGGAAAAAACACACCAACAACATAGCAAGTAAAGCCAACAAGACCTTAGGCTTTCTTCACCGAAATCTGAAGACCAGTGCCATCTCGATCAAAGACTGCGCTTTTAAGGCCCTAGTACGAACCCAGTTTGAATATGCCTGCCAGATCTGGGATCCGTACCAAGTCAACAACACACAGACCCTAGAGAAAATCCAAAGAAGGGCCGCCCTCTGGGTGGTAAATCACTACTGTCAAACGTCCAGCGTGGAAGAAATGCTACACCAGCTAAGTTGGGCACCATCAGAAGAACAGCGTAAGAGATCCCACCTGATAATGATGTCCAATCCTACTTCTGACAGCCCCTCCCCCTCTCCCCTTCCCCCCACTGCCCCCCCCACCCCTCCATCCCCACCCCACACATCCCCCCCTCCCACCCAAATCCCTTCCTTCCCACCCACAACAAAGTTCGGCCTACCAACACTGTCTAGAGGCCTGAAATAGGGGTGGATGGCCCCAGCCCCATTGTCCAGTCCCCTCAGTTAGGCACTGACTACCCAAACAAACCCCATAACACAACAGCAAACCGGAACCTTTGTATAATCCTAAATTAAGCTAATAATATCAAGAAAAAATAACATTGGCTTTTGTTGAATTACATTTTTCTTCTAAGTAACTCTAACCTGCTAATCAAAGCTTCCGTTTTGCGCTGGAGATGCAGACCACTGCCTTGTCCTTGGCTTCCATCTTGATTGATGAATTCTTCCAGTGCCTCAAAATGCTCTGCATCTCCTTGTGTCAAGAAGAGTTTGTTGACTGGAGATCTGACAACGTGAGGTCCTCGTTGTCTGCTCCGGAACTCAAGACTTGCAGACAGCGACAGTGCACGCGAAACAAGCCCCACCTTCTGTGTAAAATAAAAGAGCTGCGTGGATTTTGCACAAGCACACTGCATTTTCACTTTGATACTTTGTTCGTGAAGAATGGCCTCCCTTTATTTGATGTGGTTTGTTTAGTGTCTAATCACTACAACTTGACACAATGATTGAGCTTTTTTCCCCGTATCAAATCAATATTCCACGATGGACGTATACAATTGAAATTGATAATCAATTACTCGATTTGAATATTTTGATAAGTCGATTTTAATACATGTCTTTTGAAAACAAATATTTTTCTATTAACATAATGGATTGACAGACACCACCTCAGTTTTCATAATGAGGTACATCTTTCAGAGTATGATAAGTGATTTTGTTGTTATTGTGTTAGATAAGTCTACGTTACTTTGATAAGAACTAAAATCTTATTACTTTGTTGGTTGGTTGGCTGGGTGGTTGGACTGTTAGTTTTGTTTTGCCTTTTATTACAAGATTTCGCTAAAACGATTGATAACAATCTGACAAAGGGGAACAATTGAGAAGCAAGCAGTAGCGAGGGGGCAGCAGGACGACAAACGTTGTTTTTCTGAGTTTTCGTTTTGTTAATTTCACAAAATGGCAAAACCGAAGAAAAAAGGAGACTTAGACATACCAACTCATATTATGGCTGATCTCTGCAGGTTCTATGCATTGATATTTTCATTCTTTTATATTTTCATTCATTTTTTTGAGGGGGTGCGCATGTGTGGAGATAGCGTGGTGGTTAGATGAGCTCTGGCCTTTTTTCGTTTTTTTGTTTTTTTTTGTTTTTTTGACTGTTGTGGTGTTCAGAGTATTGGAATTGTTGATGTGTTTTTTTCTGGTGGTGTAGACACTCACCCTGTTTCGAATTGCTGTCTTTGGAGATAATACGATATACGTCGTCATCAGTGCCTTGCCAGTTTGCATGAAACCATTTGTCACATGATTAACACAGCAAAGCATTTTCACCATCTTTGCATTCATTGTTACATTGTCCACAGAACAGAGAAACACTCTGGTACTGCAGTAGCTCATGTAATATATTGGCGGTCAGATTCGTAGGGGGGAATAATGATGCTGCAGAAAGAAGTGGAGGATAATTGGATATAAGTATAGGTAGTATCTGTGAAGGACAAATTGACAAAAAATGATTAAACAGAGTCTGGCAAGTTTCCCAAAACCATGGCTGATGCTGTCCGCACTATCCATAGTGAACTTCAAGATGAGAATGTGAGAAAAATTGAGAGCATGAAAGTTTTTGTGAATAGAAAGACCAGAGAAAAACTGGAGGCTAGTTCCACAAACATGGAAAATGTCAAAAGACTAGTTGATCAGAAAGCCAAGGAACAGTTGGAAGAAACAGAAAATAGAGTAAGAAGACAAAAAAATGCTATGATGTTTGGCTTACCAGAAAGTTCATCAGCAGACCGTGAGACTAGGAAAAAGCTTGACTTGGACAAAGTGACAGATGTACTTAAAGAAGTCAAAATACCTCACACCCCAGTGGATGTTAGATGTTTGGGGGAATTTCAAGATAAAAGGGACTCAAGATGGACCAGTCATGGTGAAATTTGACAGTCAGACCACCCGGGATGATGTGGTATGTGCTGTTACCAAAATGAGAAAGGAAAACAGAGGAAATGAGGATCAACACGACAAGGGCTCTAGCTCAGTAAGGAGAATTTCTGTCAGGAGAGATATGACTCCTTTGGAGAGAGATCAGGATCAGAAATTCTATAAGGAGCTGAAGCAAAAGAGAGAGGCTCAACAAAACTCGGTGGATACAACAGCCCATTGGATTCAACGCCAGGGCCAGATCATAAACATAGGGCGGGACCCAAACAGGAGAGGCAAGGAGTAGTAAACCCAGTCCAGAAGAAAAGAACAAATGTATGTACATAGTTTTAAAACTCCTGCTTTATCTAGTCAAAACAGTGGAAAGAAACATACCACTTGTTAAAATACAAATGCTGATTGTTTTCTGAATAAAAGAGCAGAATTCCAAGCACAAGTAGAACTACATAAACTGGACATTATTGGAAGTACTGAGGTGCTACCATAAAAACAGGCACTACGGTGTGAGTGAGTGCGAAATAGCTATGGAAGGATATGAATTATTTCATAATCTGAGCAACACTGATATTGGACTCTAGGCATTTGTTTGTTTTTGTTTTGTTTTTTTAAAACCAGTGCCAAAAGGTGTGCAAACTGACAGTGACCCTTTAAAAAAAAAAAAAATGTTTATGAAATGATTTGTGCGTTTTTCTTTGTGGAATGGGTATGAAATTGAATAAAGATATATCACAAATAAATTTTTGAGAAGGGAATTAAGATCATGGCAAATAACTACAGACTTGTGAGTCTCACATGCATTCTCTTGAGACATTGGTAAGGGACCAGCTCATAGACCATCTTAAGACAACCTGATGAATGAGAACAATGTGGCTTTGTTCAGGGACGCTTATGTGCTACGCAATTGTTGGACATATTTGATATAACTAGACAAGAACCCTGGATAGAGGTGGCTCCATTGATGCTATCTATATGGATTACCAGAAAGCATTTGACAGCGTCCTGCATCGCAGATTTGTTTCTAAGATCCACACACATGGAGTATCAGGCAGGGTATTACTCTGGATCCAGGACTTTATGTCTCAAAGGAAGCAGAGGGTGGTTGTGAATGGAACAACATCACAGCAGGCAGATGTCACAAGCGGTATCCCACAAGGAAGTGTTCTTGGACCCCTGCTTTTCCGGTTGAACATTAATGACCTTCCTAGCAGTGTGAAGAGCAGTGTGAAATTGTTTGCCGATGCCACGAAGTTGTTCACACAGAGTGACCAAGTAGGTACTTCACAAGTCCTCCAAGATGACCTAGACAACCTACAGCAGTGGTCTAGAGAGTGGCCACTCCACTTCCATCCAGAAAACTGCAGTGTAATGAAGCTAGGAAACTGCAAATCGGAAATAATTTACTACATGAAAGGGAAAACTAACAGTGGGGAGGAATACAACCTGGCACTTGCTGAGAGTGACCCATTTTGGAATATGGACATTCGATCTGGAACCTGCAGTCAAAAACATTGTGCAGAGAGGTGGAAGACATCCAGCGACGGGCAACGAAACTGATTGGTCATTTGAAGAACAAGCCTTATCATGGAAGACTCGCTTTCCTTAAGCTACCTATTCTAGAACACAGGAGGCAGCGGGAAGATATAATTAATACATAAACGGAATCAACAAGACCAAAAATCTCAAACTATCACCTGCAGTAAGTAGGAACAGAAGAGGTAATAATTTAATGCTAAATAAATCACATTGTAGACGGAAAGTGCACAGTTCTTCTTTACTGAGCGAGTCATAAATAAATGGAATGGTTTGCCAGATAGTGTTGTGACTGCCCCAACCATGTCAGCTTTCAAGACTAGGTTAAACGCTCAATGGGCCAACTCTCCAAGTATTTATGATCCAGTATGCAATCATTAGGCCACGCATGCTGGTATACTGTATCTAATTGAACGATGAACAGGCCTCAAACATCTGAGTCAAGTTCAAGTTATCCCCACCCCCTCTTTTTTTCATTTCAGTGTGAGAAACTGGCACAACAAAAGCAAACAGAGAAGGGAGGGGCCAGATGTTTGTTCACTGTGTTTTCACTTTTACAAAAGTGAACACTAGTGTGTTATGGATGTTGGTTTGGAGGGAGAGGGGGTGGGGGGGGGAAGTATATTCAATAACAGATTGGTGATTCATAGATCTATTGTGTATGCACTGTGGAAGCACTTTGTGCATGTGGTTGTCTTGAGTACTTACTTATTAGCACAGAACAGGATAAAACTTACAAGATGTCAAGGTTGACGCCCCTGCTGTTACTGCGGATGAAGAGTTCCGGACTGGTTAAACACTTTGGGAGAATGCTGAATTTAAATACAAAGGTCCCCCTGCTAGAACTTCAAGGAAAGGTTTCTGTAATGTCAAGGGGTGAAGTAAGGGTTGGGGAGAATGTTGACCAGCTTGAGTTGCTTTCAATGTTATTGTTTGTGTTCTTTGCTGATCTGTTTGTCATATAATAGAAAGAATTGTTGATGCAAAGAATTAACCTCCAAGTTGTTTGTCTTGTTTCAGTCGTTTTGTAATCAACAGTGAGAAGAAGTGGGACCAGATTCAGGTATTTGACGTCCTGGAGAATGCCCACTGGCACTACTTAGACTTTTACTGTCTTCAGATGAAACCCCCACCACCTAAGTGTAACCATAAAGTCTTTAGCAAGCACAGTATCCTTTTTGCATAGTTTTTTTTGTCACCGGACAACTATAGATATAATGATGTCTTGCTGATGATCACTTTCATTATTAAGCAGGACTCCCCACTTGTTCCCCCACATCCATTTACCAAATTTCAAAGATAATAATTATATCTCTACCTTACCCTTTAGAGGTAAGAATTAGTTGGACAAGGGTTGATATGTATACATGTACGCTCACATAGCATGCAAATGTTGACTCATAAACACACATACATGCACACACAGGTGCATCATCCATAATTACCTCTAAAGTCACATGCTTTATACACTCTCTCTGTGTCTCTTTCTGTGTCGTGAATTCATTGAATAGCCTTCACATTATTATACATATACTGTAAACTGTGTAAATGTGGAAAGTTACCACTCAGTCTAAGAATTGTATGTCTGTTAAAGATCTAGCATTGACATTTTTTCAGCAACTACATGTTGTATAAGAACCAAATGTGGCAGAATGATACTTATATATTAGATCTTTACTTTGCAATAGAAAAATTCATGAACCTTCGTTTGTAATTGAAACTAGCTATGGTGACAGAAAAATCTGTTTAAACTCAAGGTCAAACATCAGATTGAGAACTACTTGTTCGTTCATGGGCTGCAACTTCCATGTTCACTGGTATGTACATGGGTGAGCTTTTACGTGTATGACTGTTTTTACCCCGCCATGTAGGCAGCCATACTCCCGTTTTCCGGGAGCGTGCATGCTGGGTATGTTATTGTTTCCATAACTCACCGATTGCTGACATGCATGGTTTACAGGATCTTTAACGTGCGTATTTGATCTTCTGCTTGCGTATACACACGAAGGGGGTTCAGGCACTAGCAGGTCTGCACATATGTTGACCTGGGAGATCAGAAAAATCTCCACCCTTTACCCACCAGGCGCTGTTACTGAGATATGAACCTGGGACCCTCAGATTGAAAGTCCAGCATTTAACCACTCGGCTATTGCGCCTTTCAGATTGAGAACAACAATTCTATTGAAAGTCAAGGTCAGAGTCAAACTCAAGTACTGACATGCCATTATTGGGAGAAAAGTAGAACTTTTCTGAGACATGGTAAAACTATTATTTGAAAACCAATTAAAGTAAACTTGGAACACTGCTCTGGCATTTTAGAAATTTATTAATTTTATTGACTAATTGAGCATGATACCACTGGTTACACTTACAGTCTTCTGGAAATGAACCCTTTTAAAAGTCAAGGTTATGGGTTTAAAGTTCACGTTCATGATTGCACAATTAAAAATAAAATGCTGTCTTGCATGATGAGCTGCTTTGTAGTGTCCTTTTTTCTTTGTTCTAAATTGTCTTCCTTGTTTTTGCTCCCCACCCCCACCCCTTTTTGTCCCTCGCAATGGCATCAGTGATATCCCAAATGCAAACTGATTATGATATCAACAACTACAAAACACACATACTCTCTCTCTCTCTCTCTCTCTCTCTCTCTCTCTCTCTCTCTCTCTCTCTCTCTCTCTCTCTCTCTCTCTCTCTCTCTCTCTCTCTCTCTCTCTCTTTTTCTCAAGAATTTTCTGCATTACTTGTTTTTTCTTTGAACGTCCTTCTCAGTGGATCAGTTGCCCCAGATGGAAACTAAATATGGTAACTAAGACTAAGAGGGAATCAAAAAGGTGTAATATTGATTCCTTGACTTGGTTGAAGTGTTGGCATACTTGACAGAGCTCAGTTATCCTCTGGATAACTTTGAGAGCCTGTATCAGACTTGGCAGGAAAAGAAGCGTCTGACCCCTTGCTTTGGAGGAATCATTCTGACTCCAAACTATACACATGTAAGTTAATTTTGTGTGTGTGTGTGTGTGTGTGTGTGTGTGTGTGTGTGGTGTGGTGTGTGTGTGTGTGTGTGTTGTTAAGACAGTATTATGATTTTTGGGGGGTCCTGACATGCTTACCCTTATTTTGATTTTTTGTTATCCAGTATTTATAAGTATGCTTATAATACCTACAGAATTATTCTACTGTGTGTGTGTTTCAGTGCATTGTTTTTAAAGTTTGTGGATGGGTTGTTAGTTTTGCATGACTGTTTTCTTTTTTTTTTCTGTACATATTCACATCACTTTCATGAATGCTGTCCATGTTCATTTTTATAAAATGCTACTAGCATGCTCTTAGAGACGGGTAACATGCTCAACATCATTGTTATCATACCCTGGTACATTGCTCTGCAGCATCGCTGATAGTGTGTATGATAAACACAATGTCATGTATGTCTTTCAGGTGTTGATGGTGCAAGGATTTGGCAGCAAGACATCTTGGGGATTCCCAAAGGGCAAAAAAGAGAATCTGGAAAGCGGAATAAACTGTGCTGTTAGAGAGGTAAGTTTCACAGCCAACCGGCACATGCAGGTGACACAAAGAGAAAGTATATATTTGCTTTTGTACTTTGTAGTATATATTCTGTATGATTTTGGTAATGATTGTATATAGTAACAATGATGATAATTTTTATGATAGTACATATTGTTTATCATGCATGTGTGCTTGTCTGAAGACTCTTGTGTGTGTGTGTGTGTGTGTGTGTGTTTACAGGTATTTCTTTATTTCTATATTTGTGCATGTGTATGTGTGAAAAAAAAAGAAAAAAAAAGTATGAATGAGAAAACAGAAACTAATTGAAGGATACATGGAGTCATTGATTGAAGAAATCAGAACAGCTGACCAGTAAAGAAAACAGACAAGTGATCAGTTTTTCAAAATGTGCGCTGTCGATGCTACTGCCAGTTTCACATTTCCATTTCGTGAAAAGTCCCATGCTGCCTGTAGTTTTGTTTAGAAAACATATAACATGATGATTAATTAAACCAGCAGATTAAAATGCATAATTGAACGGACAGTTGGATAAGTGGTTAGATGAACCATTAATCTGGAGAATACACAGATCCATGGACAAAAGGAGGAAGGTGGCAGAATGGTTTAGATGCTAATCTACCAATAGTGGACTAGAGTGTCCACGAGGGTCAGGGTTTGAATCCGGTTCTGACGGGCGCAATAGCCGAATGGTTAAAGCATTGGACTTTCAATCTGAGGGTCCCGGGTTCGAATCACGGTGACGGCGCCTGGTGGGTAAAGGGTGGAGATTTTTATGATCTCCCAGGTCAGCCTATGTGCACACCTGCTAGTGCCTGAACCCCCTTCGTGTGTATATGCAAGCAGAAGATCAAATACGCACGTTAAAGATCCTGTAATCCATGTCAGCGTTCGGTGGGTTATGGAAACAAGAACATACCCAGCATGCACACCCCCGAAAACGGAGTATGGCTGCCTACATGGCGGGGTAAAAACGGTCATACACGTAAAAGCCCACTCGTGTGCATACGAGTGAACGCAGAAGAAGAAGAAGAATCCCGGTCTCAGCCTTTCTCCTTGGAGAATCAGACTGAGCATCCAGTCATTTGGATGAGATGATAAACTGAGGTCCTGTGTGCAGCCAACTCTTGGCTCTCTGAGAAAATCTTTATGGCAAAGAAAGGGTGTCCTCTGGCAGAATTCTGTAGAAAAAAAAAATCATTCTGATAGGTACACAAATAGATACACGCACTCATATCTCAAGCCCTGTTTGGCATGTTGGATTGTGTTGCTGGTCAGGCAGTTACCTTGCAGATGTGTTGTAGTATGTATGGATTTATCCGAACACAGTGATGCCTCCTGAGAAACTGAAACTGGACAAAACAGCTGAGATATGCATGTCCATAAACAATTTAAAAAAAGAAAAAAAAGATTTATGCATAAAAAAATAAACATGTAGATAATGTAATATAGATAAGATGAACTTGAAAATCATATGGTGATGGCTGTCACTTTCCTTCTAGATTGAGGAAGAGACGGGGCTGAACGTGTCTGACAAAATACGTGAAGACAGGGGCATTGTGCAGTGGATCCAAGATCGCTTCCACAAGCTGTACATCATCCCCGATGTGCCTTTCGATGCCCTCATCCAGGCCAAACTGCGTCGAGAAATCAAAGTGGGTGTTTGGCATGAGCTGGTTAAGGAGTGAACCCCTTTCTGTCCCCCTGAACCTTTATTTTATTGTGGGTTGTGTGCATTGCATTTTTTTTTTTTTATTCAGGATGAGATTTACATGAGATAACTAATGATATGAGAACCCAAATGATGTTTTTGTATATAATATATATATTTACTAAGATTCCTTAACAAGAGATGGTCCAGTAAGAGTGCAATGATATTAATATCAAATTTACTATTCTTAAACGTTTGTTAGTTTTCAGTTTCTGAATGATTCATTCCCTTTACAGTGACTGTAATGTTTTAGTGCATTTTAGTAGTGTCATCCACTTACTTCTTCCAGTCTCTCTCTCATTTTGTTCTGTCAGTCTCTTTCTCTGTCATTCTCCCTTCCCATTTCCACTCACCTGATATCACTCACAGTGAAGAGACATTGAGTTCAAAGGAGGAGTGACAGTGTGCGAGGGTCAGTCATGGTGTGCTGGACAGAGGGTGTGTGTATGCAGGCACACAAGTGGATCCCGGTTTACTCTCTGCCTGTCCACAAGAACGACACTGCTCCTCAGCAGGCTGATCTGGATGCTGCCAACTTCTTCAACGTCAGTCCATTTGTCAGGTGACTTCCTTTGTGCTTTATACTCTTTGACAAGTTTGTGTGTGTGGCTATGTTTGTATGTGTGTGAGCGTTGGTGCGTTTGTGCGTGCGTCCATGGTAGATTGTATAGTGATTTGCCTTCTTGTTGGTATGAAAATAAAAAGTCATGTAGCTATGTTTGTGTGTGTCTGTGTTGATGCGTTTGTATGTGTGTTCATAGTAGATTGTATTGTGACTTGCCTTCTGATTTGTATGAAAATAAAACGTCATGTGGCTGTGTTTGTGAATGTGTTGATGCATTTGTATGTGTGTCCATAGTAGATTGCATTGTGACTTGTCTTATCAGAAAAAAATAAAAAGAGCCATGTGGCTTTGTGTGTGTGTGTATTGGCGCGTTAATATATGTGTCTATGGTAGATTGTATTCTTACTTGCCTTCTACTTGGTATGAGAATAAAAAGTCGATTCTGTATTTCAGTATGTATGCACTTGCTTCAGAAATGTCATTCAGTCCATCTTTTCTGTTCCACAGACCATTACGGAAATGGATTGAAGAGCAGGGCAGGAAACAAGAGCAGCAGGCCATGCCGGCCTCCCAGTTCACTGCCAAAGGTCGACGCCGTGGCAAGGGCAAGGATGTCCAGAGGAGACAGGGTGCTCCAGGACCTGACGGAGATGCCTCAACCTGTCGAGAAGGTCAGGGTCGCAGCAGTCGGCAGAGTCAGGTGGCCAAGAACTTGGGAGAGCAGTTCAGTGACATGCCGGCAGCATCTCAGGGCGGACATACCGAGAAGCCAGTGAAGATCTTGGTTAGTTGTGTTGTGAAATGTCTGTTCCTGTTTAGTTGTGTTGTGAAATGCCTGTAATGTAACTGTGAGATCTGGAAGTGGAGAGGGGGGTGAGGAGGGTTATTCATAGCTTTAAAACTGAGTGAAGAAGGAGAAGATTGGGCCTTGCCTTCCTGTGCTGAGCCCTAGACATGATGATGATGATGATGGCAGTTTCTTCGTATCCGAAGATCACTGGGAAGAAGGTCTAGTCCGGGTGAGGCAAGCCTTCTGGTGGCTGTACAGGCCAATCCTTGACTTGCATTGACGGGAACAGCTGGCGCACGTGAAGGTTGTCTGGTCGCTGGAGGGATGAGCTTGAGATGATGCCTCCTTTCTCCGCTCGCGTTTTTCCCTGGCTGTCTGTGTCCTTTCCTTTTCAAAATTCCTGTCAGCTTTCCTGGTGGAAGTTTTCCAGGCAGATCTGTTTGCTGCCAGTGTCTCCCAGCTGTGGTGGTCAGTTTCGCTCCGTGACATCTGCTGCTTCAGTTGGTCCTTGTAGCGTCTGCGTGGAGCTCCAACGCTGCGTTTACCTTCACGCAGTTCGCCGTAGAAGACGGCCTTTGGCATTCTGGAGTTGTCCATACGCGCTACATGCCCTGCCCAGCGCAGCTGTCGAAGCATCAGCATTGACTCGATGCTTGGGAGATCAGCTTTCTCCAGGACTTCGATGTTGGTGGTATAGTCCTGCCAATTGATGCCCATGATGAAGTGTAGGCATCTCTGGTGGAAACGCTCCAGCAGCTTGATGTGTCTCCTGTAGAGGACCCAAGCTTCAGATCCATACATGACGACTGCCCTGTAGACCTGGATTTTGGTCGAGGGTCTTAGGGAGTGGTTTTGCCAAACACGTTTCTGGAGACGACCAAATGAGCTGCTGGATTTGGACAGACGATGGTCCACATCCTTGGAGATTGTGGCATCGTTGGAGATGATGCTTCCAAGGTAAGTGAAATGTTCCACAGCATTCAGTTGGTGCCCGTCAATGTAGATCTTGGGTGGTGCGTAGGTGCCATGAAGGGGTGCCTGGTACATGACTTCGGTCTTCTTCAGCCTAATGGTGAGGCTAAAAGCCCGGGCTGCATCAGTAAAGTGGTTGACGACTAACTGCAGAGCTTCATCGGTATGAGCGAGGAGAGCACAGTTGTCTGCAAACAGCAGCTCCAGGATCAGTTCCTCAGTGGTCTTGGTACGCGCAAGGAGACGACAGAGGTTGAAGATGCTGCCATCAGCCCTAGACATAGTGGATGTATGAATTCACCACCCTGATGGCCATAAAAGGATATGGGACTTGTAGAATAAATACAGTATTTTTGTTTTCTTTCGTAAACATGTAAATGATTGATATGTGTTAAACTAGCTATTGGACTTGCTGAATAGATGCAATATTTTTGTTTTCTTTCATAAACATGTAGATGATTGATATGTGTTAAACTTAATCTCAGACTCATTGTTGGGTTGGTTGCTTGTTTTCGTTATACTGTTACAGGTGCACCAGAAACTCTTGCCCAGTTTCATGTTTTCATGCCCCCAGTGTTCATCATGTTCCCCCTGCTCTGCTTCCAGTCTGTGTTAACCCACTAACAGCAGAACCTTGTTGAAATGAGATCAGTGTGACCAGAATTATGAGTGCAATCACTGTTTTGTGTACATAATAATGGTGGAATTGAATTTGCTGAAATAAATAATGCAGTGCCAAGAGGAAAAAAGTCCCACTCCCAAGTAAAGAATGGTGACTGACATCCTGACCTGTAAGCTTGTGGATTGTTGCTCCATTGTGGATTGTTGCCCTGTATAGGGATTACTACAGGATAATGGACAAGCTCTGTCTTATCTCAGTGAGGTGACAGCCCTTCACATATGAGCATACTTGTTAGTAGCAGACAAGGGGTTAATGGATTGTGGTGAACCCAGGTAGGTTATAATTGGTGTTGTTTACTGATGATGATGATGATGTTTGTCAGTCAAAGGAGGAGAGCAGCGGGAAGAGCGGAGGAGGGAGACAAGATAGTGAAGACGCTTCAGCTGATAAAGGTAGGTTGGGTTACAACAGATGACTGTGGCATGGTTTGTCACTGTCTGTTTCTGTTTGATCTTTATATGTTATTATCATTGCCAATTTGTGGTCTCATTTGTGATCATCCATAACAGAATGAGTAGACATCTTTTTCTGCAGTTTTTGGTTTTGTATTTTTTATTGCTTTGTTTCAGAAGTAAAAAAAATAATTACAGGGGAGTAACTGATTGATATGGGGATATTGTCACTTTTACTCTGTGTATTATCTGGTCCTTGTATGTGACTTTTATGTATGATAAATTAAGAGGAGCATGTTTGCATATGTGGTTGTGTTTTTGTGTCATTCAGTGATAAACAGTGGTCCAAATTATTTGGAAGAAAAGGAAAAATTCTTTCTCAACATGCATGCAGAGGTGCATCATATGAGTACATAGCAAGTTTTTTGATACCTTTTTGATCCTTCCCCAGCATACACTGGTCTCAGTTCAGATGTGTGAAGCATATGGGTTTTGGGTCACACATGATACATCCCAGAAGAAACTAAGGACTGCTGATGTTGCTGCTGTTGTTGACACTGGCCACTTGTCCAGTGATTCAGTTTTATTCAGTATGTCAGTCCTTTATTCACACCCTTTAAAACAAGTCTGAAAACATTCCTTCTTAAGCAGTGTCTACATAATTAAGGCACTCTATTCCATATCTGTACTCTGTGGACCCACAACCATTTTTCGCGTGGTCCTTGCGTGCTTTGTGTCTGACTGACGTGTTATTGTAAAGCACTTTGAGAGGTTTGAAAGTGCTATAAAAATGTAGTTATTACCATCATGCTGCTGCCATTGTTGCCGACTGGCATCTTCTGTATGCAGGTGGCAGCAGTTCTGCAAACCAGATTCGGGCAGGACCATACATTCTGCGTCTGGATGAGTTCCACTCCAAAGCCATGCTCAACTTCCAGTTTGACAAACAGTCCATACTGGACATCTACCAGTGGTAGGGGACCTCCGATGACACTTGTGCCATATGTTCCGGGAGTGGATGATGTGGATGTGATGTGTGCATGGAAAGCGCTGCACGGTTACATGTGTTAATTGACATTCATCACCTCACCTTCTTAAATCAATGGCCAGTTATTTTAAAGTGACATTTTAAAGTGACATTTTAAAATACTTCCATGGATAAAACTGCACCTGCTTTGTCCTCGTTGATTGATAAAGACTTTCCATGGTTTGACTTTGCTGTGTTTCTGGGTGGATGTGTGTGTGTGTGTGTGTAAATAATGGTCCCTTTGTAGTCATCTGGGCTATAAACAACCTGATTTGATTTGTGTATGTATGTATGAGTTGCATTTCATGTCTGCATCATTTGGGGTTGCTGCTTCTACGCAAGAGCACGATATGCTCTTCTTATCACTGTTGCCATTGTGTTTATGAACACATTTAAAATAAAATTGACATGCCAGTTATCAATCAATCAAATTAGTTTAATGTCCTTATAGAAATACAAAGAAAAATGGCTTGTGGCCGACAGGATAACGTAAGACTGTACATCATGGAACTAACGTTTTGCATTCATAAAAACTGTGAAAGTTATAGCACACTCGCACAGTCAAATCAGTCCATACATATTTGGTTGCCAACACATTTTATTCTATGCAAAACGTAACAATCAAATAATATCAAAACATTTTGATTTTATTTACATGATATATTCAAGTAATGTCTTGTCACTGAGTGTGATTTATACTGTGAACTATGCCTTTAAACCCCAAACACTCTTCATTCATTCTCTGTTCCTCCCTGCTCCCCACCAGCTCTCTTTTAATTTCCTGCCATCCTAATCACTTACATGCATCTGGTTGTTTTCACCATCCTTTCTCGCTCATAAGTACACACACTCGCACACACCCTCATGATTGCACACAAACACACACATACACTGTGTCACACATCGTCTTTGTCAAAGTTTACATGAACATACAAAGAACAGGTTGAGAAGCATGAACAGAATAGTGTCCTCACATCACAGGAATCACATCGGCTTGGGTTTCGATCAACAAGCATGAGCGCCATCGAGGTCATGGATGAGAAAAGAAAGGGAGACAGTACTATGATGAAGCACAATACAGAGACATGGTCAGGCAATTAAGGACACAGTGGGACAAAGCCTTCTTTTCATGGACTTGATGGCATCAAGGCCAGACTGCACACTGGGTTTATTTGAACGTCAAGCATCTGCTTTTTAAAATCATTTCCACTGCAGATGTGATGTATTGTACATGTATGGACCAGAATGCACACTTTGACACCTTGAAACTGAAAACTGACTTTTGACCCAAAAATTTACAATACATTTATGTTCTGTCCAAACTAAATGTTTGCAGTAAGCCACCTTGCGACTTTTGATCTATAATTTTGTTCTCCTCATAACCAGTCACTGTGCCCAATTTTATAAAGATTATATACAAGGCCTTCACTCTCTCGCACATAAAAACCTTCCCTTTCAATATCCCATGCCATTTTGTGACCTTGCCCTTTAATCTTCAGTTCTGAAATTCTTTGAGGACCATGCTGTGCCCGTGACCAGTCACAATACCAAGTCTGATTAAAATTGGAAGTGAGGTACGGTTTCTGTTAAGCTTTTTTTCTATTTTTCCAAATTATAACCTCAACCTTTGGCATTTCACCCTGCTCATCATGCACACGTTTGCTATCACAGTGTCAAAAGATTGAAAACCCATCCACCCTGATTTTCACATATACACACACACATGCACCATACACATGTCTGACACCATGTCGTCAATTGACTGAACACACACACACACACACAAACATGCTTTGGTGCCTTTTTCATCTCCGAGATTTTGCACCAAGCAGTCTGGCATTCTCAAAAGCATACTCTTTTCAGAAAACAACAACTGTCTGGTGGATATGTACATCGTTTTCATGACTGAAAGGCATTTCTGGCTGGTGTGGACGGTAAGATTTTCCAAAAGGCCCATCATGGTCGACATTAATTCTTCCTCCAGTTTGGAACAGCTCTGCAAAGAGAAGTAATTGTGCAGATAAACAGTACTTCAATGGTGCAAACTCCCCACATAGCTGGCTCTTACTCTAAGCATTTTCCCTCAAACAATAAACAATCAACAGCATTTAATGGCAAACAGCAGCATATTAAAACATGAGGAGAAAAAAAGACAATAAATATGATTGGAAATAAGAATTTTCCAATGAAATCACAGTTTTACACACACACACACAACATGCACGCAGCACAGAACACATGCATGAACACAGAACACCTGAGCACACACAACACCCAATCACAAGCACACGCATTACACTGAGACTTGGAGGAAAATGGAGAGAAATGGGAGGACGGGGATAAAGACAAAAGAGATGACTATGCTTCCTCACATGATGTGGACAGCTAAACACTGTCAACACAGGGAGGAAGGTGGCAGAATGGTTAAGACGCTCAGCTGCCAATACACAGAGTCCGTGAGGGTGTGGGTTCGAATCCCGCTCTCGCCCTTTCTCCTAAGTTTGACTGGAAAATCAAACTGAGCGTCTAGTCTTTCGGATGAGACGATAAACCGAGGTCCCGTGTGCAGCACGCACTTGGCGCACTGAAAAAGAACCCATGGCAACGAGAGTGTTGTCCTCTGGCGAAATTACATAAAATGAAATCCCCTTTCATAGGTACACAAATATGTAAGCATGCACTCAAGGCCTGACTAAGCGCGTTGGGTTATGCTGCTGGTCAGGCATCTGCTCAACAGATGTGGTGTAGCGTGTATGGATTTGTCCGAACGCGGTGATGCCTCCTTGAGAAAGTGAAACTGCAAACAAACTGTCAACACCGAAAGTGAGAAGAAACAAAACACAAACTGATCAAGTGCAAACATTAACTTGGAGAGGGATGATCACAGAGTGTGTAAGAAATGACAGTAAAGTAAAATGTAAAGAGAAGGAAGAAACATGTCGATACAAAACACTGTGACAGTAAAATGTAGAGAAGAAAGATATGTCGATATAAAACACTGACAGTAAAATGTAGAGAGAAGGAAGAAAGAGATGTCAATATAAAACACTGTGACAGTAAAATGTAGAGAGAAGGAAGAAAGAGATGTCAATATAAAACACTGTGACAGTAAAATGTAGAGAGAAGGAAGAAAGATGTCAATATAAAACACTCTGACAGTAAAATGTAGAGACAACACTGTGACAGTAAAATATAAAGAGAAAGAAGAAACATGTCAATATACAACACTGTGACATTGAAATGTAAAGAAAAAGAAGAAACATGTCAATATATAACACCGACAGTAAAATGTAAAGAGAAAGAAGAAACATGTCAATATACAACACTGGGACAGTAAAATGTAAAGAGAAAGAAGAAACTGATATCATTATATGATACTGACAGTAATATATAAAGAGAAAAAAAAGAGATACCAATATACAACACTGTGACAGTAAAATGTAAAGAGAAGAAAGAAAAAATGTTGATGTTCAACACTGTGACAGTAAAATGTGAAGAGAAGGAAGAAAGAGATGTCAATATACAACACTGTGACAGCATAAGATAGAGACAACACTGTGATATGAAAATGTAAAGAGAAGGAAGAAAACGATGCCAGTATGCAACATTAAAATAAAGCACTTAAGATGAAACCCATAGCTTTTTCAACTGAGTATAAACCCAGTTTTAAACCTGCGATATGAAAATGTAAAGAGAAGGAAGAAAACGATGCCAGTACACAATAAAACAAAGCACTTGAGATGAAACCCAAAGCTTTTTCAACTGAGTATAAACCAAGTTCACCACTTGTTAATCATTAGTGCAGATGAATCAATGCATTTTACACAAAACTATGACTGGCATAACTCAACTCACCCTGTACATTAATATGCAGGTGATGCAGTTGCAAAAGAATAAAGTATTTCACTGCATGCATTTATCAACATGCACCTGTGTTCAGAAACAACAGGGCAACAAAAACATAAACTCACTCCTGACAATGGGCCTTGATCGAGGCCTCACTGTTTACAACTGTTTCAGACGAAGGAACCCCATCGGGACTTGGAAAGTTTTGTATTTTTGGAGTGGCACCTAATTTGCATAATGACATTCTTAGCTAAGAATATCTGAACTGACCTTTCCACTCTCCACTGCGACCAATAAATGCAGAGTGTGTTGCTGTGCTCCCAACCAGGAGAGCTATTTTCTAGGTGACTGGTTCATGTGAACAGCGCATATCAACAATGGCGTCTGACCCAGATTCTTCTCAGTCACAACAGAATTAGATAAGGGGCCCTATCAGGGTAAGTTCTGAATTCAATCTGTTTCAAACTCTGTGTGCTTTCCTGGATTCATTTATAAGTCGTGAGTGTGTGCAAATTTCCAAGAAAAAAAAGGATACTTTCAACATCTCACTGTATGACAGCATATGAAGAGAGAAAGTTTTTGTTTTGTCCCCAACCAGCTCGCTATGTTACTGATCAGTCTGGAAGTTTTCAGTTCATAAATTCTAACATTTGATTTTTAGTGATTTTATTTCTTACCCATACAAATGTGTCGTTTATAGTTAAAGTCAAGGGAGCTAAGTAGCAGTATTTAATGAGCAAACTGTCGACCTGTATTGCGCAGATTTACCTGTGAGGCATATGCAGCACTTGTCCGCCCCCACTAGAGCTGGTGTCTTTTAATCGAGACTTCCACCCTGCTGTGGGCTGCAATAATCGTGTTGGGTCTCGATCCACATTTACCTGTACCTGTTTGGAGGCAGAAAGGAAATAATACAAATGATTCCACTGCTTCACTCACTGATCCCCTGTAAACATCAGGATCCATCAAACACACACACACACACACACACAACAACAACAACAACGAAAAAAAAATTCATTTACAGATATGTTCATGGAAAAATGTACAAATTTGCACACATGTTTCAGGCAGATCTGAGCCATTCTTAAGCTTTCAACAAAGTATAAGTTTTAGTTCTGGTTTCAAAGCATGTGGATAGATCCATAATACACTACAACACATCTGCTTTTTGACAAAAGAAAGAAAAATGAGCGGGTGCCTGACCTTCATACAAATCCAGTGTGCTAGTCAGGACATGAGAGCCTAACCTTGGTTTGTGTGAAACGTTCATAAAATGAAATAAAATCATTCAACAAAATAAATAAGTAAATACATAAAATAAATGACAGATTATAAAAGAATGCACACAAAACATCTGAGGGATAAATAATATAAATAAATATACATAAACAATACCAAGCTCAAAATAATGCACATGAAAACGTAGGTGTTAGACATACTGTCAAAAAACATAAATAACAATAAATATCAACCAACTTAAAACCCATTTGCTGACGTGCACACAAATAAGCCAACAGCTTGCTGCAGACCTTGTTCTTGAGCCGCTCCAGCTGTTTCTCCTTCTCCTTCAGCTGGTTCTCCTTCTCCATCTCCTTGCTCAGCTTCTCGTGCACTTTCTGTAGGTCCTGGGGAAGAAGCAAGTCTTGAGAGCATGTGATGATACAGGCAGCATGAGCAAGCAAACAAAACGTCTCATCATGATTTGGATGGAAATGGTTTTTTGACAAATGCTGGAGTGTTACGAAACTAAGTCTGCTTTTTGCATGTACATGTGCCTGTATGACAGCGTGTGCGATACATAACTCTTGATTTTCAAGTTTACTGCGTAGCGTGTATGTGTTGCTGTATCACAGCATGTCCTGTGTTACTGTATCACATCTCTGTGAATGTATTACAAATTCATAAAACAAGTTTTCGAAACTATTCTTACACATGTCATACATCTTGTCATGCTCCTCAGAATGCATGCTCAGACTATGAAACATAACCACACACATACACACACACATACAGAGAAGACTGGACAAAAACAACAACAATAAAAACCTATCACCACCACCAACAAAGTCAAACTGAGAATGCTGAGAAGACAGCACTCTAAACAGAGCAACCTCCCCACTGACCCACCCCTGCCACACCCCTCCCACCACCCACAAACTGACAACAATGAAAAAACACAGTCCCTTACTCTGGTTCTGAAGCGGACAATTTCCCGGGCCGACTCCTGCCGTCTGTGTTCTGCTTCCTGTCGCTTGCGCAGCTCCATCTGCTGCTGGATGAACTGGTCCTCCTCTTCCTTCTGCCGCCGGAATTCCTCGACCTGGGCTCGAATCTCTGTCTGCGCCATCATTACAGACAACATCACCACTGTTCTGTATCATCATTACAGACAACATCACCAATGTTCTGTACCGTCATCAGAGACAACATCACCACCATGTTCTGTACCCTCATCATGTACAACATTACCACTGTTCTGTACCCTCATCATGTACAACATTACCACTGTTCTGTACCCTCATCATGTACAACATTACCACTGTTCTGTACCCTCATCACGTACAACATTACCACTGTTCTGTACCCTCATCACGTACAACATTACCACTGTTCTGGTGCAACATTACCACTGTTCTGGACCCTCATCATGTACAACATCACCACCATTCTGGACCCTCATCACGTACAACAATACCATTGTTCTGGACCCTCATCATGTACAACATTACCACTGTTCTGGACCCTCATCATGTACAACATTACCACTGTTCTGGACCCTCATCACGTACAACATTACCACTGTTCTGGACCCTCATCATGTACAACATTACCATTGTTCTGTACTCTCATCACGTACAACATTACCACTGTTCTGCACCATCACCACAAACAACATCACCACCGTTCTACACCCTCATCAAGTACAACACTACCACTGTTCTGTACCCGCATCACAGACATTACCACTGTTCTGCACCATCATCACAGACAACATCTACACTGTCCAGACTGAAACTTGCATGGAAAGACAGAAATGCACCATCATCACAGACAACATCAGCGCTGTCCAGACTGAAACCTACAAGGAAGGACAACAGGAACTCCATGAAACACAAGACAAGGCCCCTGCCTGTGTTCACAGGTACATTCCATCTTCCTGTATGCATGATGATGATGATGATGATGTATACTTACATAGCAACTATCCTCAGTCAGAGATCAAGCTCTAAGCACTTTACAAACACTGTGCCATTTGCACAACAGGCTGTCTACCTGGGTAGAGTCAGAAGAGAGCTGCCTTTAGGTGCTCATAATTCATTTCCTTAGTCACACACGTGCACATGGAGACATAAAAATGTGACCCCAAGACTCCTCAGAATCTGTCTACTCTCTCTCTCTCTCACACACACACACAAACATTGTGACCCCGCACACCAACACACACACACACACACACATCTGTCAACAATACCTGTCGTTTCTTTTCCTCCTCCAGTTTTTTTGCCTTGCTCAGCTCCTCTCTCAGCTTCTTCTCCTCCTTCATGGCTTTCTCCAGTTCCTTCTGAACCTGTTAACACCATGCTGCTTTTTAACCCATTCAGCTCCGGGAGAGTAGCAGCTTGTGCAACCTTCCTCACTTGGGGCCGTGTTCAAGAGACAATCGTCCCTGCTGGTAAATGTGTACCTCCCGGTAATCTGCCTGAGGCAAGGCACACTGCCTGAGGGAAAGCAATATCCAGTATTCATGAACACAGGAGCCTACCCATGGGTCTACAAACCTGAAGGCAATTTACCCTTACTACCTGCCAAGGGTGACTGCCCACGAAGCAGAGGTAAACATAGTGGATCATTTTGCGTCATTGTTTTTTTTTTTTTAGGGAAAACAGGCGAGCTTTGTGGACGGCACATGTTTTTTACAAACTCTCTCGACAATGCTCTGAACTGTGGTATGGTGAGAAGTAAAACTGAGATCATGCGCAGAAGGGAATCACCAGGATTTTCAATTATAGACAATGAGTTAGCTGCCTGAGAGTACCACGTGTGTCTTGAATATGAAGATAACTTAACCTTCACATTAAACTGTACCCACAGGTCCCTACCATGTCAAAGGTAACTTGCCTGAAGGCAAAATGAATTTTATCTTGAATACAGCCCCTGGGAAGTTTTAACAGTAATTTTCAGATAAACTAAAAACTTGAAATTACATAGTTTGTGTCAATCACTCACCTATTGCTTCACCTGTCACTTCACAGCCATCATTCTATGTCTGGAGAAAATCAACTGTATACATCTCATAACAGTTTGCCTAATACTTTTTGATCAGTGAAACATGGCTTTCTTGCTATGACTACAACCAAATCTTGCACAAAAACAAAACAAAACAAAAAAGCATGAAATTGCTTGCACTGCCTTCAAACTTTGTCAGTGAGTTGCCCAGAAGTTCATCAAGAGTGGTGTACCATCCCTGATTGTGTACACATATGTGAAACTTGGAAAACAAGTTTGATAAATCAGGATTCAAAGCAGAGCACTGCTTCAGTGCAGGTGTGAACAATATGTGCACTGGTGTCTCAGCAGTGCTCGGGCACTGGGTAGAATAAGTTAAAAAGCATGCAACAGTACAACAACAAAAAAGTGAGGGATGGAAATGTGTACAAAGGCACTTGGAGAAGTGTCTGTACAACTGTCCATCTTACATTCTAACAGAAGGAAAGGGAGTTGACAAACAGAACCTGCATGGGCATCAACACACATAACACACACACAAACACACATGCACATACATATATACACACACACACACACACACACAGGTCCCTAGAATTACACAAACTGAACCAAAAAAAAAAAGAGCTTTAGCAACACAGAAACTGTATGCAGAATTAGAAAAAAAAAGTGTTGAAGAAAAACAACAACTTAAAGACACCCAAAACACACACATACACACACACAGAGACAATCTGGCACACAGACTGAAAGTCACAGTTTTTCGGTGTTATCTAAGAAAGAAAATTCTCAAAGATTGGCTTTTCTGCACGCTCAAGCTCTGTTTGTCTCCCTTTCATAAAAGACTCTACCTTCCATGAGTTCAGTTGTGAGAAACGTTCCCGCTTCTCCTCATCGATTTTGGTCTGAATCCTCCTCTTTCTCTCAGCCTCTTCCTCCTCCTCTTCCTCAGCTGTCTGTGCTTTGGTCAGCAGATCTTCCTTTTCTTCCTGCACACAAAAAGTACATGTGTACTCTGATCTCTGCACACATGCAGTGCATATGTACCCTGATGTACAGATCTGTTTATTGCTGGCAACATCCCTCCCCACTGTCCCCCCCCCCCAACCTCTTCACCCGTGCACTTCTAGACAAGCAATTCAAAATGACGACAACTGATAACTCAAGTACTGAAATATCTCCTTGTGCTTCACTGAGTGCAAAACACTGGCTCTCGTGTGTGTTTTAACAAGGTACGTCAATGTAATTACCCTGATTTGGATGTCCATGTATGTCTGTGTGCCTGTATGTAAGTAACTAGTAAGTGTGCATGCATGCGTGTGTGTGTGTGTGTGTCTGTGTGTGTGTGTGTGTGTTGGTAAATTTTAGCAAAATCATTTTCTCTAGAAATACTTTGTCTGACAACACAAACTTTCGAAAAAGAAAAAAAACACATTCTTTTCACAAATACTAATTATATGGGTGGGATTAAACCATATTTTAATTTTTGCACTGTGAACAGTTAATTTCATTTTGCCTCTGGATCAACATGACTGTCTTGGGTCGTTCCCAGTTTGTTCCTAAATCAGAAATCTGGTTTCCTGGATAAGCATTTTGTGTTACAGTTTTAAGACAGCATGAATTCTATTTGTTGTCCACTGTTAAAAGAAAAGAAAAACAAATGTTGAAAAGACCACACAGAATGACACCAGTTAAACTCCTGATGTGTTTATTGCATTTCAATATTTTAAGGAAGGTGCTTAATTGAGACTGAACATGCTGAAAATTCCAGCTGAAAGCAACTTCTTCATTTGCCATCTTGCCTGAAAAGATGGCCAACATATACAGTTAACACAATGTCTAATTGCAGTAATTCAGTTGCTACAAAAGAAAATTACCCTAAAATAGGAGATTACTGAAAATCGGGTTTTGTTGAAGCCAGAAAGTCATTACAAAGACAAAGTATGAAAAATGCCAGTCAACACAATCTGTTTCAGAAGGAATAGTTCTGTTTTCAGCACATATTTGTTTCAGAAGGTGAGCAAAAATATGATCTGGATCAGTAGATATGCATGTAAATTCCAGCAACACTTCCAAACCCATCCCCTAAACACCCTCCCCACATTTCTGGTGTCCATCTTTTTGTTTTTAAATTAGAAAGAATGACATATAAACCATGAAGGCTTCTGCTTCTCGTTGTCTTCTATTCATGCCAGGCTTGCAGCGTGTGTAGAAAATGCGCAGAGCCGGGAACGTTTTCATGATTGTGCACAAAATCTTATCCAATCACCTTGTTGGCACTTTAATAAACACACTCGTGTGTTCCTCTATACAGCTGTGAATATATCAGTCTTCTCATGTGAGTTAATATCTGAATCCCCACTGAAGAGAACGAAACAAAGTTACATAAAAGTTCTCATGATACAAAAGCTCAGGCATGAAATCTACACTGATGAAAACATGGTATCCAAGCTATGAACTGACCTCTCTCCTCTCTCTCCAGATCTTGATGCCGTCTTTCTTCTGTTCGTTCAGAAACAGGTACTCCTGGTACCAGGTTTCATGTTCCCGGATCTCTTCTTCCGTCTTGGTTGGAATGGCTCCTTTCAGATGATCCAGAAACACAATGCGGCCCTGAACAAAATGAGGAGAAAATGCATTTTAAATGCAGAGTGAGTAAAGTGGGCAGAACGAGGAGTACATCAGCAGAGGATGATAAAGAGCAGGAGATAAGGAGAAAGATAGATTTTTATTTATTTTGGAAGGAAGAATGACAGCGACAGAGATACAAAATGACAAATAGAAAAATTCAGTTATTTAAAGCAAGTCACAAAACATGTGGATGGGTTTGCTTCCTCCTCTTTCACACAAGGAAAACAAACAGAACTAAAGACTGACCTGAAAAGAAAGGAAACTGACCTTGTAGCGACTGCGGAATCTGAGAAACGTTCCATGATCATATTCATCCCATCCTCCTCGGTGCCCTCCTGTCTGCTGCAGGAATTTCTGTACATAAAACACACAGTGAAAATCTAAAAGCAGTGTCATGTCTTTTACTTCAGAACTATCCTCTCAAGTTATCCATTACCATTGTCATGAAATTAAATCATTCATCTGATGTCTGTAATGTTTCACTTCTTGTTTTCAACTTACATATCTAAAGAACTGCTTTGTCATAACATAACATATTGTGAACATAATTAAAGTGGAGATAACAAACCATTTGCTTTCACATGTTACAGTCACATTGTTCACATGTTGTGTTTTTAACTGTTGTCTTTGAAGGGACACCTGGGGAAGTCTGTTGTTCTCAGGCCTTGGATTTTGCACTGTAAAATAACCACTGTACAACTTCAGCTTATGTCGAAGAATGTTGTTTACAGCTGTGGTTGACATGATTTTCATCAGCGCTGGTCCTTAAAGCCTGTCTTCAGGGACACTGGGATGTCTGACTTGATGCTCATCCACCAGGTTCCCCTGAACTGGTGTTTGAAGATCAGCAAGTCCTTGACTTTTTCTTTTCTTTTCTTTTCTGCTGCCCCATCATCTGTGCCCTCTAGGTGGCACCTTTCCTGTGGACTGCTGGCACTGAACTGAGATACAAGCCCAAGTCTGGATGTGTACAAGTGATTCAGGAAGAGTGGTATGAGAAGCGAAGATTACTGTAATCGACTGTCTGGCTGACTACAACAACACTGCGCAAAGCTGTGCATGCATTTGGTCATGTTATCAAATTTAGACACCTTGTCATACAACTGAACACACATGCTTACACACACACACACACACAAACATAATATGATCATCTGCATCTGGAAAACACATACATTCTCATTTCTATACCTCCAAGTCCTTCTTTATCTTATACACTAATTTTCCATTGCCCAAAAGTCTCACTTCAAAAGCAGCCACTTCGGGTGGAAGGTCCTTAGTGACATCTCTTGCAGTTGACAGAGGACGCTGGGTTGATGCCGAACGGTGCGTCACAATGGCAGAATCGTTGGCAGTCTGAGTCCAAGTTTCAAACTTCCGCTCCAAAGCCTGCAGGTCTTGGCCCAGAGTGCGCTCCCCTCTCAACAACTCCTCATACCTGGTGGGCAACACAAGTGGAGTAACACAATGAATCTCAAAGTCAAGCTTATTTAGGATCTTGGCTACTGTCAGTGGCTCATTGTCAAAGAAACCAACCTTTCCATGACTGTGCCTATTATAAAACAAGAGGGAGAAAACATATCTCTTGCACAGTGCACTGTGTTAACAATCAGTACAAATCATGGATTGGAAGTGAAACAAGGATAAAGGGCATAACTCCAAACAGACCTGCAAGCACTGCTGCCTAGAAACCTTCCCTGCTTGTTTTTGTTTTTTGTTGTTGCTGTTGTTCGTTTTTTGTCCTTTGCAGCTGAAATGTTTGGGATGTTTAAACACTTCCATCTCAAATGTTTATTGAGATCAGTTGTTCAGACACAGGACTGATGTATGAAGAAAATAATGTCAACAGCACCTGTATCTTTTGAACAGAAATCCAAAGGAGCACAACAAGAAGGAATTTTGAATCTATATATTACACTAGAGAGAACAGTTGGTCCTACTTTATCATCTTATTTCCACACTATGATTTGTGACAACTGAAAAGGGCTCTGAGATGGGGTATAAAGCCAGTTAGAAATTAGTGCAGCATTAGTGTGATATTCTTCTTTTTTTTTCCTGTCTCTCCTATCTAGTTCTGTTTCATCACTTTCTGTCTTTCCAACTTACTTCTGTTTTTGTTCTTCCTTGAAGCTGTTGATGGCACCTTCAATTTCCTCCATGATCAGCTTCAGTCTTTCCACAACTGCACAAGCACAGACAACATCGTTAGACTGGTATAGAAATTCCACTTCGGTTTCATTATAAATAGAGCATGCGTTTTCATGAATTCTGACAATAAGTAGGCTTTTTATTTATTTATTTAATTTTGAAAATTAATTCTAAACGCCGTCTTTGATTGAAGGCAGGTGGTGATCAGACCACCAGTCTGCATTGTTCAGAAGGGAAGAACAGCACATTATGTGACACCAAAATGCACTGGGAATTTTTGTTCCAAGGTCACACCCACACACCCACATATACATGCAGACAACCAAAACAAAGGGTTTTTACACAGGCTTGTGTTCTGTGTAACCATACACTTGAGCCAAATATCATCCAAAGCAGAACAGAATAAACAAAAACACCCCCCTAAAAAATACAACAAAAAAGCAAGGTCTGAAACAGAGACCATGTCCTAGGACTGGACCGTTCAGTTATGGCTGACACTATTAAAGTGACTCAGTGTAGACAGGAACATACACAAATTTATTGTCTTGCAAGACAAAAGATGTCACTATTGCTACTAATGAATATCGTTATTCAGTGTAGCATACATTCTGGAGAAGGCTTGATGTTGGTCAGTTCCCGCTGGAATCGCTTCACCAGGTGACCGGTTTTGGACAGATTCAGCTTCATGCGTTCTTCTGAAGACACACAAACATTTTTATGAACTGACTGTTAGGTACATACACAAATATGTTCACACACACATACACAAATCTAATCACTTTATTAATCAATTACATGTTCAACAGATGAATAGACAGTCACAGACAGATTAAAAGTTTTCTTTGCTGCTCATAAGGTTTTACACAAAAAAACCATATCTGCTCATAAGGTTTTACACACAAAAAAAACATATAAAGATGTACACAGCAATCTTATCTGAACTTGTTGTATAACCTGTTGTTCTGGCTCATTTTTTCATAATTATTCAACAACTGAACAATTTGTGACCAGGGTCCACAAGTTGCTTTGTTACAAAGGGAAACAAGTAAAGGAAAATAAAACTTGTCAAAATGTCAGTCTGTATGATACGGAAGCGATGTGTCATCTTCTTCATTCCTGGGCTACAACTCCCACGTTCACTCATATGTACACGAGTGGGCTTTTACATGTATGACCATTTTTGTGTGATGTGTAACATCACAACAATTGTCACATTGCAGTGCCTTACGTTCTTCCTTCCTCTCCTCTGTGAGCTTTGTGTTCATTTCCTCCAACGTGGAAAAGTCTTTCCGGAAATCAGATCGCTTGCTGAAAATGTGGGTGGCCCTCTCCCGTTCCATGGCTTGTATCCTGCATTGGAAAAACAATATGCATACACACATGATTCTGCTACATCAGTGCAAGGCATGGCCCTCTCTCCTTGTCTTGCGTAATATCTTAAACAATATATGCACACACTGCTTAGAAAAAACAACTATACATACTTAAAACATGGTGATTACACACCTACACATATACACAAACTTAGTTGTAGTGGTACATACAAGTATAACTAATATCTTTTGTACACATGAGTATTACTAACATTAATCTTTTAGAAATTATTTCACTTCACACAGGCAGATTTCCAGAAATGTATGAAAAATGTATATACTATGTACAACTCAATGTTCATGTAAATGTGTGCGTGTGTGTGTTGTGTGTGTGTGTGTGTGTGTGTGTGTGTGTGTGTGTGAGTGCATGCTAAAATTTATATTTTAAAAATTATTTCATTTCACACAGGCAGATTCGCATAATGATAAATGTATGCAGAATGTCATTACTATGTACAACTGAATGTGCATGTAAATGTGTGTCGTGTGTGCATGTTTGCGTGCGCGCACGTGTGTTTGTTGTGTGTGTGTGTGTGTGTTAGAATATACATGTGTGAATGTGTGTGCATGCATGTATACATCTATAGTGTGTGTTGCGTGTATACATCTATGGTGTGTGTGTGTGTGTGTGTGTGTGTGTGTGTGTGTGTGTGTGTGTGTGTGTGTGTGTGTGTGTGTGTGTGAGTTTATGCATGTGTGCAAGAATATGCATACTGTACTTCAATGTGTGTGTATATGAGTGCATGCACACATTTATGTAGGTGTTTGTACACATTATGAGATATAATCCTGTGTATGCAGAAGAGTGAAAAAGAGAACTCACTGAATATCAAGCTTGTGAACTTCTCTCAGAATTTCTGCCTTCTTCTGCTGCTCAGCTTTATATCTGGCTGCATCTGCTCCATCTCTTTGTTTCTGGGGCCCTTCCTGAACATGGTCATATCCACGTTTAGATATGACACACACAAAGACATACACTTATGCCATCACACCCACATAAACACTCACAAGATATGCTGTCTTATGAATGCAAGCACTGATCTACAGGCAGATTTCCAGAAATGTATGCAAAATGTATATATTATGTACAACTGAATGTGCATGTAAATGTGTGTGTGTGTGTGTTGTGTGTGTGTGCATTTGTGTGTGTGTGTGTGTGTGTGTGTGTGTGTGTGTGTGTGTGTGTGTGTGTGTGTGTAGTGTGTGCTAAAATTTATGTGGGGGGTAGAGGGGGTGTGGGTGGGGGGGTGTTTTAGTCTATCGTCAACTACTGTGAATTATTATCTTACCTGTTTTAGTGTATTTTATGGTGCATATATTCAGTTTTATGTTGGTGTCTACAATGAGCCTGTGATTCCACACGTTAATTTCCATGTGGATCAATAAACTGGTTTTGAATTGAATTTGAATAGCTTATGTCTTTGCTATCCTTGTGAGGATTTCTGGTTTGGATGCTTTCTTCTTCTTCTGAATCGCTTTATTGCTGAAGAGGAATTCCTGGTATGTGTGTTGAACAGTTCTTAACTTCTGTCCCTGGATAGTTATGTCAGCAGTGATTGTGGTGTTGTGGCTGGCCATCAACTTGATACAAGTGTGCACACGGTTATTGATGCAGATCTTCAGTTCGGTCGTTAAGGTAAGCTACGTTATTCTGTAAAAGAGTTGATGAAACCAGTTCCGCATATAATTTCCAACCATGAGAATGAAAACAGAAAAATTATTCCGCAAATATTTAACGACATAACAAACAGCTAATCATTTGCATTTCTAATCATTACGAAAGCATATAAACATTTACAATCAAAACAAATACATGTGTATCAGCTAACCTGGCTACTAGTTGTCGCCATTTTGACGCTTTGGAAGTGCAAGTGTTTAAAATCAAAACGAAACGAAGAAATTTAGTTGAGACAATAAAATACAATTATACCCTGCGGTATAAAAAAAATCCCCAGTTATGATAATTAATCAAATGTATATTTTAATACTGCAGAATTAAAAACATAAGCCTTTCAAGTTTTTGGACAACCTTTAGCAGACGTGTTGAGAAGCAATGGCGTCTTCCGAAAGTGCTGCGCAACTTCTGCTGAAAGAAAACAGCAAGGAAGATTTTCTCGCGGCATCTGAGCTGCTGTTAAAGCTTGCCAATAATGTTTTGCACAATCCCAACGAGGCGAAATACCGGCGTATCCGAATCGCCAATCCTCTGCTCGAAACCAAGCTTCTGCCAGTTGTCGGGGGATTAGAATGTCTGTTCGATATGGGATTCCAGGAGGTGGGTGTCACTGTCAGTCACAGATGATGTGAAGTGATATCTTTCCATTTGGTAGTTCTGTCACTTGACTAAGTGTGACTGTGACCATTGTCAGCTTGGTGTGTACATCATAACGTCAGAACATGACTTATGAGATGAGTATATTATGCCAGTACCAGTACCAGTCATGCAATATCATGACCATTTTCCCTTTTTGCAGCAAAACAGATAAATTTTCGTTCTTCTTCTTCCTGTTAGGAGTCCACGGTCATCACATCACGTTGACCATTCTGACACCATAATGGGGAGGATCGCAGCAGCATGGCCCACCTTCCTAGGTGATGGAATGGAGGGGGTAGAATGGTGGGCCCAGTGGTGGGTGGGTGGGCGGGGGGGAGGGGGAAGCCATCAACTGTTTCAGTCATCAGGACCAGGCCTTTCCGGCTACCCAAGCGGCCCGCGGGATCAAGCCCCAACCGGCGGAGCCCTAGTCCTTCACTTGACTTACTTTGGATGATGGCGGGGCAGGGCTTTTATTAAGACATTTGGGACATCCTTGAGGCAAAAGCCTCAAGGGAAGGGGAGGTAACAGTAGCTTCTGGTAGTGAGTTCCACTCTCTGATGGTACGTGGCGGGAATGAAAATTTCGGGTAGTCAGTGCGGCATGATGGTATTGTGTACGTTTGGTTGTGGCCTCTCCCTCTTCTGTTCTTTGGTATGAGGTTGTTTGTTTCGACTTTGGCCAGGTTGTGACCGATTTTGTAGAGCATGGCGAGTCTAGCTGATTTCCTTCGCTGTTGTAGTTTGGGCCACTTTAGTTGTTCCAGCATATTTCCGACACTTGAGATGTTTCTGTGTCGGTTTAGGACGAATCTCGCCGCTCTGTGTTGTACTGCTTCAAGCTTGTTGATGTCGTCTTTATGGTGGGGGTCCCATACAGTAGAGGCGTACTCGAGGATGGGCCTGACGAGGGACTTGTAGGCTCTTTCTTTGATGGTGGTTGAGCCAATCTTCAGGTTCCTGCGAAGGAAACCCAGTGTGCGATTGGCCTTTGCAGCTACGGCATCGATGTGTGCATTCCAGCTGCTGTTGCTCTGTACTGTCATGCCGAGGTACTTCGTGGAGCTGACTGTTTCCAGTGTGTGGCCGTGCAGGGTGTAGGAGCTCTCCCTTACTGTTCTACATCGCGTCATGTTGAGGACGTTGCACTTCTTCGGGTGGAACGACATGTCCCACTGGCTCTCCCAGTCTTCCAGTCGGTGCAAGTCCTCCTGTAGGATGCCCTGATCCTCGGTTGATGCGATGTTTCTGTGGAGAAGAGTGTCATCTGCAAAAAGGCGACTGTCCGATTCCACCTTTTCAGGAAGGTCGTTTATGTACGTGAGGAACAGGGATGTGTTGAACATCCATAATTGTTCAGCAAATGCCTAGGATTTTTTACTACCACTGGAAATTGCCTGGAATAAATTTGTCTATTATATAATATATGATAAAACCAGACTTGTTTCAGTTTCAACTTCAAGGAAGTTTGAAATCAAGCATATAATCTATATTTAAACTATACTGAGAATAACACATCCCTGTTATAAAGAACCAGGATATTTACTCTGTCTTCCACTAGACATTGAGTTGTTGTCTGGGTGGTAGTCTTGTGGATGTGAATGAAAAGTCAAGCAGAGGTCCCATGTCCAGCATGCACTTAAACAGTTAATGCACACTATTTAAGAACATATCTTTAGTTTTATTATACATATAAAATGATAAAAGAAGAAAAGACGATGTGACAGTGTTTTGTGAAGACTGAATCCATGACAAATCCCAACAAAGCCCCAGTGGACAAAATCTAAAAGGACAAAATCCCCAACCCATATATGAAAAGTGGACAAAACCCCAGTCATCACCAACATATGTAGGAGTGGGTGTGTGCTTGTTTTTTGTCTGTACCATTACACATTGGGGTCAAACAAAAACATCCAGCATATTAGAACATCCATCAAATAAATCATATTTATAAGTAAAATGCACACACACACACACACACACACACACACACGTATGCATGAACGCTTGTACACCTGCACCCTCTCACAACATATATCACACCAGTAAAATCAGTAAACTAACATTAAGATACATGAAATCCATTAGATCACAAGCACGTACACACAAAGTAATGCTGAATAGCTGTAGGAATGAATGAGCTAATGTAACGAGATGTTCTTGCGCGTGGAGCAATGAACCTGCCACTTCTGTCCGATCATCGACTACTATTGTACTAATGTCATCATGTAGTGGGTGTGTTTCGTCTGTCAAAATTGTTTTCAGTCTGTCAGTCTATTTTCTATTGTAGATGTCGCTAAAAGTGACTTGTCTTTTACCCACCACCCCACCCGCTTTCCTAATGACTTTTTCCAACCTGTATTTGTTGTGTTTGGTCAAGTTCCCCCCCCCCCCCCCCCCCCACACACACACCCAGCACCATAAGTTAAAACGCTGCAGACAACAGATGTGTAAAACATTTGGAGCATAAGACTAAGAGAAAGAAAAATAAAAATTATACGCACACACACACACACACACACACACACACACACACACATGTAGATATATATATATATAATATACATATATATATATATATATTTGTGTGTGTGTGTGTGAAGACAGGTTTAGTATCAACAAACAGTGCAAAGCATCATTTAGTGAATTATACATGACTGGGGTTTTGTCCACTTTTGATACAATAGGTTGGGGTTTGTCCGTTTACCAACAAGACTGTGGAGATCAGCCCAAATTTTATGCAAAGAAATCTTTCATGACAGACACTGAAACAGTTTCCCAGAACTTTATGATTATTTTTTCAACTGAATGTAAAGAAGGCAGTTGGCTCAGATGACATTATGTGTAAGACTAAAACTAAAGATAGATGCTTCTGAGTTGTGCGATGTAAGTTGTAAACTCTCCAACCAGTCTTTAAAGAATTGATGTCAGTTGCTATGTCCCCAACATCCGGCAAAAAATCTATCTACCATCTGTCTTTCACTTTCAGAAAAATAACTTGGGTGCACTGAATGAATACTGTCCTGTTGCCTTGACCCTCTTCAGTTAGTGTACAAACCAGGCAGAAGTATGGGTGATGCCATTTATACTACCTCTATCAGTCTATGTGACCATGCACAAGTACAAAATTTTACCAACTATATTTTACTGATTCTGTGGCTGTGTAACATAGCCATGATAGAGCTAATAACAACATTGCATGTAGTACGTAATCATAATCACTAAGTATTTGCTCGGTCTGCATCTTTTCAGATCTTTAGTGAGATGTGAGACTTTTCATTTCAAAATTTACTTTCAGTGTGGCCTGTTAGCTATTAAAACAGACTGTTCAGCACTGCAAGCAACCTGGCCTTTTCTCCTTGCACAGTGCAGAGTGAGCTCCTGTCAGACTGGGCATTAGATAAAGAGAGATTTTGATTATAAATGATTAATGTTCATGTTTTCCTCCTGGTGGTCATGTTTAATACTTTCTTAACAATCTTGCTTTGTTTTTTTGTCAAATTAGAATTGGTTAATGTGCTTTTTATCTCTATAGATAACCAGCACAACAGCTTAGTGGTTAGAGCTTTACACTTGGTGAAGATCAGATTTATATGCATGGCAAAGAACCCATAAATCATTTCAGTGTTCTGTGGGTAATGGAAACCTGAAATACCCAGGATGCATTCCCCAGAGAACAGAAAAAAGCTGCCTGCATGGCAGGGTAAAGGTGTTGGTACACTTTTTGTTGCTTTATTCACGTGAATGTGGGAGTTGCAGTCAACGGACAGAGAAAGAAAAATGAAACCTCCACAGATTTGACTGTAGTGATGTCAGACATTTCAAATGCTTGTTGCATAGTGATAGTCCCTGTCCAAATAAAATCAAATAATGTTGTTTATACTTGGATAGTCTGTGTGACTACAAAGAGGCCATTTCAGGGCTGATTACCTGTGAGTTCTCAAAACCAGTCAAAGAGAACACAAAATAATGTTAAAGCCTAAACATTGATCAAAACAATGTTAAAGGAACTAAGATATTCTCTATTCACTCAGTCCATGTAAAATTCAAATCAGATTGAAAATATCAAAACAGTGCAAAAAGATTGTCTCAGACTCAGACAGTCATAGTACTTAAAATAAAAATCATCAAGGTAAAAAGACTGATTTCCTTCAGGAACTGGAAGAAAAGAAGTGTCTGTGGGGGACATCCATGAACAGGATATTCATAGATCTAAATGTAAAATGTTTGTGTCTGATATCGTGCAGTCGATGGGATGTTCGAAACTTAGAGGCTGGTACAGTGGTTGCATGGCACACACCATGGACTGATGGAGGTTCGTCACCTGTCAGGTTAACATATTACATATCTTAGATCTATAAGAGTGACCTGTAGATAGTCCCAGTTACTAGACAGTTATTTTATATTTGATATACTGTATGGAAAGAGATTGCAATGTAAAACTGGGGGAATATTCATCTCACTTCCTGTTCCCAGTGTCAGTAATGACCAGATGAAAACTGTAGATAACCATATCAAGGCAGAAAGAGAATACAACTAATAAAACAGGGACAAATAAAACAGTGACATATACAGTCACTTGATAATTGTGTTTGTTTGGGTTTAGAAAAAGTAAAAAAAATGATTTCTTCTCTTGGTCGCTGTCTGTCTCTCTCATCTGTTTTCAGATTATCTTTATTGATGTCTGATGCCAGGTGTACTTATAGACTAGCAGGGTATCTGACTGATGCATTTAAAGTTAGAAATAACACTATGTCATTGACCAGCCAAGCTGAAAAATGATTATGCTGGTGGTTTTTGTTGTTGTTTTTCTTTCCCCCCTTTGTGATTCCACCCCCTTGACATGGGCAGATGACCTGGTTCAATAATCAGACTTCTTGTTCTTGTTCTTGTTCTTGTTTCTCTCTCTCTCTCCATATGTGTGTGTGTGTGTGTGTGTGTGTGTGTGTGTGTGTGTGTGTGTGTGTGTGGTGGTGGTGGTGGTGGTGGTGTGTGGTGGTGGTGGTGGTGTTGTTGTTGTTGTTGTTGTTGTTTCTCCAAAGAATATTATTTTAAGTAAGAGAACGTTTTTGTTTCACAGGATGGAGAGTACCTGACACTACCGGTTGACAGCAGTCTGATAGTTGTGAGACAAGTGAGAGATGAACTGTCCAGTCTCCGTTACTCATTGACCCCAGCCACTAGTCAGGGGTCAGCTTTGACTTCAGTGCCACCACACACAGGTTGGTGCTCTGTACACAGGCAGACCACGTCGATCTATTGTCAACAATGAGTTTTTGTGATTTTTTTTTGCTTGTTATATTGCAGCATGTCTGGAGAAGCAGTATGATTTATGTCCTGTGTACACACAGTGATTATGGTGCTTCTGTGAAGAAATGTTTTTGTATGTGTGTGTGTGCACGCTTATGCGCGATTTACGGTTACACTCTGTTATCCAGTTCAATATTTATCTTTATAGTATGATATACTTGTGTTCATGTTATCCTCTTTTTAAAAAAAAAATTAATAAAGGCAACTTTAACAGCAGGATTATATTGTTGACAAACTGTGAAGTAAGTGTGAAAGTCATTCTCTCATCATTAATTTGGCATGATTTGGAGCTGTCAAAAAAACAAAACAGCTGATGAATTCTCTTTTTTACTTCAATAGTTTTACCAAATGATATACTTTTACTTCGACAAAGTTATGCCTAGGGGTAGGAATCAACATTCTTCTTGTTTGCTACACATGTGATTTACCTAATGGAGTGGACTATCAGTGCTCTTTTAGAATTTTCTTTGCAGTTGATAGGCCATTCATGTGACCATGCCAGCATATGTGCTTGAATGTGTGTGAGTTTTTCTCATTGACTGCTCTGACCATTCACATGTGGACGTACATGCAGTGTTGTGGGCTTACATACGATGTGTGCTTGTTTTCCAGATTAATTCTGCTCAAAATACTTATAAAACCTGAACATTTAGGAAGGTTGTTGATATTACTTGTTTGTTGGTTTTTGTTGCTGTACTGTCATCTATATAACTCTTCACCTTGTTGGGTCAGGCACAGAATCCAGGGAGCGTTCTGGCGGTGCTGCAGGAATTCAACCCAGTGTCCCACCAGGGGGTGCAGCAGCTCCTGTGGTAGCTCCCACAATGCCCACAGTACAGGCCCGCCCCACACAAACTGTTCAGGACTTTACAGTGAGTGGACAGGCTGCTTCGGATTGATTTAACACTTGACCACCACAGCCTCTGGTTTGGACATTACCTTACGCGAAAACAAATCACATTTTCATGTCCTTACTACCATTATCAAAACAGGCTCTGCCCAATCATTTCTGTTTTTAAGCTTTATATATTTTTTTGTATTTCTTTTTATCACAACAGATTTCTCCGTGTGAAATTTGGGGTGCTCTCTCCAGGGAGAGCGCATCACTACACTACAGCGCCACCCTTTTTTTTGTATTTTTTCCTGCGTGCATTTTTTTAATTTGTTTTTCCTATCGAAGTGGATTTTTCTACAGAATTTTGCCAGGAACAACCCTTTTCTTGCCGTGGGTTCTTTTACGTGCGTTCAGTGCATGCTGCACACAGGACCTCGGTTTATCGTCTCATCCGAATGACTATATATATATAACATACAATTAATGCATTTATGAATGAAAACATACAGGAAATAAACGGCTAATTTTGTAACTTGATAAGGTATTTTTAATACAAAATCAAAGGGAAATAACTAATTTTAGCCTATGCTTGAAAAACTACAAGATTTCATGGTCTTGAATCAGCAAATAAATGCTTACATGATTTTTATGCCTTCAAAAACAACTTGCGAGGCTGAGTCTCAGCTCTGTAGTTGTACTCAGTTACACTGACTGGATGTTTGTCGTAGTGTTCATTACTTGTGGCGCTTATGTGGTTTATCTATGTTGCAGACGAGAGAGAGTGTCTTTCAGCAGAAGATCCGGCAGTCAATGGAGCATGTGAAGCTGTATGAAGACCCCAACCTGCAGCAGAAGGCCAGGACCACCATCCCCCTTGACATCCTTCAACAAGAAGCAGAAGCTCGCCTGCACTCTCTTCAGCAGTCAGGTGGTGATTCAGCTGGGGTAGACCTAAAGGACTGTTTACTCTTGGAGTTGCTCAACTGGTTCAAGAAGTCATTTTTCCAGTGGGTGGATTCCCTACCCTGTGACAGGTGTGGGGGAAGCACGCATCACGCAGGCAGCACCAACCCCACACCGGCAGAGCGCATCTGGGGTGGGGCACGTGTGGAAACGCACCGGTGTGACACCTGTGGGGAAATGACACGCTTTCCTCGCTACAACCACCCTGGCAAACTGCTGGAGACACGGCGAGGCCGCTGTGGGGAGTGGGCCAACTGCTTCACTTTGTGCTGTCGGGCACTGGGGTTTGAAGCCAGGTATGTGCTGGACTGGTCCGACCATGTATGGACTGAAGTATATTCAGAGGCGCAGAAACGCTGGCTGCACTGTGACCCCTGTGAGAATGTCTGTGACAAACCTCTGCTGTACGAGCAAGGCTGGGGCAAGAAACTGACCTACATCCTGGCCTTCTCCAAAGATGAAGTGCAGGATGTGACCTGGAGGTACTCGGCCAAGCATGCAGAACTTCTGACACGTAGGACTGAATGTCGGGAGGCATGGCTGGTGAATGTTCTTCACAACATTTTCCGGACAAAGTTGCAGGGAATGGAGGAAGCTCGAAAGCAGGAGATGCAGCAGAGATTGATTGTGGAGCTTGTAGAATTGATCACCATCAAGAGCAGTGTTGATCAACATCTGTCTGGCCGAACCACGGGATCTCTGGCATGGAGACAGGCACGGGGCGAGGTAGGTCAAGCTGCTGACCCCCTCAAGCACTACTATGTTTACCGACTACTTGAAGAAGAGAAGCACAGTGAAGTGGTGCATATCAAGTACAGTTGTGCGCAAGACATGTACATACGTGCTTCAGCCCATGACATCAGCACAAAGAGGTGGCAGTCGTGTGTCAGCAGTGTGAAGAGTGTGTTCCGTAAAGAGGAGAGTGACTGGAAGATGACCTACCTGGCCAGGGAACAGGGTTCACAGACTGGGGAAATCTCCTGGAAGTTTGACTTGTCAGGTGAGTGAAGAGACAGTCCATTGGTCACTTGACCCTTTCACAGTTGAGTCAGCAGTCATACTTATTGGTTTCAACCAGCTCTTTGATGATAGGATTTCAGTTATAAATATACCTATGAAATAAGGGTACAAATGATGAGTTGACACAGGGAAGTGCTCATCAATTTTGTGGTGTAGTTTGCTCAGAAAAGAAGAAAAGGAGAAAAACCCATTTGACATTACCACATAATCATACTATAAAAAACAGAGCAGCAGTGCAAGGAGATGATGTATTTTATTCTGCAATAGCCTAACCTGTATTGTGTCATCTTTGTTGCATAAATTGATAAAGTACAATGTCAGTACTCAGAAAATTCAGATCCATATCCACCTCTTCGGTGCCAGGCATTATTTCGGCTTGTGCTTCCTATTTGCCAGGTGGTTTTGAGTTGTGGAGGGTAATGGATTACAAAAACTTCTAGCACACAAACTGCTGCAAGAAAGTATGCACAGCAGTTACTTTTCTGAAAGGAAAGTGAGTGAATCTGTTGACACAACCATCAACACCCCCTTTGGAGCGGTTGTCACAATCATCAAAACCACAATAGACTCAATCAACAACACTGTCTTTAGCACAGTTATCACTCTCATCAATACTACCGTTCATACAATCATCATGAACATTTACACTGCCATTGCCACAGTCCTCATGGCCATTGACATAATCATCACCATAGCCACTGTCACAATCATCACAATCCCCAACGTCACCATTGACACAATCATTACACTCATCAACACCTCCATCGACACAGTTAACACTGCCGTTCACACAGTCATCAACACTGACATTGGTATAAACATCACAGTCATCAACGCTGCCACTAACAAAATCATCACAGTCATCAACACCATCATCACAGTCATCAACACCACAGTTTACACAATCATCACAGTTATCAGCACTGCCATTAAGTTAACACAATCATCAACACCATTATTGACACAATCATCAACACCACCACTGACAAAAACACCACCATGACACAATCGCCAACACCACCACTGACACAGGCCTTATCATAATCATCAACACCACAAACAACACAATTGTCAATACAATCATTATCACAGTCAATATCGTGACCAAATTCCTTTTCATTTTTGTCCCAACAATTTCCCCAACTATCACTTTTAAACCTGTGGGTGATAATAAGTATGAAATATCCCAGAACTCAAATCAAGTAAACAAAAACTTTTCTTTTTTTTTTTTACAGGAGGTACATGACCAAGTAAATGGCTGTGTACCTGTACTCCTGGGGTACCGTTACTCCTCTTCCTCTGACACTCTTCCATAGCGTCCATAGCAAACACCAGACAAGAGAGACAGCCATGAACAGTCATATCGTCCACACCCACTTTTGAACAGGTTGCTTGGGCTTTCGATATAGACAGGCTTTGGACAAACCTCAGGGGTCAGACCAGGCAGTGACTCATTGGAGCAGACGATCTTGCCCTCAGATATATGTCCATAGCCTCTCTACATGGTGGAGTGATGGCCTAGAGGTAACGCGTCTGCCTAGGAAGCGAGAGAATCTGAGTGCGCTAGTTCGAATCACGGCTCAGCCGCCGATATTTTCTCCCCCTCCACTAGACCATGACTGCTTGAGTGGTGGTCTGGACGCTAGTCATTTGGATGAGACGATAAACCGAGGTCCTGTGTGCAGCATGCACTTAGCGCACATAAAAGAACCCACGGCAACAAAAGGGTTGTTCCTGGCAAAATTCTGCAGAAAAATCCACTTCGATAGGAAAAACAATTAAAACTGCACACAGGAAAAAATACAAAAAAAATGGGTGGTGCTGTATTGTAGCGATGCGCTCTCCCTGGGGAGAGTAGCCTGAATTTCACACAGAGAAATCTGTTGTGATAAAAAGAAATACAAATACAATGGTTAGACTCTTCACGTATTCCAGCAGTCTGGCACATAGTGGAGTAGGGTCATTGTTGATGTAGACAGAGCTGTATTCATTCTTACTCTTGAGGTTTTTCGTCAAAAAACTGTCTGTCATTTTGAAAATGTGCACAGTACGAGGATGTGCCACAGATGCTTATTTATGTTTCAGGGGAAGATCTGCGTATCAACAAACTGGAACTGAAAGCTTGTAGTGCAGTGTATGAGAATGGGTCTGTCACATGGAGAATTTGCTCTGACAATGACTGCTTTTCTGTTCCTGGTGAGTGCGCTAGTGTTGAGTTCAATTATGGCTGATAAGAAAATGCCATGAACTCCTCAATTTGACTATGAGTATGATTCATCACTTTGCACTTTGTTTCAGATATGTTTCATGAAATGAAACGATAAGAGCAAATTCATGTTAGACTTACAGGTACACCTATCTGGATGGCAATTGGGTTGTGTGTGAAGTGCAGTAAACTGTAAACCAAAGTCAAAACTGCAGAACATTCTGTTTCAGTGGCTGATTGACGTGTCAAACGTGTTTGATGTGAAACGATAAAATTTGTATGAAGGTAATGTGTGTAAAGTTTTATGAAGGAATTTTCACACTGATCTTTTAGAAATGAATAAATATATACCTATAAATATACATATATATATGTATGTATATATATATATATATATATATATATATAGAGAGAGAGAGAGAGAGAGAGAGAGAGAGAGATCTATGTCTATTATACTTTGCAATGTTGTCTTACCTAAGTATTATAAATCTTTATGACCTTGTATTTTGGTATATGTGATGTCTCCATCTGTATAAATATTCATGACATGTGTGTTTGTGTTTTCACATTTATGTTTTAATAATAAGTAAGACACATGCACTGTTATATATGTCTGTTTACCTTACCCAAAGCAATCTTTTATTTTTTGATTTATTATTTCAGGAGCACAGCTAGGCAATTTCAAGACCTTTGAACTTCAGCGCCGACAATCACTGACAATCACTGCTGTGTTAAATGGAGGTCGTGGTGACAACGCTTGGCAGCATGCTCAGCTGTTCCGACAGCCACTTGATGGCAGTGACTTCCCCCTAGAGATCATTCTGCATCTGAGCTGAATGAGGGAGAAGGGTGATGTTGTTACTCTGTGTGACTGACAGTTTGTGTCATGTCTGAGTATTGTGGGAGGGGTGTTTTGTCTGTCAGCGAGCCATGTATACATATAATGTGTACATGTTTGTGTGTGTCTGTATGTTTGGATGGACAGACGTTGTGGATGTTTGTATGAAAACGCACATACTTACAATGGATACACGTATACTGTGTGTAATGCACTCTGTGTATACAGTGCTTGCATGCTACACATTAATGGAAAGTTGTGTGACAACAGTTTCATGCAAGGAATGTTCTTCATACTTCATAGGTAAAGCAGAAAGGGCTGTGGAACCTTTTGTGACACCATGGATTCAGGGTCAAGTCTCCAGAGTGAGGCAGCTGACAGGAAAATGTAGTTTGGGTTAACCAGGCTCCACACATCTCGGGACATCTGCCTCTGGCATCTCCAAAATCATGGTTATCAGTAGTGTCTGTGGTTTTTGAAAGTATACAACACAACTTCAGCAGTTTTGATGTATAATTGACACGTCCATTATGGTTAAAATTCTTTCTGTAGCAAATCTGTCTTCATTTGAGAATAGGCCAGTAGAAATTTAAGATCTTTTTATCTTACTGTCTGAGGTCTTACTGTCTGTCATAGGCAATGAAAGACCAGTTCAGTCCTTAAAAGAGAGATGAGACAGGTTAGAGGCAAAAATAATGTATTAAGTAATGATTAAGACTTAAGACCCTACTTCACCTCACCTCTCCAATCCCTGTTGCCTCACCTGGGGCACAGGCTGCCAACACATGTTTTCCAGCCATCCAGGTCCTGTGTCAGTCAGCCAGGTGGTCTGTCCTCTTTATGACTGCTGCCATGTGGCGACACTACATATTTCTTGGACATCCTCTTTTTATTTTCCCCTGTGGGGTGAGGACTTGTGTTGCGGTGCTTGATACAGGCTGGTGGAGCATAAATTTGTCCAGTCCTTGTCCAGCATCTACAGAGGAGCTTTTCTTTTGAAGGCTGTTCACTCCCAGTTCTTCGTTTCTGATTCTGTGTGGCCAGTGAATGCGAAGAATCGTTCTGAGGCATACATGTTAACTCATTCTACCCCACAGCGATGTGCCAGATACAACTCCTCTGGACCAGCATGACATGAGACCACTGCAGTAAAAGTAGGGTTTTTCACTTTTATAACAGTGAAAATTCATGCAGAATTATTGATTTAATCGGTCAAACAGAGCTTCGTTTTCAAATACCTCAGTTTAGAACGCCAGCTATACCAAGCAAGAATAAAGGAAATTAGAATAAAATGATATACTTGTACCAGATCCACAGGGGAATTAACCATGGTACAAGTTAACTTGTACCTGGAGTAGAATGAGTTAATGAAAGTCTGGTGACAGTGAACTGAAGACTCCTGTTGACTTATTTATCTTCTGTGATACCTGTTGTACAATCTGTAAAACATGAAGTCTTTGCCATTTACCAACCTCTCACTGTGAGCTGGTCTGGCTTAGGTTTACATGTGTGATTTTGGTGATTCTAGATGAGTTAATGTGTGTGTGTGTTTGTGCCTCATGTTTAATGTGTGTGTGTGTGTGTGTGTGTGTGCATGAGGATGCTTTTGAATTCATTTATTTACAAGTCTGTGACAATGATCACTGTCATTTCACGTTGAGCATCAAGCTGTTCTTTTCATCATACTTCATAGTGTTATGTACTATCTGATATTGTATGTATTCTGTTGTGTGCTGTATGTGTTTGCATCTCAGAATCCTAAAGTAAAAATCCCTGGTCCCATTTTGACCATAACCAGAATGGTGTGGAGGAAGAGGGATATTTGTATTTCTTTTTATCACAACAGATTTCTCTGTGTGAAATTCGGGCTGCTCTCCCCAGGGAGAGCACATCGCTACACTACAGTGCCACCCTTTTTTTTTTTGTATTTTTTCATGCGTGCAGTTTTATTTGTTTTTCCTATCGAAGTGGATTTTTCTACAGAATTTTGCCAGGAACAACCCTTTCGTTGCCATGGGTTCTTTTACGTGCACTAAGTGCATGCTGCACACAGGACCTCGGTTTATCGTCTCATCCAAATGACTAGCGTCCAGACCACCACTCAAGGTCTAGTGGAGGGGGAGAAAATATCAGCGGCTGACCCGTGATTCTACCAGTGCGCTCAGATTCTCTCATTTCCTAGGCGGATACTTTACCTCTAGGCCATCACACCCCACAGGGCATGGTGTCAAACCACTCAGAAGAGAAATCAAACCCAGTAAAACATGAAAAAAAACAAACCAACAGGGTTGATATAGGAGAGTTCATTAACTACAAAATTTATTATTATTTAGAAGACAGAAAGAGCAATGGCTGAAAAAAAAGCATTGATGTACTCCATTACTTCTTGTCATAATATTTCTTTGTGCTCTTCTTGTGCAGTGTCACCACAGTGCAGCACCACCTTTTTTTCCCTGTCAAGTGGTTGATATTTTGCTTCCTGTTTTCTGCAATGGACACTGTATAAAATGATTCACCTCTCAGATAAGTGCAATATGCTCACATGTACAAGGTTGTACATTTGTGTAATGAAAAAGTGCACACTTGCTTGAGTAACTGCAGACAGATAGGGAGGGACTAATGGTTTGTGATGTATGCATACACAAAGGCAAAGCAATTCTACTTTCATGTTCACAGATATCAGTGAAATACATTCAGTTTATCATGCCAGTATGATTTGCATATCAATTCTTGAAGATGGCACAATTTTTTGTTTGGTGCACATAGCTTCTGCTGTGTGGCAGGGCAGTTAAATGTTTGACAACTATCATCGCTTTATTGGTGAATTGATTGTCTTGATGAAGATGTGTTATCATAATGCTAGATTTTGGCTTCATTTGAATAAAGCCCAGAAAGTTGCAGTCAGCCTGACACAGCAACACATTTCAGTCAGATAAAGCCAGTTCCTGCCAGTTAGAAACAATATGGCGCTCTCCATACTGAAGAATCATATATTATTGTGGAGGATTTTAAATCATAAACCACTGAAACAATTCTCATCAATAATATGTTCACCCTATTAATTGGAATTGTAGTGGCCGCATATAATTTTGTTTATTGCCCCAGGTGATGAGCAATCCACAGAAATGTGTGGAATATGTAAGAATGCCACCTGGTACTTTTCAAAATATGCTAGAGCAACATACAGAAAATTTGACATGGCAGTAAACAAAGTTTTATATTTTTTGTCATAAATGATTGTTTACGCACATCAGCAATAAATTTTTGTTTGTTCATCATGAATCAGGGATTCATACTGCTGGTATTTGTTCCACTAGTTGGTTCAACCAGCCATCTGTTTCATGTGTATACCACAACTGGCCAAGCAAAAAGCTGGCGGGTGATGGCTGGTGGTCAGTGTGAATACTTACTGCTGGTCTTCATGGCAGGAAAGAGCAAAATCACGTGCACACAATTCTTGGTTAGCAGCTTTCAGCAACTGACTGGGCTTAGTGTGAAAGTAGCCTCAGTAGGCATGGCCATAAAATCAGTTTTTCAAAGGTTACTGTGTTTCCCCAGTGTGCTGCACAATTCTTTCCTCTCATTCAGTCATTGTCACTTCAGGAGACAATGCTTCCTCAACAATGTTTCACCAATATTAGAGGGTGTGTACATGTTTCATCTTGCATGTCTGTTATCACTGGTTTTTCTCAAGAAAGTGATGTAGCTGATATGTCTGGGCTAATCAAACTCCGATCTGATACACAAATTACGTGTGACATTGTTTAGAACAGACTGATTGCTTTAGTTTTACATGTTTGCAAGTATGACAAAAACCAACAGCCTGTTGTTTTTTTTCCAGTATATTATTCAAGAGAGCTTTGGTTTAGTTTGAATGAATGGGAATCTTTAACAGGGGAGTGTCCATGCTGTTTTTGTATCTTAACCATTTGGTAATTCTTGGAATTAACACACAAAAACTGTGGAAGAACGGCTGCAAACCAATGTGGATAGTATTACTTTGTTTTCTCAAGTGGTTCAGGCTTGCTTGTTTGTAGTGTAAGACATGAGCATATATCTGCAACTTGAATCATTGACTATGGTAAGCCGTAGACTGAGAAATGGCCTTCAATTTCTCATTCACTGATATTATACCAGTTTCTTGTTTTTATGTTGAATTTCCAAGTGGATTTTGTAAGGTTTTTTTAAATTTTAATATTTGATTTCATTTGATTTGATTTACATCCACATCTTATTTGTTGTGCCTTTATATTGGTCGGTGGAGGTAGCATGAAGAAAACAACTTTGTGCCTTTTGTTTTAACAGTATGGTAAGTGTTGCATGAACAAAGGTAAACCAGGGCAGGTATTGTCCTTTATATGGCATGTTTTGACTGACTGGTTATTTTGGAAATCCACATCAGGTTAGGAGAGTTCAACACTGAGGTGTGTGTACTTGGAAAGAAATGCTCTTTTTGTTTGTGCAAATGGCCTTTCAGAATTGGGGAAAAATTGATTATGAGAACTGAATGAATGTATGGCATTATTCAGCGCGATTTTAAAATGGATTGAAAATGTACATGTGCTGTTCCTGTTCTGTCAAAATACCGTGTACTGTAGGGGATACATGTCTATTTTAATTTTTACTGTGATTTCTGTGCTTAATTTTGTTTTAACAGGGCACAGTTTAATTGTAGTTGATGTAGGTTTGTGTGTACATTGTGCCAGTTCTTTTGTTGCAAGAATTCCTTGTGTTTTGACATATAATCAGCGTAGGAATTGATCTTTGTACTTGCAAAATTCAGATGCTTATTTGAAACTTTTTCTTTTAATTCTTTGTGACATGTTATTTTGAGTGATGTAGGAATCACAGTCCAAACCAAAATGTACTCAACCAAATCATAAAGAGCAACTTGGTGAGCGTAAATTTGTGATAACTTATTGCTAAATTGTTGTTCAATGCCTTTTAAAAAAAAAAATTGTTATGCCTTATGAGCATATATCCTTTCACATTTTCTTATTACAAAGTTGCCAGTTAATTAAAACTATTTTCATCTTTCCTGAAAACAAATAGCAAGATACTCAACATGCTTAAGTTTCCCCTTATTTGGTGGACAGATCTGTCACTTGATTACTTTAGTACTCAGAGAAGACTACATACTTGAGAGACAGCTAAATAACCTCTGTGTGGAGTACATTACTTACAACTTTGTATTGAGAGCCCTCAATAAAAGGATTGTGGAGTTATTGCTTGGTGTGTGTTTGTTTCAAGATGTAGATAATCACATTGCATGTGTTTCTATATTTCATCCAATTATGATTTTGTGCACACTGACACAGACATACAGTGATACACATTCATGTTACATTTTACACACCAAGACAGTAATATTGGTATTCGATTATTTTTACAGCAAAAACAGAAGCGAGTGCGTTTAATGATTTTGAGCACAGCTTTTTCAACTTGTCAGTTTAAATTGTACATGTGTTGGAACAAAGTTCTGCTGATCCACTTTTTTTTTTTTTTTTTTTTTCACAGAATGCATACAACTTTATGATTATAACTACTTGGTTTTTAATTTGGAAAAAAAAGGAAGTATTTAACTTTATGTCATGGTAGGTTATACTAAGTCCTGTTTTTACACACACACACCCTCTCACAAAGAATAATCATAAACTCACTGAAGTCCTGACGATATATTAGATAAAAGCAAATGATTGAACAATAACAATACATATTTACACATATATCCAGTCATCCACATGATTTTGCTTTTGCTATTTTCATAAAAAATGTAAACATAAAATGATAACACTGACAATAGAGGCAGACACCTGGCTGGTACACCCCAATATTATTTACAATTACCAATCCTGTTTCATAACCTCTGTCTGACCACAAAGGCCATAACAGGTCTGAAAAACAAGCCAAGCCTTCAGAAATAAAAAGTGAGATAAAAGTACATGCATTGCATCAAGTGATGACTTCTTTGTGGCTCAGGTGACTGTGAGAGTTGCTCATGTATTGGAAAATACACGAAGTACACATGTAGGTGAAGTGTTTGTGCACAAGTTTAATATAAATGTATGCACATATGAAAAATGACCATTCTAACCAACTCCACAGACAAAAAAGTGATGGATGATTCTTGGTCTGCTTTCTGTTCTTACTGCAAAGTGTTGATGGTCAGGTCACATACATCACGCACAGAAACACGCCCTCAGTCAGTCTGAAGAACAACATGCAATACACAGATACAAAATAAAAATTCTGTCAGTCCATTGTTGCTGTACATACATCAGGCTTATAATTTTTGCAGTCCGGACACTGGCAATGTGTCTCCTGTAATACACAGATACGAAAAAAAATCATCTGTTGATCCATTGTTGGTGCACATGGCTTAAAATCATGTACAGCCCAGATGCTGGCTATACATTTAATGTGTCTCATGTGGAGCACATAAGTAGAATAAAAATTATTTGTCAAACCATTGTTACTGTAAATACAATAGACTTATAATCTTCTGCAGTTTAGATGCTGGCTATGTGTCTTATTGCTGTGCTTACAAAGCACAGATGCCGCAAATGCTGTTGATCCATTGTTGGTGCACATGGCTTAAAATCATGTACAGCCCAGATGCTGGCTATACATTTAATGTCTCATGTGGAGCACATAAGTAGAATAAAAATTATTTGTCAAACCATTGTTACTGTAAATACAATAGACTTATAATCTTCTGCAGTTTAGATGCTGGCTATGTGTCTTATTGCTGTGCTTACAAAGCACAGATGCCGCAAATGCTTTGGCAGTACTACTGCACTAAGCTAGTTTTTCAATTGTGACCTCTTGGTGTATGTAGTGTTTGCGTCAATGTTGATGCCACACTGTTCTACATCAGTATTAAGTTTGGGTTTTCCTAATTTGACATCTGTACATTTGCGATATATGTAGCTGTGTGCCTGTCCCTCTGGGACAGTGCAGTACTGAAAGTGCTATGCCAGAACCTCTAGGTGTGCACAGTACTGGTGCTATGTTAGAACCTCCAGATGTGCACAGTACTGGTAGCACTGTTTCAGAACATAAATGTCAGGGTTAATCAGGCAACATTACTCAGGCATCAAGGTCCTTTGCATGGATGTAGTACTTGCCATACATGGCTGTGTCAGCAAAGACACCTCAGGGCTTCCCAAACAAGTCCTCCAGGAAGCAAACCCAATCCTCCAGTCTCCTGCCTGTGGAGGGCTGAAACACAGGATCAACAGCACAAACTAAAATATGCATATTCCCATAAAATTCTCCATTTTCCAACTTCGCAGAGAATTTTTTGTTGTTGCAAATCTGGAAAAATACAGTTGAATATACTAGTAAAACAGAAAATGATAAAGGAAAAAATGATACAAGGAAAAGAAAAAGGGCAGATGCAAAGAGCACTTACAGAAAAGACATTTCTAGCACATATTTTCCAAGCAATTTGGATTCTATTTTCAGCTGGAATGTTACAGTTTACCATAAATGACTTTGATTCAGACAAGAACAGTTCTTTCAAGAGGAGGGAAAGAGACATTCAACACAGAAAGCAAAGGGTTGAAAACAAGTGGCAACTTATCAAAAACAACAATGCAGGGCTGGAAACTCACCTTGAGGTCTTCCACGACAAACGTGTCAGAAGCGCCCATGACGTTGGTAAGGGTGACCTGCCCCTGGTGTGGATAGCCAGAGGGGATGTGTAGAGAGCAGACGATGCCACCTCCTTTGCCCACAATCACCCTGAGCGTGCTCTCCTGCTGGATCCAGTCTATGGCAAACCTGGGGGACAGGGGCGTCCACACTTGTCATGCCTGGTTAGACTTAAGAGTCAGGGAGTCACATTTTCTGGGTTTTTTTTTTTTTTTTTGGCAGGGTGGGGGGGTGGTGTTTCTTTTTTTGGCCTCAGTCGCTTGCAAGTCTGTGGAGCACGTACTTTTTTTTATGCATACTTATTTGTCTATGTTTTTTGTTACGATGGACAATTTATGCTTTTTATAATGTTGAACAGTGTTTAAGGGAGTCATGTTTTCTGTCAACGACTTTAATGCACCAATTTCACCCCTACTTTTGATTTTTGCCAATTACCAGTAATTTCCCTTCAGCTATATTCCCCATTCTCCTGCAGCTCAGAACAGCCAGAGACAATAGCACAAGCTGTTTGCCAAAATCTTGTGATAAAATCTGTTGACAGTTTCTTGTGTGATAAAAATGTGTTAACACATTTTTGCAAACAATCTGTGGTGTGATAAATGTTAAGGAAACGATACCCATGAATATCCCATGTTACAAGTATGAGATCTTCAAGCACTTTTGAGCATAAAGAACACCCAAGTCTACAGTGTGACAATCAAAGGACCATAGCTTTCAGTTTCAGTTTCTCAAGGAGGCACCACTGTGTTCCAACAGATGCATGGATATAAACTACACCACATCTGCTAGGCAGATGCCTGACAGCAGCATAACCCAACGTGCTAGTCAGGCCTTAAGTGCATGTATACTGTGTACCTATGAGAGAGGATTTTTTTCTACAGAATTTTGTCAGAGGACAACACTTTCTTTGTCATGGGTTCCCTTTCAGTGTGCTAAATGCATGCTGCACATGGGGCCTTGGTTTACTGTTTCACCCCAATGGCTGGACACTCATTTCGATTTTCCAGTCAAACTTGGGAGAAAGGGCGAGAGGGGGAATGGAACCCAGACCGTATGGGCACTGTATTAGCAGATAAGCGTCTTAACCATTCTGCCACCTTCCACTGCACTATTCTGAAGGTGGTCAATACCAACCATCCGTTATCAAGACTTTTACTTTTGATTTTATCACTTTGTTTAGTAAAATAAGTTGGATTTTATATGGTATGCAAGTGTATAACTTCTAGTTCTAATCATAAAGACAAGTATCACTGTCTCACCTTGTTCAGATCAATCAGTTCCACTCTAAGAGATATGGAAATTTCACTTACTTCACTTTATAACAACGCCACCACTTTGATCTTCCATTATTAAATGCGGTGGAAAGAATGTGGTTTGACATGAAACAAGAGACAATGACACTAATAACACATAGTGAAATGAAAGATGACAAGCATATCCTACTTGCTGCGCAGCTGGTTGACCTCTGACAGCAGCGGGACATGGGACAGCCATCGCTGTTTGATGGTGTGGATGAGGGAGGGGACACTGTCCACACTGTCCTCACCCTCTCCCCCCCATAGGTCGGCCAGGTCAAAACTTGCCATGTTGCTCTGTGCACACACAAACAGCATCAGAGAGAGAGTTCTTTTAGAAAATCAGGAAAGAAACAGCTATAAATGTTGCTCTGTGCACACATTATCAAACAGCATCACAGAGAGACTTGTTTTAGAAAATCTCACACACCAAACAGCATCAGAGAGAGACTTGTTTTAGAAAATCAGGAAAGAAACAGCTAGAAATGTTGCTCTGTGCACACACCATCAAACAGCATCACAGAGAGAGAGAGAGTTCTTTTAAAAAATCAGGTAAGAAACAGATATAAATGTTGGTACAAGCACAGACATTCACAAAGACTGGGACAGAGATCTCATGCCTGTCTCTGTGCAAACAGCACCACACATCACAAGAGATATAACCACTGACAGAGAGAGAGAGAGAGAGAGAGAGATCTGAAAGCAAATCATGGGAACAAATTGAAAGAAACAGAGCTATAAATGTTGCCACAAGCATCAACATTCAAAAAGACTGGGACAGAGATCTCTAGACTGTCATCTGTGTTCTGGGGGTGCAACTCCAACGTTAACTCGTACATTTTCAATCCACTTGTTAGGCAGCTACACTCCACTTTCAAGGACTGATATTTGTAAACGGATGATGTAACCAAGTCAAGAGGGCAGGGGCAATAACAAAGCAGGAAGAGAAAGTGCTCACTATCAGTACATACCACCCTTCCAAGAAAAGGTAGGGAGAAAGAGAGAGGTGCTCAGACAAACCTGGACTTTACTCAGACGCAGGGAACCCAAACTGTTCTCCTGGAAGGTCAAAGTGACCTGAAGGGTAAGGTCATCTTTGGCGTTGAAGGATGGAGATGTTGAGGCAAACTGACTGGGGGGAAAGCTGACCACGATGGTGTTTGAGTTGGGGACCTTGCACGTCACTCCACTCCATGCTTCCATGCTGCTGATACTCTTCTCCAATCTGGTGCCACACATACATACATCTGCTCATGTCAAACACATTTGGTCACATCACATACGTGTCTGTCTGTCACACACACACACATTCAAGATTCTTCTTCTTCGTTTGTGGGCTGCAACTCCAACGTTCATTCGTATGCACACGAGTGGGCTTTTACATGTATGACCGTTTTTACCCTGCCATGTAGGCAGCCATACTCTGCTTTCAGGGGTGTGCATGCAGAGTATGTTCTTGTTTCTATAACCCACTGAACGCTGACATGGATTACAGGATCTTTAACGTGCGTATTTGATCTTCTGCTTGCATATACACATGAAGGGGGTTCAGGCACAAGCAGGTCTGCACATATGTTGAACTGGGAGATCGGAAAAATCTCCACCCTTTACCCACCAGGTGCCATTATCAAGATTCGAACCCCGGACCCTCAGATTGAAAGTCCACTTAAGTCACCATGTTTTTTGTTTATCTTTGTATGGTTTAGGGGGTTAAAAACAGAAAGAGTAGCTCTCTGAATATGACAGAGTGAATACGCCATTGAAGACAATTTTGAGAACCTGGAAAGATGGCTTCACATTAATGTGGCAACTGGATCCACATAAAAAATCAAGAACATTAATCCTCAAATTAGAGTTGAAAACCACAGAAAATGGGTCTCAACATCTACTAATGGCAATATTGCTTCAAACTATGCATGAAAATTGCTTTGAAATAAGTCCCTGAATCTAGGGTTCTAAAATAGGAAATTACCAAGGCTTCTCTGTGGACACACACTATGACAAAGAGAAGTCACCTGTACACAGCAGCCTGGATCACAGTCCCTATCAGCTGATCAAGCCAGTATTAATGAATTTCAAATCTACCTCCTAAGTTACAGATATCACTTTGAAAAGCAGATTTGACTGCAGTTCTGTAGAACTTGCCAAACAGTCCACATTGTTGCTGTGTGGTTCTTTGTTTCTTTTTGTTTTCTTTTTCAACAGAAAGTTAACCTGAAAAGTTAAAAAAAAAAAAAAAAAAAAAAAAATTACTAACTATTCTTCCGAAGCGTCCCAACACCTTGCCTGAAGATTTCCAAGTTGTCCTATTGATTTTCCTAGGACATGTGTTCTAAGCTTTTGAATTTCCATATGAAACCCTGACAAATCTTTTATACAATCCTGGATCAGTTTTTTAAAGACTTTTGAGGACTTAAAAACAGCATGTCTTTTTTTTTTTAATTATCTTTTTTCTTTCTTTTTCTTTTATACAAATTTTCAAAACCTTATATGAAGCCTTTATGACATGGGCAGAATACCTGAGCAGGCACTGGGTGTCCATGCGCTCCTGGTCTTCATCCAGGGTCAGATGCAGCTGCTGCAGGTCCTCCTCCAGGTGTGACACACGCAGCTCCACCTGCGCCTTCTTGTGCTGCAGACGCAGCAGCTCCTTACGGCATGCGTGAGACTCCTCGTTGCACTGGGCCAGTTGGGCCTGTCAGGGGGGCCAACCACACATACACGTGTATGTAGTAGGGTATGTTATGATGGTGAGAACACAGAGAATGGTGATGATATAATGATATGGATAGTTGCACAGCACCTATCTTCGGTTGGAGACCAGGCTCTAAGCGCTTTACAATCACAGAGTCATTTGCACAACAGACTGCCTACCTGGGTAGAGCTGACTGATGGCTGCCATTGGGTGCTCATCATTCGTTTCCTGTGTCATTCAATCATATTTCAGGCATGTACACATAAATACTCAGACAGACATGTAACATTTTATCTGTATGACCATTTTGTTTATTTACCCTGCCATGTATGTAGCCATACTCCAATAGTTAAAGAACTGGAAGAAAAAGGGGACGTGAGGTGTCCATGTTGAGCAGTACCTGTCCTGCCTTTACTACCTGCTCTTACCTAGCATTCCCCTTTTTGACTCACTTGTGTGTGTGTGTGTGTGTGTGTGTGTGTGTGTGTGTGTGTGTGTCTGTGTGTCCGTGGTAAACTTTAACATTGACATTTTCTCTGCAAATACTTTGTCAGTTGACACCAAATTAGGCATAAAAATAGGAAAAATTCAGTTCTTTCCAGTCATCTTGTTTAAAACAATATTGCACCTCTGGGATGGGCAAAAAAAAAAAAAAAGAAAAAAAAAGCTAATTATATGCAAACTGCATTTACTGTTATATTCATATTTTTTGTATTCTCTAAACTTGGCACTTTGATCTGATATTCTGACCCAACAACAAGAGCAGTCATTATTATCATTTTTTGTTCAAACAGGAACTTCTTTTGCTAAGCATGGAAGTTTTATTTATTTTGCAAACGTTTTGGTGCAGATAGTAAAAAAAGGGAAATTACTCTGTAATTAATGCTAGGGGACTTAATTCGAATCTGGTTAGGACTTTTTTTTTTTTTTTTTAACGCGAAGCTTTATAATAACAAATACAGAACACATTTTAACGATTAGATTTTTTTTTTTTTTTTAAGTGTATCACAAGTGAGTCTTGAAGGCCTTGCCTCTCTTGTTCTAACTTGCTCTCCACCGATGCTACCTTGCACTTCCCTTTCTCAACATTGCCTTCCCCAACCTTTTAAGTCAATATCTGGCAAAAAAAAACAAAAAACAAAAAAACCATACATAATAATGTACAATAAATACTAACATACAGTTTCAGCACTTCTGTTGCATTGTCCTCATCATCGTCTCATGAAGACAGAAACCAGTTACTTAGCGAGTGCCTCACTACGACTCACACACACACAAAAGTTAATAAACAGATGAATCGATCTTCCTGTTCAGCCTTTCACATCCATATTTTGATGATTAACTTATTGTCATCATCGGAAGGTTGTGAAGTATTGAAGAAAAAAAAAAGGAAAAAAAAAGAAGAGGTGGGTATGGTGAAAAAGAAAGTCATACATATTTTTACACAGTGAGTTTTTCACTTGCTTTGAAACATTCCCCATCTTTTCTATGCAAAATGGATATGATTTCAAAATGTACAGCATGCATGTTTTTCCTTGAACTCTGTAAAAGAAATGAAGCATCTGACATGAATTAAAACTCCAGAAGTAACTCTACTGCATCTATTGATGTAGCATGCCAACTTGACAAATCACAAGCTATACTGCAGCATTAGATACCACATGTCTAAAGTGAGTTCAGTTCAGAGTGTTAAAGACCCGCAAAAAACCCTAAGTAAAAAGAGGTGTGTCTTCAGCTTTTCCTTTTCGGGTTCTGATGGGGAAATGACCGCTCCACATCGATTTTTCTTCACAGAAATAAACATACCGTCAGGCCACAAACACAACTATAAGTTTGCATAAGTACATTTTTTTTTTTATCTTGCCCTAACATCCAAATAGAAAATCTACTGCAAAATCTCTCAGCTTTGCGAGATTCAGAAAATAATTCTGCGTTGGCCTACTTCCGAATTTGAAATTCGCGCTGTCAGTCAAAAGGTGCAGAGGCGGACCAATCCAGTCCTTATATGTTTCATGAAGGTTCTGAGTGTAGCAGCCATCGTCAGTCTGAAGTAAATACACTGACAACGAAAACCCTGCCGGCCAGGTCACGGAGCATCTGGCTGCTCACGTCTGGAATTTCAGTTTGTCTGCGCAAGAAAGAGAGAGAGAGAGAGAGAGAGAGTTTGTATGTGCGTGTGTGTGTGTGTGTGTGTGTGTGCATGCGTGATAGCTGGGGACAGACAAACCGAGAACATGTATTTCAGTTATTAAATAAGCAAATGAGGCATTCATCATCTAAAATGAAGAAATCCGCTCACAATCTATCAGCCAAAAATGAGTAAACTAAAGGACTCTCGAAAAAAACCCACACGAAAAATCAGAAATATCTTGCGGTATTCAGCTTTTCATTTGAAGTAATCCACTAACGTTTTATAATCGTTCAGTAAAATAAAAATGTATAATCGCCTGAAAAAAGTTTCAATTATAAGTATAGCAGAATCAACAGGCAACGTCATATGGCAATATTGTTTTTACACCAATCAGCACAGAGAGAGAGAGTGGGGGTTGGGGGCGTGGGGAGGGTTGCATGGGAGCTCGGGTTATGACCATTTTTTTAACTGGTAGGAGGCATAGGGTAAGTGGTAAGAGTAAACAGTGGTACTGGGGCACTGCTGCTCAGTGAAAACAATATCAACAGACCACCCCTTTCCCATGTCCTGCAGCCAGAAATAGGTTCCCCAACTCATGACAGCCTGTCAGAGAAGCGAGAGCTGGAGTGGTCAGGCAAAATAACTGTCCAACCGTGAACCTGCATTTTGATTGATATTCCCAGGGATTTTTCGCAAGCACTTTGCAGGCCTTTAATAATTACTTTTCATTCTCATGGGAGATGAATAAATGATAAATATAAATGAAACAAATAAAACTATATAAACATTCAAAAACAATAATCTAAAAAAAAGGCCAAAGTAATAAAGAAATAATTTTTTCTTTTTGTTCAATGATCCTGTAAAAATTTGTGCTTCTGCCTAGTTCAAAATGAGATGCTCATGAACATGATATCAAGAGTATGAGATCATGTTCAGTTTTTGCTGCTAATTTTGTGGACAGATGATACAATGCATGAAAGATGTGGCACATGTGTTGACTGTGCCACTGATCTGTAGAAAAACTGAAGGCAGGTTTCAATGCTAGACTGAACAGTAACTTAAGTTCAGTCAGGAAAAACTGTCACCCATGCAAAGCTGGCAGAAGAACCTTTGCATTGGTACCTTCACAATGGTGTCTGTTCAGATCTTTCTTGTTGCCATCTCTTCAATCTTGCCTGGTGTAGTTCTTTGTGCGTAATTATCTAAGTGATCATAGTACTGTTTCTCAAGCCACTGTGTGCAGAGTGGTACACCTGTCTTTCTGTTAGTGTACCTACCTGTACCTCTTTGGTGAGTGACTCATCTTCATCTCCAAAGCTGTTCAGGCTTTCCTGTAATGTCTCCAACTCTTCACACTGCACACACAGTGGGGCTTTTGTTAGATGTACATTTACAGTTACCTGTTAAAAATAATAATACACACGCTCTTTAACATTTAGCCTGCCTAGGAATTTGACAATTAACGAAATCCTATTTGTTGGAGAATTCTCACAAAAAATGGGATAGATGTAGAAAAAACAAACAAACCTGTATTGACTGATTAGCTGCCATAGATAAAAGTAAATATTTTCTGAAAGGAAAATGAATGGAACATTAGAAAAAAATGTTTTGTTGTATTCAAATGAATATGTGGGTGGGTGGATGTGTGAGTGCATGTCTGTCTGTCTGTGTGTGCATGCATGCGTGAGATAAGATAAGATAAGATAAGATAAGATAAGATAAGATAAGATAAGATAAGATAATAACTTTATTATGAAGAGATCAGTAGACAACCACTTAAAACAAAAATCATACAAATTACAACAGATGCTATCAGCTAGAAGTACAAAAGTTGTACACAAAATAATTAATCACCTTTATCAACTGCATATGCATGAACAAGTTTCAGAGCAGCAGAAAGAAATTTGCCCCCTCTGCTGTTTGGTGCTGTTGTGTTTTCATCAGCATCTAATTGTGATTGTGTATCAACTGGGAGAGTACCAACAGTACTTCTAAGAGATGAAACTCATTTGATTATGAACTACAGGGTAATTTACAATATACATTTGATATTTCCATATAATACTGACCATTTTCTCCAGGCACTGCACTCTTGTTTCCAGACTCTTCATATTTTGCTTATACAAAGCCAGAGCTGAGAAAAAAACAAAAAATATTTTTACAGAGCACTGGTTGCATATATATAATATACCTTTTAAAACTGCTTAATTAAAAAAAAAAATCAAGTTATTATCAGTCTTAATGCTTAAAATAGTAAATTTCATCAATGAACAACAAAAACCACAATAAATAATTAATCCAAAAAAAGAACAACAAAAAAAGACAAAAATCCCCCCCCTAATCCCCCCAAAAGGAAAACACACACACACAAAAAAAAACAAAAACAAACCAGCCACCCACAACACACAAAGATGAATACAAGTAAGAAGAAGAAAAAGAACAAAATGGAAAACTGCAATAAAATATGTAGTGTATTACTTACTCACAATCAGAAAGTGATAGGCAGTGGCATTCTGATAGATATGCACATTGCATTTTGTACACTAATCTAGTAATTAAAAGGTGACCTATCAAAATATGATTTTCAATATTATAACCACAAAAAATCCCCAAAAGTTAATTTTTGTCCAGCCAAACCCACAGGGCCATATCTGTATAAACAGTCAACAGCATTAAAAACAAAACTGTCAGATCTATCAGAAAAATTTGATATCAAGTAAAACTCACAAAACACAGTTCATTATTTATTATCCGAACCTTTAAGTTCCTTATGGCAAATAAGACTAAGCTGCGCTTCCGCTTAATTTAACATTCCAAGATTACTAAAAATCATAATAAAGGAGAAAAAAAAAAGCAAAAAAAAAAGCAAAAAAGAAAGAAAAAAAAAGCTATAATTAGTATAAATATATCTATTTTCATTATTATTACTAAATCTGCTGCTGTAAACAGCTGTGCACTGGTAACACTGGTATTACCTTCAGCAGTGACAGCATTGAGTTGCATAATATTGGTCTTCTTATCGTCTATTTTGTGTTGGGCCTCCTTCAGGGTGCTCCTGGCAGTTTGCAGTTCTTCGTCTGATAACAGACATCATAAAAACAGAAGAACAAACAAATAAAGAAAAATGACCTACAAAAGAGCATGCTATACATATTTATGAATATATGCTGTACACATTGATTTTACCTGCTAACATAGGTTCTGACTGCATACATTAGATTTTGTTTTGTTTAGTTGTAGGTTGGTCAGTGATAGTTATATACTGATAGGGTTCTTTCAAATGATCTTTCTTTTCTTTTGAATACCTTAAACATGTCACACATCAATCTCTAATCTTAAAACGTTTCCAAGACACACACCATAAACATGAAGGCGATACAACTCACATTAACTACAGTCTGGCTCCGCGACTAAGCCATTATTGTTGTTAGTAGGGGGCTTAGTAGGTGGTGTCCTAAGTACGTTGAATCAGAACAGGCACCACTAAACACTACCGAAGTGACTCAGCAGCAGTGCAGGGTCTCCTCTGGTGTGTGGCCTACTGGCGACCTAACATCAATGGTTCCCTGTGGACTGCCGACGCTGGAACTGTGACGGACGAACCTGGGTATGGCTGTGTATGGGGGAATCTAGATGAGCGGCGTGGGAGTAATGCCACTGAAATGGTGTAGACGATGGGGCAGCAAAAAAACCACAAAAAAACAAACAAAAAACTCACATGCATCATCTTAATGTACATTCCACTGCATGTTCAGTTCTGGTTAGATAATGTAAGAAAATGACAGCTATAAACAGAAAACACAGCTTCAATTTTTATCATATCTCATCACTGCATGGACATAAATTCATCTTAATACCACATCTGGAATGGCATATATTGATGCATCCATAGAAAATCAGGGGTTAAACCTACTCACATCTTTGTGATTTAACTTACCAACAACACAGTCTACATGACATCCTTCTAAATATGCACAAGGAAAAAAAAAGCCTTTAAAGTTTGAATCAGCACAAAAAGAGAGAGACCATTTTGTGTCACGATGGCATCCCACTGCTCCCTGGGCTTGGTCAGGTTCTGCATGAAGCTGTTGATGGTCAGGGTTTTGTGGAACTTGTCCTTCACATCCTGCTTGCTCTGTGACACACACACAACACTCTCATTACATTCAAGTTCACTCCATTCAAAGAAGCCTTTGGACTCTTGAGCCGAACCTTAAAATTCCACCATATTTATGTAGCATTCAACATTCACCATTAGCTTTCAGATATCCATATGTGCTTACCACAGTAATGGAAGAGTTTTAAAATAAAGCAAAAAGAGGAGTAAAATCAGAAAAGGCAGGCTCCCAAGACTTAAACACAATACCCACTAAATTGAACACTAAAATCATGAAACAGAGAAAAATGACACTGCAATTAAAACATAAAATTATTATCTTGCATCATAACATGTTTAATAGCACACTCTTGTGACCTTGCAACTTCATCTGTATCACTGATTTTCAAATGCACTCATGTATTGGCCAAAATGAATCACTTTACTAAGTTGATGAAAATTTGATGAAATTGAAAACCCCAAACTCTGTCAAAGATCTTTTCATTTATGCCATGCCATGAACTTGAGCTCTGACCCCTCACCTTGACTCCAGAATATTTTTGTTCTCACGATGATCAATCACTGTTCAATGTAAGAAGTGTATGCAAGACCTTTCTTTTGAACAGTCTTCAAGTACAATTTTTCTTGCAACTGCCATATATAGTAATTAGTATGTATACCACACCATGTCCTTGACCTTTTCAATAGGGATTACAATGTCACCATGGCCAGTCAAAATAATAAGTTTGATGAAAATTATGTGGAAGATCATCTTCAAGATGTGAGCCCTATCAATCTTTTTTTTCTTCTTCCTATTTTGCCAAATGATGACCATGACCTTTGAACTCTCACCCTGCCTATCACACTGCTGATTGCCATGAAGGGGAATGTCTGGAAAGCTCTCATCAATTAATTCACATCACTACCATGTTTGGTTTTTATACAACATACAGTTGCTTATAAAATGCAAACACACATTTTATCAACCCCTCCCAGAGACATGCTGGTACAGGTGGACACACCAACACACTGCCACTTTGTTTCTACAATTTTTCTTGCAACTGCCATATATAGTAATTAGTATGTATACCACACCATGTCCTTGACCTTTTCAATAGGGATTACAATGTCACCATGGCCAGTCAAAATAATAAGTTTGATGAAAATTATGTGGAAGATCATCTTCAAGATGTGAGCCCTATCAATCTTTTTTTTCTTCTTCCTATTTTGCCAAATGATGACCATGACCTTTGAACTCTCACCCTGCCTATCACACTGCTGATTGCCATGAAGGGGAATGTCTGGAAAGCTCTCATCAATTAATTCACATCACTACCATGTTTGGTTTTTATACCACATACAGTTGCTTATAAAATGCAAACACACATTTTATCAACCCCTCCCAGAGACATGCTGGTACAGGTGGACACACCAACACACTGCCACTTTGTTTTCTCTTTATTCACATGTCACATGACTTAAAAAAAGAAAGAAAAAAAGAAAGAAAGCAAAGATCTAAAGTCTGGCATGAAAGAAAAATCCTGAAGGTGAAGTGTTTCTGGGCTCTATAGAACAAATAACAAAAAAATTACTACCTTTGTAAGAAGCTGCAGCTGGTTGGTGATACTGGCAGCATCCACGTTTGTACTGCAGGCTTCAAATGTCTTCTCCTGCATCTCTGACACTGCCCTGCATCAACAATCAGATACTTTAAGCCATTAGTTATTATACTTATCATTTTGGCAGCAGAGGAGATCTCTGGCGGTACTGGGTAGCCTCATGTACCACAGGGTATGAAGAGGATTAAGTTAAATATATATAATTATATTCAAGTAGAAGAGTACACAATCATGTTTTTTCCCCCATTCTAAACGTTAATCTTTCTTTTATCCCTCTATCTTGGTGTATATCATATTTATAAATACATGTGTGTTTGTGTGCATGCTTGTGTGAGTATGTCAGTGAGTGTACAGGTGTGATGGCTGAATCAGTGACTGGTCAGTGCTGGATTCTTGCCACGTTTTCTAACATTTGAGAGTTCCATCCTGGGTTTCAGTACAACTGGTGGGTGAAAGGTGGAGATTTTTCAGATATCTCAGATCAACGTATGTGCTTACCTGATTGTACCCAAACCCTCTTTTCATTTTTTTGTTGTTGTGTGTATAAACATGCAAAAGATCAAACATGCACACAAGATCCTGTAATCCATGTCGGTGTTCAGAGGTTATGGAAACATGAAAATATGCAGCATGCATCAACGATGACAGATTCATACGCAAGGTGATGGCCGTGTAATGGAAAGAAGGAGTTTACATTACAGTTGTGTTTATAACTAATGTGTCAGTATGACTGAGTATGTGTGGTTGGTGGTGGTGGGGATGATGTACATATATATTGTAGTTTTAGTGTTTCAGACTAATTTTTTAAAAGTTTTCATATGAAATGTGTTACTGCCTGTCTTGAAATACAACAAAAAACAAAACAAAACAAACAACAATAACAAATGCACAAATTATCTAGTAAAAGCCGTGTTTGCCTTTTTCATAATCTTCCTCGACTTCTTACTGCAGTGTATGGTGTCTATACAGTCTGTATTTTCTAACATCACATAAACTGATTAAATAATTATTGATGACTATCAATATTGCGATGGGTTTTTCAAGAATTTATCATTGATGTGTCTCACTCTCAAAGTGTTTTAAGTATTTAAACTTTGTTTTTTTCTTTCTGAAACACGACGGAGATTCACACATTAAGACCATGTACTGTAAACACAAGTTACTGTGGCGTTCAAAACAAACCTTCTGGCATGTTTGACTAACTCAGCGACGTCTGTGGCCATGATCCGATGATTTAGTTACACAATATCTTGAAAATGAAATTCACAATCGATTGACACCCACTGTCGTTTGTAATGCGCGCTCACACAGTCGCCATATTGTAAACCAAGTGAGAACAAAAAGAAGCCAGAAAAAAAAGTATAAGAAATTCCTATGTTTTCTTACGCCTATGTCTCAGAGAATTCGGTAATAAAACGTAATTTTGCTGAAGCTTATCTCAAATTTGTTTGATTTGTTTTTCAGAAGTATGGTATTTTTATCGACTTGTTCAGAAATACGGAGTAACGTCCCTTGTTTGCAGACACCACTGTAAGTGAAAGTGAATCACGTTTTTGCGATTGCAATCATTTTAAGACTTTGTGATTTGAAAAGTGAAATTATCAGAATATAAAATTAAAGTCATTCATACTTAATACCGTTCCGTACAGGAAATAATGGATCATATTAGTCTCATAAGTAATTATGGCTGTTCTTGAGAAGTCGATAACATTGTGTGAAATCCAAGGTATTGTTTTGTTTATCACGACGTAAGTCTCACGTCCCAGATACTTTATTGGTAGGTCATAGTGTTTTATACAAAACTGGTTACGCATAACGGTTTATTGACTTGATAAACTGAACCAGAATTTTACTTTTATTTTATTTTATTTTATTTTTTTTTTTTTTACTGTAATCTTTCAAGAGTTAGTGAAGTTGATAACATTGTTTGGCAGTCAAGTTTTGTTTTGTTGTATCACGACGCCTCACGTCCCCAAATATTTAATGAATCACCAGAATTCTCCGTTCTTTCTCTGACTTATCTTCTGAAACTTCCTTGTGTACAGGAAGCTATGGTGAATGTTCTTACCTCTTTGCTGCTCATATCTGGAACAATCTTCCTCATTATGTCATATTCATAATCATATCTATGATATCAATATTACCGATATTGAAGAGGACATAAAAAAAAAGACCGTGAGGCCTAGGCAGTTAAATGCCAGTCCCTACTACTACTACTACTACTACTAACTACTTCTAATATTACGGCGTGTAGCATGTAGGCCTGGTAAGGCCATTTGCTGGCTTGGTTGAAGTGGGGAAGAAAAGAGAGTCCCCACAAGTAAGCATTTTCCAACATTGGATGCGCAATGCTTGACCGTGCATCTGATTCAATCTCTGCCTTTCCCTCTTCGCTAAAAACTCATCTTTTAAAACCTATCGCTGTAACTATAAGCATTCATAGCTGCCTTCTTCTCCAACACCATCCTTGTCAGCTCACTTTGAATGCATTATAAATGAGAGGGTAAATGGGGGATCAGAGGAGGGAGGGGTATTGAGAAAAGTGTGATCATGATTGATTTATGTAAATTTTAATTTGTAACTTTTTCTTTCATGTAAAGCACTCTGAGCTTGTAGAGTGAAAGGTGCTATATAAATATACAGTATCATTGTTGTCATAATTATTATTAAATCAGATAATTTTGTGTGCGTGTGCAACCTTTGTATACATGTGTGTATATGCATGATTAACATTACGATCAGTCTTTATGTCTGCAGATGAGTTACATTTTGGAATAATGAAGCAAAATTCATAACTTTTTTTATTTGGGCAGGTTACACAAACCAGCATGTCTGATGTCTCACCAGAACAAAGGAAAAGAAAACGAGGAGGGGATGACATGGAAGACACGTACAAGCACCACAAGAAACACAAGCATAAAAAATCAAAGCGTCATGACTCACACAAAAAGGAGAAAAAGAACAGAAGACATTCACCAGAACATGAACTTGATACAGTTTCCCCATCTGGAAAAGGTGGTGATCATAAATCGAAGAAAGACAAGGGAAGACACAGAAAGAAACTGGAGTCCGGCAGCAAAAAACATGGCAGTCATAGTCCTGAGATGAACATACTCTCTGATGAGGACAGGGAGAAATGCAGCAGACAAGCAGTTAAAAGTGAAGAATCACAAACGAAACATGATGATTATTACTCTTGTAAACAAAGATATCAAAGTAGAGAAGATGACAAAGACACAGACAGCAGGCACTTCAGTGAAAGACAACATTCTGACCCAAAGAAGGAGAAACGATCACGCTGGTCAAATAGAGAAGACAGTAGCAGGGCTGACATAAGTTATCTGACTCAAGATTATACAAGTTCAGATCCTGACAGATCCATTCACGATAACAGAGGCAGGCAGCGCAGACATGAGGAAAGATATGAAAGCAAAGACTCATCACATGGCAATACAGACCTGCAGGCAGCACATTCATTTCAAATAAAGAAAGAACGTGAACATCAGCTCATCAAAGACGGAGAAAAAGTGACGCCAGACTTCAATTTCAACTTCAGCAGACACAAAACGTCACTGAACAGAATCTTCTTCAGGGACCAGGATCTCATCTCCAGAGGGTCCAAGGACTATGAAGATTTCTGGGCTTTTCTTGATAAGTATCAAGCTTACCAAAAGAAGAAAGCAGAAACCGAAAGGGACATGGGTAGCAAAGGTAGTTAATTTAGTTGTTTTGTCATTTCTAAACATACACACACACACACACACACACACACACACACACACACACACACACACACACTTACACTCACTCCCCCTCCCCCATGCCCCCAACACACATCCACACACACACATTCATGACAACACAAATTTATACTCCACACACACACACACACACACACACACACACATATCAGGATAGAGTATGAGGACACTTTATACACACATGTATATTTATACACTACCACAAACACACACACACACACACACATGTATATTTATACACTTGCACAAACACACACACACACACACATCAAAAAAGAGAGTACAGCAGATCAAATCTGTACAGGTCCCAGCAAACCCTTGGCAGAATCCTCCAGAACCTTGGACCTCCCACAGAACTATGACCGCCGCTACCGCATCAACCTGTGTCTGATGAGCCGTGACGCAGAGGACTTCATCAAGCGAGGTCGCCTGGTGGACTATGAGGTGGACCCTGAACTGACGCGGGAGAGGGTCCGCCAGTTCCGTGGCATTCTCCTTCACTACCTGGACTTCTGCCAGAAGCAGAAGTTCCAGAAGCTTCGGAAGATCCGGCATGACCAGAAGAACCTGCCCATCTACCAGTACAAGGAGAAGATTGTGTCCATGATACAGCAGCACCAGATTGTGGTGGTGGCTGGGGACACTGGCTGTGGCAAGTCCACTCAGGTATATATATCAGTTGACCGTTTTGGGCTTTTTAGAGTTCAGAACAATTCTTCTTCTTCTTCATCTTCTGCGTTCATGGGCTGCAACTCTCACGTTCACTCGGATGTACACAAGTGGGCTTTTATGTGTATGACCATTTTTACCCCGCCATGTAGGCAGCCATACTCCGCTTTCGGGGGGTGGAGGGGGGGTAGGGGTGGGGGAGGGGGTTAAACAATTCACGATCCCATAGTTGAGTTTTTTTTGGCCTTCAAAGCAGTGAATTCATACCCACCGTGTCTGGGGTTCAGCACTGGAAGGCAGGGCCCAGTTCTCTCCATTTAAACCTTCCCTGACCAAAGTCAAGTACCTGTTCACACCTAGGTAGAGTGAGAAAGATCAGAGTAAAATGGCTTTCCCAAGGATACAGCACATGCCTCAAACCCTGATCACTTGTGAACACTGGATCAGAAGTCCCAACACCTGACCAAATCTGCCATGGTGCCTGCCACCATTCCTATTTTTAGACCTTTTATTCTTTTTAGAATGGCTGTTGATTTTCTCACAGCATGAATCTGTACCAAAAGATGTTCTCTGTGAACTGAATTGTTTTGCTTGAGGACGGGGTACACTGAGAGTTAACTCGTTACAGATCTTTCAGCCAAGATACCAGGCAACAGGTCAGTAATGTCTTGTACAAGTACAGGATCATCTGTGCAGAACCATTATACTTTATGTGTGGTACAGAAGGGGAAAAAAGTAAGTTACTTTTAGATGATCTTTGGCCAAGAAGCCAGGGATATACTGTATATTTTGTCACTACAGTATTTGCATTTTTTAACAGTTTCATCATGAATTTGATAATCTCCTCGTCAGCATTTTTGTTAATGCTACTCTCACATCCTTTTGTTTCATCTTTTGAATTGTTTCACTGATAGAGATGCAGATTCTTTATATGTTGGCTGAACTCTCAGCACGCAACATTATTTTTTCCCTGTGTGTTCTAGATGCCTCAGTATCTGATGGAAGCTGGCTTTGACAAAATTGCCTGCACCCAACCCCGGCGCATTGCCTGCATCTCCCTGGCCAAACGTGTCAGCTACGAAACGCTCAATGAGTATGGCTCCCAGGTGGCGTTTCAAGTTCGCTTTGAGAAAACTAAAACACGGTCCACCAAGATCCTGTTCCTGACGGAAGGTTTGCTGCTACGACAGATGTCGAGCGACCAGCTGCTGTCACAGTACAGCGTGATAGTGGTGGACGAGGTGCATGAGCGGCACATCTACACAGACTTCCTGCTGGGCGTCTTCAAGTGCCTGCTCAAGATGCGCAAAGACCTGAAGCTGGTGCTCATGTCGGCCACCATCAACATCTCCCTCTTCTCCAACTACTTTGATGGGGCACCTGTCATCAAGGTCAGTGTTACTGTGGTGCAGTGGTGAGGCTGCCGAAGTGAAGGTTTAGTTGACAGGAGGGCACAGGGAAGACTGGCTCATGTTTTACGTAGATAGGTACATACAGCTATGAGAGAGGGAGAGAGAGAATGTGTGTGTATGTGTGTGGGTGTGTGAGTGTGTGTGTGTGTGCTTATGTGTGTGTGCTTGTGTGTGTGTGTGTGTGTGTGCTTGTGTGTGTGTGTATGTTTGTGTGAACACTCACAAGTGTTTGTGTGTGTATAAATATGCATGTGTTTAGGTGTGTGATCATGAATGTAAGAGAGTGAGTGTTTGTGTGAATGCATTGATTTGTAGCAGAATAGTTTGCTGATGTCCCAGGGATAAGCAACTAGCTGACTTCATGATAATCTTTAGTAACTAGGATGGTCTCATGTTTCTAAGAAATGACTGTTTCGACATAAAAATAACTCATCAGGACTCTTCTCTGAAAGGCAGAATACTTTTTTCAAAGTGGGGAAGATTGAGGAGAAGCTAGTGAGTTCTCTTTTGATAAAAGTTCTTCTGTAGTTAGCTAGAATAACCTTTTCACTTGCTGACCTGAGCAGGCTTTACCTATATGATTGTCTGTACATCATCTTTATACAGACAGCATAACTCTGTTTTCAAGGGCTTGTCATGGAGAGAAAACGTGAGGCCTGTTTGATTAAAAATAGATGACAAGTTAGATGCTCGGAAGTTTACCAAGTCAAATCAAGCTGGTTGGCCCAGTGCTGCTAACATGTTACAAAATCAATCCAATTTTACTCTGTTGTTTGTAGAAGCAGAACTTCTTCCTCTTCTTCTGCGTTCACTTGTATGCACACGAGTGGGCTTTTACGTGTATGACCGTTTTTACCCCGCCATGTAGGCAGCCATACTCCGTTTTCGGGGGTGTGCATGCTGGGTATGTTCTTGTTTCCATAACCCACCGAACGCTGACATGGATTACAGGATCTTTAACGTGCGTATTTGATCTGCTTGCATATACACGAAGGGGGTTCAGGCACTAGCAGGTCTGCACATATGTTGACCTGGGAGATTGTAAAAATCTCCACCCCTTTACCCACCAGGTGCCGTCACCATGATTCGAACCCGGGACCCTCAGATTGACAGTCCAACGCTTTAACCACTCGGCTATTGCGCCCGTCTGTAGAAGCAGAACAAAAAAAGATTGGGAAAAATACTGGGTGATATTAATGCCAATGCCAACCTGTTTTTCTCCCAACACCAGGTGCCTGGACGCCTGTATCCCATAGAGACAGAGTACTGTCCCTTCAATCCCAACAACGAGCTGTACTCAGCAAGGCCTCAGAAGCTGGACCCTACTCCTTACATCCGTGTTCTGCAGCTGATCGACAACAAGTATCCACCCACCGAGCGGGGGGACCTTCTCGTTTTTCTCAGCGGAATGACAGAGATCATGACGGTTGTGGAGGCTGCGAAGTTGTATGCAGCTCAGGTGTGTGTGTGTGTGTGTGTGTTTGTTTGTGTGTGTGTGAGGTGGGGAGGATGGATGAGGGTGTTTGTGTGTGTGTGTGTGTGTGTGTGTGTGTGTGTGTGAGGTGGGGAGGATGGATGAGGGTGTTTGTGTGTGTCTGTGTGTGTGTGTGAGGTGGGGAGGATGGATGAGGGTGTTTGTGTGTGTGTATGTGTGTGTGTGTGAGGTGGGGAGGATGGATGAGGGTGTTTGTGTGTGTGTGTGTGTGTGTGTGTGTGTGTGTGAGGTGGGGAGGATGGATGAGGGTGTTTGTGTGTGTGTGTGTGTGTGTGAGGTGGGGAGGATGGATGAGGGTGTGTGTGTGTGTGTGTGTGTGTGTGTGAGGTGGGGAGGATGGATGTGTGTGCGTGTATGGGTGTGTGTGTGTGAGGTAGGGAAGATGGATGAAGTTTGTGTGTGTGTTTGTGCACACATGTTATGTGTTGTCATAATGGTTCTGGTTCACTATGATAGCTTTTGTTTGTTAGTTGAAGGAACAACTGGAAATAAATGACAGCTGAACATTTGTCTAGATCATTTCAGCATGTTAAAGACACAGTGTTAGAGAAATGTTTTTTTTAAACTGATTGGCTTTTGCTTTGTATTGTAATTTTGTATTGCATTGTATTGTATTTGTATGGTATTACATTGTTTTACAATTTGTCATAACAGGTGTCTCTGTGTGAAATTTGGGCTGCTGTCCTCAGGGAGAGCACATAGCTATAGTCGAGCAGCACCTTTTTAAAATTGTTATTTCATTAATTTCTCTTTTCTACCGGTAAGTGTAATTATTTTCCAAACAAACTGGATTTTCCCCACAGACTTTTGCCAGGGACAGCCTTTTTGTCGCTGTAGGTTCTTTTATGTGAACACGGTGCATGCTACACATGGGACCTACGTTTATCATCTCATCTGTATGACTAGATTTTTAAACCAGTTGATGTGGTCAACGCTATGCGGCAGATGAAACGCTGGATCATCCTGCCTCTGCACAGTGCGCTGTCGGTGGAGGATCAGGAGAAAGTGTTTGACTATCCACCAGAGGGCGTCAGGAAGTGCATCGTATCCACCAACATTGCAGAGACGTCCGTCACCATTGACGGTGTGCGCTTTGTGGTGGACTCCGGCAAGGTTGGTCAACTGAAAGCTTCTCATTTTGGTGTCATATACTGTACCATGTCAAACTGATGCAAACTAGGCCTATCGGTTTGCTCTGCTTGGCCAAATTTCGCGTGGCTAACAGTGAAAAGACGCTCCTTTTTCTTTTACGTTTTTGGGTTGCAACCCCCACATTCACTTTTGTGTCTGTGTGTGGGCTTTTATGTGCATGACTGTTTTTATCCTGTCACCTAGGCAGTCAGACTCTTGTTTTCAGGGATTTGCATGCTGGGTTTGTTTTTTGTTTTGATGACCCATCAAACACTGGCATAGATTACAGGATTCTTTAACATGCATATTTGATGTTCAGCATAGACGGGCGCAATAGCCGAGTGGTTAAAGCGTTGGACTGTCAATCTGAGGGTGCCGGGTTCGAATCACGGTGACGGCGCCTGGTGGGTAAAGGGTGGAGATTTCAACATATGTGCAGACCTGCTAGTGCCTGAACCCCCTTCGTGTGTATATGCAAGCAGAAGATCAAATACG
>NC_134880.1:10599736-10679736 GCF_041734735.1 Babylonia areolata | reverse complement strand
GGCAAGACACTCTCCACTATAATCAAATTCTAGCCCAAATAGTTGGAACAGCAGTTGCCTCCTCTGCTGTTCTGATGGTCATAGTCGGACACGACTGACTATCACATATATGTGTGTGTGCTCATCCAGTGAAATGGGTCTTTGGCATACAAACTCTCACTCATTTAATCTGACCACCACTGACAAGCTGTGCTTAGTTTCATCCCACTTGTTCCAGGGGGCCTTGTCAACAGATGAGACACTGACTCCCATTGGTCAGATGTTATCCATGTTGCCAGTGGACGTTGTGATCGGCAAGATGCTCATCATGGGCTCTGTCTTTCATGTGAGTACTAAGTCTGCTTGGGCAGCTGTTTGCTGGGCTTTAGAATATGTACCCTGGAACACAATACACAATACACAAACTTTATTGTCTATACTTTGGTACAGAGATTTTCTTTTTGGCAGCAGCACATGTCCAACATAAGAAAAAAAACAACAAACAAATAAAATGAATAAAAAATAAAAAGATAAATTAAATGGCACCAAATGGAAATAGCTATATACAAATATACAGATTACTGAAATTTACGTGCCTCTCCATTTCAGCCAGCCAAGCCGCATTGCACATCTACCTACACACACACACACCATGCACACACACCACGCGCACACACACGCACACATACACTCTCTCTGTCTCTCTCTTCACAAGAAATGCAACTACATTCCCCCAGGGGAAAAGAAAAAGAGGCCTTCCAAAGAACAGCTGGCGCCCAATCTCCGGAGACAGATTTCAGAAGATTGGACCGTACCTGGAGACAGCTGGAGCGACTGGCCCAGGACCGGGGTGCCTGGAGAGCTATCGTTGACGGCCTGTGTCCAAGGCGGGACAACAGGCGTAGATGGATAGAAAGAATATATATCTATTTGTCAGTCCCATCGTGTGCAAGAATCGCTTTATTATTGCATAAAGAGAAATTGCATCAGGTAGGGCAAAACAAAAGTATACAATTTCTAAACAAACACATACAAGAAAACAACATTGAATATGATTAAAACGCTCTCACACTCTCACATTTTCACACACTTTCTCACATATCACACTCTCTAAGACACTCTTGCACACTCTCCTGCACGTTCTCCCACACTCTTTCCCATGCTCTCATTACTCTCTCACATTAACACACTTTCTCCCACACTCTCAGCTCACAAACACATTCTCTTACATTCTCACACACTCTCAGCTCACAAACACATTCTCTTACATTCTCACACACTCTCACATACTCTCTTACACACTCATTCTCACAAACACTCTCTCACACACTCTCTAACACTCGTACACTTTCTCACATGCTCTTTTACACATTGCCACACCTTTCACACTCACACACACTATCTCACACACTCACACTCTCACACACGTTAACACTCTCTCTCACACTCTTGCACAATTACACACTCTCACCTCTGACATGCTGTCTCCCACACTCTCCCAAATCAAAATAAAAAAACCTCTAACTGAACATGGATTTGGACTTTTTTGGATGTGTCAAGGAGTGGGTTACAAAAATGCGTTTATCTCAGAATTTAAAGATAGATTGATAGCATGCTATAAACAAAATTGGCATGGAGAAATGGAAAGTAATGATAAATATAGCTGGTTCTTTTCTTTCAAGACAGCATTTCAGACAGAAAGATATATCTCAATCATAACAAACAGGTGGCACAGAGTCAATCTTGCTAGATTTACATTGAGAACAGTCGGGCTGAATGCCAATAAAAGATCGTTTGAGACAGGTGGATTAGCAACATCTCCTTGTCCAATGTGTGGCGAGATTAAAGAAGATGAGATACATTTCATGTTCAGTTGCAAAGGATATGAGGAGGTTCGGGAAAACTGTACACTCTTTAAAACAGCTGCAGCAAAGAGGAAAGACCTGGTCAGTGTCTTAACATCAAATGACGAAAATATTATCCTCTCAGTTGCAAAATATGTCTCAGAGGCAGTAGATACACGGAAAAAGAAAATAAATGATCAAAACGCCCGTTAATTCAAAATATGTGCAAACATTAATGGTTTCCAAAATGATTTTTTTTGAGGGTCAGAATAGAAGCAGATAGAATTAGTATTTGGATGGTCAATCTGATGATGTTGATGTTGTTGTTATTTTTAATTTTTTGTGTGCAATTTGTTGGCTGTTGTTTTTGTTTTACTTTTTCAAATGATTGGATAAAACGACACTCAACTTCCCCTGTACCCCCCTGTCACATGGGCTGTTAAGCTAATGACAGTAAAGAGTCAAAGTGTCAAGTGTCTCTTACACACTCATTCTCACAAACACTCTCTCACACACTCTCTAACACTCATACACTTTCTCACATGCTCTTTTACACATCGCCACACCTTTCACACTCACACATACTATCTTACACACTCACACTCTTACACACTTTAACACTCTCTCTCACACTCTTGCACAATTACACACTCTCACCTCTGACATGCTGTCTCCCACACTCTCCCACACTCTTTCACACGCTCTTTCACACGCTCTCCCACACGCTCTTTCACACGCTCTTACTCTCACAAACTCACTCACTCTCACACTCTCTCATACAGTGTCACACGCTCACACTCTCTTGTACATTATCACACATACTCTCTTACACACTCTCACACTCACACTCTCACACTTTCTCACTCTCACACACTATCTCTTACCCTATACATGTCACGAACATGCTGTTTATTCAGATGGTGGATCCAGTTCTGTCTATCGCAGCAGCCATGAGTGTGCAGTCACCTTTTACAGGCAAAGCTCACATTGACCATGATGCCATTGTAAGTGTTTGCTGATTGTGACTGTGTTTGAGAGAGAGATATAGAGACAGAAAGTGATGAGAGAGAGAGAGAGGGAGGGAGGGAGAGAGAACTCAGAACTCAGAACTCAAAACGCTTTTATTCAAGGATTAAGATTTTAGGCATAGCCTATTCTTCCAGTCTGTCCTTGAGAAAGAGAGAGAGAGAGAGATGTCTACAGAGAAATAAATTTAAGATAAACAACAAAATAAACAACATTAAACAAAGCAAAAGATCAAAGTGAATTTAAAGGGACTGGCTGATGATCTTTTGCATAGTGGTGGGGGATGTGGGGGGTGGAGGGTGGGTTACATGTATGTGCATGAATAGCGCATATGTATGTATATTTGAAGAATGACTTTATTTCTAAAGGAAGCCATTCTGGAAACACTTCATCTGATTTTATGATAGAAGGGAATATCCTAGTATCAAGGAAATGTTCAACTTCCTAGAACACTGTGTTATTCGTAAATGAAACCCTGTTCAGATGCGTAATGGAGAAATTCCACCAGAAAATTGAGTAACCAGTAAATTTCTTTGTTTCTTAAATTGGCCTGTTTCTTTCAGTGTAGATATGTGAAGGAAATAGATTTCACCAGGGACATTACACAGCATTGTTGAAATATTGTTTTCAGGCAGCACGCAAGTCTCTGGAATCTGAGCATGGAGATCCCCTCACCTTGCTGAACGCCTTCGATGAGTGGATCCAGGTACGTGTTGGTCTCTTGAACTTGTTAAACGCTTGAGGCCTGGGTAGGCCTGTTCATCATCCTGTAGGTAGAAAAAAATCACTCTGGGTAGCATGCATGGACTACCTGTGTGTAGCATACTGGATTGTACAGTGAGAGTAAGGTGACCCAGTGTGTGTCGAGTCAAACAAGTGTTGTTATAAACTTCAAAATTTTATTGATATTGTTGTTTAAAAAAAAACAAACTATAAAAGTGTCAACTCTTCTAAAGCTGTGTCAGAATGTTTCACAGAGAGAGGAGGATCATGTCACAGACTCTTCGTTGTGTATCTGGGTTGTTTGTTAGAGCAGAGCCAGGCAGATGCCATTGCCAAAGTGAAGGTTTGGTGCCACTGACACAGGTGAAATGTTGTGTATTTTGCAGGTGAAAGCGGAAGGGCGAGGGACCAACAAGTGGTGTAAACGGCGCTGTCTTGAAGAACAGCGCTTCTATGAGATGACCAAGCTGAAGCGTCAGTTCAGGGAACTGTTGAAGGTGAAGAAAAAAAATGCCTGTTTAACCCTTTCAATTTAGAGTACAAAATTCCCTTGTGGTATAAACGCAGAAAAGACAGTGGCTAAGAATAGCTGGGGATTCCACCTCCGATGTATAGAAAAATAGGGCCTATCCTACCACCGAACATTAAGAGCAGTAGGTTCATGGATAACAGACCAATGAATGGTCACCTTTCAGTCACATGGGTCCTCTACCACGTCTGTGCATAAATGCGAGCTTGGTGGTGAAAGGGTTAACCTATTCAAAGCTAAGGGATTAACAGCTTCTGTAGGCTTGCCTGTCATACTTTTGCAGAAAAAAATGCAGAAACTATACTGAGACTGACTGTTCTTTTCCTCCAAATTGACACCTGTTATCAGCTGGAAATACTTTAGAACCTAGTTCTCTTTGCGTGTAGTTTATACACATATAGGAACTTGGAAACCGTTTTGATAAAGTAAACCGTCCAGGCGCAGGATTCGGTGAGTTGAGGACTATTAAGTGATACTTTTTTCCTTGACTTTGACCCATGAGCCTTACAGTACAGTGTTTCAGTTTCAGTTTTAGTTTCAGTAAATCAAGGAGGCGTCACTGCGTTCGGACAAATCCATATACACTACACCACATCTGCCAAGCAGATGCCAACTCAATGTGCTTTGTCAGGCCTTGAGAGAGAGAGAAAAAAAAGATAACCAATTAATAATAATATGATTAAAAAAATAAAATAATAATAATGAAAATAAAATAGATAAATAAAAATAAAACCTCAAAAAACAACAACAATGATGATAGATAAGCAAATAAATGTAAAAAAAAAAAAAAAAAAAAAAAAAAAAAGCAGACACACATTCACACATACACACACATATGCATAACAAATATGTACCAAACATGCAGTTTCACAGATATGAAAGCACAGTCAAATACACATAAACGTACATGAGCCCCAACACACACACACACACACACACACACACACACACACACACACACACACATTACAGTACAGTGTGCCTAAGGTATAGTTAAAATTTGTTGAAACACTGTTGTTAAATCTAAATCAAATTGAGGTTGATCTTTGAACTCTGGGAGTATGATGTTCATGGTGGTGAAAACAAAGAAAGCAGGAGTCGACGGAGCAGACAAGCGAGCAGACAGTGCAAGATGTGAAGAGAGGTTGTTTTTGGGGTTTTTTTTTTTGCTGCCCCATCATCTGCACCATTTCAGTAGCATTACTCCCATGCCACTCATTTAGATTCCCCCATACACGGCCACACCTGGGTTCGTCTGTCGCAGTTCCAGTGTCGGCAGTCCACAGGGAACGATTGATGTTAGGTCGCCAGGAGGCCACACACCAGAGGAGACCCTGCACTGCTGCTGAGTCACTTCGGTGGTGTTCAGTGGTGCCTGTTCTGTTTTAACGTACTTAGGACACCACCTACTAAGCCCCCTACTAACGACAATAATGGCTTAGTCGCGGAGCCAGACTGAGTGAGCGTCTCTCCCAGTGTGGAGACCGCCACCACGTCCTTCAAACAATAGCCCCCCATGAATCTGCCGACACTAACGACATTGATAGGACTCACCCCAAGCATGGAAGTGGAGGGGTATCGAAACTGAGGTCACCATGAGAGCAGGGCATGTGAAGAGAGTTCAGATGATGATGTCAGGACCTCAACATGACATAGTCTTCAGCTGCTGGTGCAAACATGTCTGCGGCAGCAACAGCAGTTGATCCATCAATACTTTTTCAAATTTGATCGTTTTTTTTTGCTTTAGTTTATAATTTTGATATGAACCTCATGATATGTAGTGTCTTGTTTATTGTTAAAATCAGAAATTAAAAAACAAAAAATTGGAGGGTGTCATTTTAATCTGAAGCCCTTTGTAGTCAGTGAAGTTTGGTAACTGGCCTACAGCAGGGGAATGAGTATGGAATTTATCAGTGATGGATAAACCTGGCAGATTCTAGCTCTGTCTTAACTCTCTCCATACGAACGGCGAAAGAGACGACGTTAACAGCGTTTCACCCCAATTACCACCATCAAAATATTGCAGGTGGAAGGCTCTTATACTGAAGAGGTGAATGTTGACAAAGAATACCACCATTCTGACGACGGAAGCTAAAGGTTGGGTCATTCAGACACCCACTGGACACCCGAGGGGTCTGTGTAAAGGAGAAGAGAGGACTGGCCGTACTGAGTGAGTTAAGTGTAACTCCTTTGTTTTTTTCCAAGCCATGCAGACAAGAGTATTTCAGCTTAAGTCTTCTTCTGCATTTGTGGGCTGCAACTCCCATGTTTGCTCAAAATTATGAGTAATCTTTTACGTGTTTGACTGTTTTTTACCTGGCTTTGAAGGCATCCATGCTCCATTTTTAAGGGTGTGTGTGCTAGATATGTTCTTGTTTCTCTAACTCATGGAATGCTAGAATGGATTATGGAATCTTTAACAAACATATTTGATCTGCATGCAGATCTCAGCCCATTTGGATGAGACAATAAACGAAGCTCCCGTATTCTGCTTAAAATTAATGCACATAAAGATGCCACAGCAACAAAAGAGTTGTCCTTGGCGAGATGTTTTTGAAAAATCCATTCTGATAGTAAATCAAATGCACATACAGACAGAACAAATAAGGAAATAAGAATATGGATGGCACTGTAGTATGGCGGTGGCATGCTCTCAACTGGGGAGAGCAGTCTGAATTTCACTAAAAAAAAATATGTTGTGACAATATGTAATGCAATACAATATTACCCATCAGTCTGGCAGTGTTTAAATCAGGGTTTGTGTAGCCAAGGAAGCCTGGAAAAGTCTTGGGGAAAGTGAGATAACCATTTCCAGGGCTGGAAAGGTCTTAGAAAAATGAGAGAACCATTTCCAGGGCTGGAAAGGTCTCGGAGTCTCGGAAAAGTATTCTTTTGCCCTACAATGTTTGGAAAAGTTGTGGAATTGAAAACAACAACAACAACAACAAAACAAACAGCTACAACAACAACAACAAAAAACCCCAACTTAACCAGTATCATTCAATTGAGAGCTTAATGCATTTAAAGAACAAATTGAGGATAATTTTTTAAAAAGTTGGTGAAAACTGAACATCAGTAGCTGGATATTTACTGATGTGTTTCATCATCGTTGTTGTGACAGATTTTACTATTATTATTTTTTGTAATTTAGTTTGGCTTTGCATCCGGATTGGAAAATCTTCAGTGTGGTCTGGAAAAGGTCTGGAAAAAGTACGGAATTTTATTTGGTCACATCTACAGAGATGCCAACTGTTACGATTTTGATGTATTTTGTGAATCTCGTTTGCAGTTTGTTCCAACGTTACACCAACGTCAAAAATGTTCCGATGAGTTCATTTTCGACTACATTGCATGGTCGCATGCTTTCCTGTTGTAACATTACCCAGACACTCTCGACTTATCGATCACGATGCCAGGGCAGTCACTACTAACCCTGGTCTCACGTGATGATTCTCAGCTAATCACGTGCATGTTTACATTGAAACAGCATTGGGTGGACCAATCAGCTTATTGTTTGCCCAAACAAGAGAGAACATGGCTGAATCAAGTGTCTCAGTCAGTGACTGTGCCCATTAGCTGATGTGGCTTGGAGTCCCAGTGTTCCTCACCAAATTCAAAATGTTCCTACCAAATTTCCTGTTTAATTACACATACTTAACCATGACCCAAATAGTGCAGATTCCGGCAGGGGTCTGACATTCCTGTCCTGTGCAAACTACTATCCGCCTATGCGGAGAAAATGAAAGTAACTACGGCCGAGAACCTCCCGGAAGTAGGTAACCTCCCCTTTGTCCCGCTGGCTAGCATCCTCTTTTTCCGGCAGCCATCTCGACACCTGTTCCTGTGCACTTCATACGGCAAAGTTTTTCGCATTTTCTATCTGTCTATTGTTTCTTTGGCGTTTCTGCTTTTTGTCCAATTATGTCTTCAACCAGGTCGCAAAATTATGTGGCTCGATTGGGAGATCGGGCTAAAATTAAGGCACGATCGCAACCGATTCGCGATCACTGGGCCCTCTACCTCTGCCTCTCTCAACAACGCCAACCCCACGCCTCCTCCACTTCCTCCGATTGTTCCTACAAAGACTTGACAGGGGCTGGCATCTCTGTACTGTGTGAACACTGTATGGAGTGACCTGTGGTGTTTTCAGGACCACCACCTGCTAGACGATGGAGATGATCACCGACAGTCCTTCACCAGTGAACAGCGACGCCAACGACACGGAGAGCGCAAACGTCTGAACCAGCTGAAGAGAGAGCAGCAACACGCGCGGAAACGACACAAAGTGCTAAAGATGGAGGATGAGGTGTGTTGTCTTTTGTTGGCATGGTGTTTGTGTGTGTGTGTGTATGTGTGTGTGTGTGTGTGTGTGTGTGTGTGTGTTTATATTAGAAATTAGTATTGTTTGTATTGAGTGCATGCTGAAGATGGGACCTTGGCTTACTGACCTAAGGAAAGACCTTTACCCAGTGTCACAACCCATAAGGGGTTGCCCATGAACCCCCACCCCTTCCCAGACTAGCTAACGTCCCGACAACACAAACACGGAGACACAGAAGAGTTCAGCTCGTTGCTTTACTGTGGTCATGCAAAAATACATAAATAAATAAACGCCACAAAACAAGGCATTACAAACCAAAAAATAACCTTTGTCTAACCACAGATGGTTCAAGTGTTCTGGTTTTTTTTAATAAAAAAAACACCAGTATCATCAAAGGTATGGCGTAATGACAGAATTACTGTCCTGGGACAAACTGGAACCCTCAGTGACAGAGACATCTGTTCTGTTCAGGAGTTTGCTGCCAGTGGGGGAGAAGAAGACCAGGGAGAAGACCTCAAAGATTTGGAGTTTCGTCTGACCCATGACCTCAATCAGCTACAGGTGAGAATTGTCAAGGTTGCCTTTGTTTTGTGCAAACAGTTCAGCTACAGGTGAGAATTGTCAAGGTTGTCTTTGTTTTGTGCAAACAGTTCAGCTACAGGTGAGAATTGTCAAGGTTGTCTTTGTTTTGTGCAAACAGTTTGTGGGTGATGGAGATAGAAATGTGAAAGAAACAGTTAAAGTTCTCATCGCCTATTTTGTTTTCTTTTTCATGAATATTTCTTTATTGTGTTTCATTTTCCATGTACACCACCATACAGCCTTTCTTTCTCTGTTGTTGTTTTTTTTTTTTTGGTGGGGTGGGGTGGGGTGTGTGTGTGTTGTTTTACAGCCCAGGGCTGGGTGGAAAAAAGCAGGTACCCTTTTTAAAATAAGATTTCATTTTGTTTTGTTTTATTTCAAACTGTCAATCTGTCAGTGTCTGCTGGTCTGTCTACGCATCTGTCACCTTACACCTCGACATTCATGGTCTGTCCAGGAACGATCGAATCGCAGTCGCAGTTTCACGCTGCGCGACATCAACCTGCTGAAGGTGATCCTGTGCAGTGGGATCTTCCCCCAGGTGGCGCTGGCTGATGACTGTAACTCCTTCAAGGGAGACTCGGAACAGGCCTTCCACACCAAGGTGACGACCCTTGACCCATGACCCTTGAACGCCAGGACTGATGTGTAGGACAATGAACAAGTGTTTCTTTGAGTGTGCTTCAGTGTTAGCCTTCTGCTTTGCTTTTCACTTTATTATATTTTGATTAATCTGCTTATTTGTTTATTTTGCTTGATTGTTTTATTCAGTTGTGATAATGTATTACAGGTGCTGTCAGTGTAGCGACGCGCTCTCCCTGGGGAGAGCAGCCCGAATTTTACACAGAGAGATATGTTGTGACAGAAAAAGAGAAATACAAATACATAGGGTAGGCTCTTAAGGCCAGACCAGCGTACTGGGTTTATGCAACGGTCAGGTATCTGCTCCTTTTATTTTCTCTTTTCTTTTTCTTCTCTTTACTTATTTAACAGCAGAAGTGGTTGTAGCGTGTATGGACCAGTCTGCTTCTCCTTGAAACTGCAGTTGAAACTCCAGCAGTGGGTGTGTAAAGTGGAGAGAGAGAATAGAAAGAGACTGATCGAGAGAGAGCTGCGCAGAAGAATGAGGAGAGCTAGTGTGTGTACACAACACACAGAGAGTTGTATGGGAAAGGCAGAGAATGCTTATGTGTGTTATACCGACACATGTTCAACACACAAATTACAGTAATCCTTGCTGAGCTTGAGTGTGGTGTGCTTGGGGCTATGCATGGCACAAAGTACGATATCTAATGACAGCAGATTATGTACAGAGCGTGATGTTGGTGCTGTGTGCAGAACAAACCTTTCATACTGCTACATCCGACCAGCATCTTTGCCTACCAGCCAGATCTGCTGAAGCCGACCGGACAGCCAGAGAAACACGACGGGCCATCAGAACTGAGGGGCCGACTGGGAACACGCCACGAGCTGTTGGCTTATGGGTCAGTTATTGACAGTATCCGGCACAGTTAACTCATTGTATTCCAGGTACGAGTTAACTTGTACCATGTTTACTTCCCCTGTTGACCTGGTACGAGTATTCTCGTAGCGATACACTATTCTCATTCCGTTTATTCTTGTTTGGTACAGTTGGCATTTTAAACTTAAACGTTTACGGATTCCGGAAGCTTGAAAACGAAGCTTTGTGTTACTGATTAAATCAATCCAGATTTACATACCTCTTCTCCTCTGACCATGAAGGAAATGTAAGTCCATTGAAATAAACCACATCTTGCTCTGAATGAGTCAAAACGTGCAGGCGTTGTAGAACAGGGTGAGAACTGGCGATCTGTGAAAGTGTTCATAAAATGTGGACCAAACTGGTTGCACAGGTAAAATCGTGCAAAACTCAGAGCGTTTGTCAAACACGTCCTCTTACCTTGACGGTACCAGTGCTTCTCATGGCAGTGATAATGATGATGATATTGACAATGGCAGTGATGATGATCATCATCACCCTCATGGTGATGGTGATAACAGCAGTATCAGTATCAGTATCAGTATCAGTAGCTCAAGGAGGCGTCACTGCGTTCAGACAAATCCATATACGCTACACCACATCTGCCAAGCAGATGCCTGACCAGCAGCGTAACCCAACGCGCTTAGTCAGGCCTTGAGAAAAAAAAAAAAATCAATAAATAAAAATAGATAAAATAAATTAATTAATTAATTAATTAATTTTTTTAAAAAGTTTTAAAATAATAAAATAAATAATAATAATAATAATAGATAAATACATAAAAAATACTACTACTACTACTAATAATACTATTTAAAAGGTGCAAAATCTTAAGTCAACTTTAGGCGCGTGCACACACACGCACACACACACAAATAAAAAATTAAAAAAATTTTCTGAAAAGCAAATAAATGTAAAACATGCAGACACACGTTCACACACGGCAGTGATGATGACAGTGATGATGACAACAACGCTGTGCCCTCAGGTCCCTGCTGGAGACGAACAACAAGCCATACCTGGTGAACTGCCTGCGAGTGCCGGCCCTGCAAACCCTGACGCTCTTCACCACCTCCATGGACACCAACAGCGACTGCACCAGGTGGGCTGCACCAACGCTCCATGCTCCCCACCCCCCACCCCTGCCAAACTTGCACACTGGCTCAGTGGTTAATATTAATAATTTCTTCTTCTTCTTCTCCTCCTTCTTCTTCTTCTTCTTCTTCTTTGCTTGTTTGCTGCAACTCCTACACTTACTTGTATGTATGCGAGTGGGCTTTTACGTGTATGACCATTTATGTAGGCAGCCATACTCTGTTTTCAGGGGTTACTAGTAATTTGATTTGATTTGATATGGATACTAATATGGTGCCTGTCCACGGTCGGAGACCAAGCTCAAAGTGCTTTACAAACACGGGGTCATTTGCTCAACAGGCTGCCTACCTGGGTAGAGCCGACTGATGGCTGCCACTGGGCGCTCATCATTCGTTTCCAGTGTCATTCAATCAGATTTCAGGCACGCACACATACACTCTTCAGACATGTAACATTTTATGTGTATGACAGTTTGTTTATTTACCTCACCATGTAGGCAGCCGTACTCCATTTCTGGGGTGTGCATGCTGGGTATTGTTTCCATATTGTGTATGTAATAAAAAAATTTTTTTAACCCTTTGAGCCCTGAGTTCCTGAGCAATTTTAACCCTTCTGCCTGAGCTCCTGAGCCAAAATTTGCAAATAATTGGTATTTAATGTGTCACAGCAGTTATAAAAAGAGTGCCTTGACCACTGCTTTACCGGTGGTAGAGAAAAATGACATAATGCCTAGCCACCGGTTGAGAGATGCGTAAACACTTGTGTCGTGTTTTGCTATTGGTTGACTTATATTGAAATCAATCTTTTTTATCCAAAGCACATGCACAAAACATAGTGAAAAGGCGCGGCCATGTTGGTACTACGTTCGCTGACGTCAGAATATTACGGTTTTTCTGATTGGCTCTTCAATATAAGTCAACCAATAGCAAAACATGACACAAGTGTTTACGCACCGCTCAACTGGTGGCTAGGCATTATGTCATTTTTCTCTAATACTGGTAAAGCGGTGGTCAGGGCTCAAAGGGTTAAACAACTAAAAACGCCCCAGGAAAGTCTAGCTGTATGGTCACCCCCCCATGAATATATGAATCACGGTGGTTTGTTTTTCTGGCAGACTTGTGTGTGACAGCTGGCTGGAGGTCCGTTTCCCTGATGCGGAATCGGCAGAGCAGATCTTGTCCAGCGTCATGAGTCTGCGATCTACATGGCAGCATCTGCTGCAGCTGAGGTTGGAAGGTGAGGGAGAGGGAGGGAGGGGGAGAGGGAGGGAAGGGCTGCGGATGTACCGAGACAGGTGGGGAGCGGTGCTGGGAGGGGTGGGGGTGGGGTTGTGGAAGAGAGAAAAAGGATTGTTTTGGGTAGTGTGCGAGTGAAAGTGAGAATGGATTGTATTGTATTTTTCTTTTTTGTCACAACAGATTTCTCTATGTGAAATGCAGGTTGCTCTCCCCAGAAAGAGTGTGTGGCTACACTGAGAGCGCCACCCGTTTTTTTTGTATTTTTTTCTGCCTGCAATTCTGTTTGTTCTCCTATCGAAGTGGATTTTTCTACAGAATTTTTCCAGGGACAACCCTTTTGTTGCTGTGGGTTCTTTTACATACACTAAGTACATGCTGCACATGGGACCTCAGCTTATCGTCTCATCCGCATGACTAGCGTCCAGACCACCACGCACGATCTAGTGGAGGGGGAGAAGATACTGGTGACTATGGGATTCGAACCAGTGTGCTCAGATTCTCTCACTTCCGAGGCGGAAGCATTACCTCTAGGCCATCACTCCATTTTGACAAAACTGAGCAAGGCTTATAATGTATATGAGAGGGTGTTTTATATATATATATATATATATATATAGATACATACATACATACATAGTTTAATTACACATACTTAACCGTGACCCAACTAGTGCAGACTCCGGCAGGGGTCTGACATTCCTGTCATGTGCAAACTACTATCCGCCTATGCAGAGAAAACGAAAGTACTACAGCCGATAACCTCCTGGAAGTAGGTAACCTCCTCTTTGTCCCGCTGGCTAGCGCCCTCTTTTTCCGGCAGCCATTATGACTCCTGTTCCTGTGCTCTTCATACAGCTAAGTGTTTTTTTGTATTTTCTGTCTGTCTGTCGATTCTCTGGCGTTCTTGTTTTTTGTCAAATTTTGTCTTCAACCAGGTCACATGATTATATGTTCGATTGGGAGATTGGGCTAGTTTTAACCCTTTTTATAAGGTGAAGGGTGTGGGTGGAAAATGAGAATACTTTTAAGGAGTTTTATGAAGACTTGGCAAAGGAACATCGAGCAGAAATATACAGGGATGCACAGGGGAGGTAACCTACTTCAGGAGGTTATCTGCCGTAGCTACTTTCATTTTCTCCGCATAGGCGGGTAGTAGTTTGCACAGGACAGGAATCAGACCCCTGCCGGAGTCTGCACTAGTGGGTCACGGTAAGTATGTTACTTACCGTATATGTAATTTTAGGAAGAAAATTTCCTTTTACACTAACCGTAAAGTTCGGTCTATAAGCCACGACTTTTACCCCTGCTTCAACCTCGGCAGCTTACACAATGATGCGGCTTATTTGAGGATTTTAATGATCCCGGGAGTGTCATGTTCTCGTCTATTCTTAGCTGCCTTTCAACTCACCAAAATCATGATTTCTGTCCATGAATTTTTGGATGAGCTTCACAATAGTGTGCTTACTGTTCACGTTTTATAAATCAAATCCCCACACATTAAAGCCTTCAGATCAGCATTCAGTTCTACTCTGCTCAAGCGTACACCCTCATCATGCCGAAAACGCGACGTAATGCCTGTGATGCAGCCTTCAAATTGAAGACGATCGACCTAGCAGACGACAGTGCAAGTGGTGAACCAGCAGATCCCTAAATTATGGATCTTATTTTTGTTGTGTTCATTTTTTAATTTTTTTGTGGCACTAGCAGTATTTTCGCTTGCTTTTCTTTGTGTTGTTCCTGCTTGTGTTTATTTCATAACCTACAGTATTGACAGCTTTTCTGTAGTATCAGTATGTGTTCCGGTACCGGAAATAAGTGCGGCTTATAAGCCAGTGCGGCTTATGTTTGTATGAAGTTAAAATTTTTTCCTAAATTTAGTGGGTGTGGCTTATATACCAGTGCACTCAATAGACCGAACTTTACGGTATGTGTTTTCACTGGGTTTTTTAAGACACGTTCCAAGGCATGGACGAGGATCGGGAGGCGAGTCCACGAGCGCGTCAGCTGGAACGCCTGTTGTCACGGAAACTGGCTGAATTTCTGGACAGCAAGATCCCCTACTCCATCAGGCGTATTCTGGCAGCAGAAATGCAGCATTTATATGTGGGACCTGGACACAGTAAGTCTCTGTGTGTGTGTGTGTGTGTTTGTGTGTGTGTGTGTGTGTGTGTGTGTGTGTTTGTGTGTGTGTGTGTGTGTGTGTGTGTGTTTGTTTGTGTGTGTGTGTGTGTTTGTGTGTGTGTGTGTGTGTGTTTGTTTGTGTGTGTGTTTGTGTGTGTGTGTGTGTGTGTGTGTGTGTGTGTGTGTGTGTGTGTGTGTGTGTGTGTGTTTGTTTGAGTATGTGTGTGTGGGTAGGTGACTGAGTGTGTGTGTGTGTGTGTGTGTGTGTGTGATGTGAGGTGGGGGGGGGGGAGTAAGTGGCTGAGTGTGTGGGTGTGTGTAAGTGTGAAGAAAGAGTAAGTTAGTGCTTTTGTGCATGTTCAAGATAAAAGCAGCAACTGAAAACAAGGACAGAAAACCGAAAAAGGGAGAGATGAGAATACAGGAGAAGGAGCCAGCGGGAGGGAGGGTGGAGGGATAAAGACTTTGTATTTGTATTTGTATTTCTTTTTATCACAACAGATTTCTCTGTGTGAAATTCGGGCTGCTGTCCCGAGGGAGAGCGCGTCGCTATACTACAGCGCCACCCATTTTTTTGTATTTTTTCCTGTGTGCAGTTTTATTTGTTTTTCCTATCAAAGTGGATTTATCTACAGAATTTTGCCAGGAACAACCCTTTTGTTGCTGTGGGTTCTTTTACATGCGCTAAGTGCATGCTGCACACGGGACCTTGGTTTATCTTGTCATCCGAATGACTAGCGTCCAGACCACCACTCAAGGTCTAGTGGAGGGGGAGAAAATATCGGCGGCTGAGCCGTGATTCGAACTAGCCCGCTCAGATTCTCTCGCTTCCTAGGCGGACGCGTTACCTCTAGGCCATCACTCTACTGTGTGAATATAAGACAGTGTGGGGATGGTGTGTGTGTGTGTCTATAGTAAGTGTAGCTGGCCTACTGGTAATGTGCCAGACTAGGAAGCGGGTGTCCATAGGTTTCATTCCCATGTATGGACCGGGACTTTTAGCAACCCCTCCTTGAATGGTGGTCTGGGTGCTAGTCTACGTCCTGGCAAAATTCTATAGAAAAATCCATTTTGCCAGGAAAACACTTGCAGACGGAAGAAGGAAAACTATAGTTGGTGGTGCACTGTGGCAACGCCGTCTCCCTGGGGAGAGCAGCATCAGTCTCACAGAGAGGAATCTGCTGTGGCAAAAATGAATAAAATGCAATGCAGATATATTGCTGTAGTAACGTTCAGGTTCACAGTCTTCAACACATGCCGCAGATGTTGCACAGCCACTGGGGGAAAACTATTTCAGGAGAACAGAAGGGAGGCGTTGGGTGTGGGGAGGAACTGTCAGACACCGCACTGATTCCACCACAGTGACAACACATGAAAATTATTATTATTATTATTTATTTATTTATTTATTTATTTTATTTTATTTTATTTTATTTTATTTATTTTTTCTCAAGGCCTGACAAAGCGCGTTGGGTTACGCTGCTGGTCAGGCATCTGCTTGGCAGATGTGGTGTAGTGTATATGGATTTGTCTGAACGCAGTGACGCCTCCTTGAGCTACTGATACTGATACTGACACTGACAACACATGCACATGGGCTGTGAGCATGCCTGTTTGGAAAAAAAAAGGAAAAAAAAAAAGAAATATTTAGAACACTTGGGGGTTTAGACTCCAACAACGTTGAGCATGGAAGCTCTGCACTCAGACAGCATCTCTGTTTTCATTTAATGATATGTAGTAACAAGAGAGGCAGGGCCTTCAAGACTCACTTGTGATAAATTAAGTCCCCTAGCATTAATTACAGAGTAATTTCCCTTTTTTACTATCTGCACCAAAACGTTTGCAAAATAAATAAAAATTCCATGCTTAGCAAAAGAAATTCCTGTTTGAACAAAAAATGATAATAATGACTCCTCTTGTTGTTGTTGTGTCAGAATAAGAGGTCAAAGTGCTAAGTTTTGAGAATACAAAAAATATAAATATAACAGTAAATGCAGTTTGCATATAATTAGGCTTCTTTTTTTTAATTTTTTGTGCCCATCCCAGAGGTGCAATATTGTTTTAAACAAGATGACTGGAAAGAACTGAATTTTTCCTATTTTTATGCCAAATTTGGCGTCAACTGACAAAGTATTTGCAGAGAAAATGTCAATGTTAAAGTTTACCACGGACACACAGACACACACACACACACACACAGACAACCGAACACCGGGTTAAAACATAGACTCACTTTGTTTACACAAGTGAGTCAATAAAATGGTTCAAACCCTCCATGTAGTGAGTCGGTTCTGAGGAGGGACTCATGGGAAACAATATACATGTAAGAGTGCATAATGGCATTCAACAAGTGAGTTACGTTATTTGTGTGCGGTCAGTACACGTATGTTTATTTATTTATTTATTTATGTAAGCTTATCTATTATTTATTCACCTTTATTTTATTTTTATTTTTATTTTTTTATTTAAAAAAAAAAATTTAATTATTTTTTTTATTTTTATTATTTTTTTTTTTTTATTTTTTTTTTTTATTATTATTTTATTTTTTTTTTTTTCTTTTTTCTCAAGGCCTGACTAAGCGCATTGGGTTACGCTGCTGGTCAGGCATCTGCTTGGCAGATGTGGTGTAGCTTATATGGATTTGTCCGAACGCAGTGACGCCTCCTTGAGCTACTGAAACTGAAACTGAAACTGAAGATGTTTTGGATTGTGTTGGTTCTGTGCAAAAACTGCACTTGTACTGATATGTGTGTGTGTGTGTGTATACTGATAATGTGTGTGTGTGTGTGTGTGTGGTACAGAAGGTCAGAGGTCAGGGGGCATGACGAAGTTCATGAGGGCAGGGGAGGAGGCTAAGGAGCACCCTGTCAAAGGCGGCTGGCAGGTCAACGATTACCTCACCTACAACTGGTCAGTGTCCTGCTGCTGTTGTTTTTGTGTGTGTGTGTCCCAGAATTTGGGACAATTTGTTTTCTATATTTTCATGAACACGATTGATGATGAGGGTGATGGTGATGGAGATGCTGCTGTGGAGGCCCATTTAGGTTGGGTTTTTTTTAACTGTTTGACAAGGTTGTACTCTCATAAGTTCCGGCATCAATGAGGCAATTTTTTTGTTTGTTTTTGTTTGTTTTGTTTGTTGTTGTTTTTTTGTCAAAGAAGGAAAAAGAAAGAAAAAAAGATGGTTGTGCATCCAGTGATTAAGGTCACTGAACAGAGAAGTTGAAACTTGTTGAATATTTACCTCAGGGCAGTTACTGTAATTTCTGGTCTGTAAGGTGCTGCCATGATTTAGGTTCATCCCTTAGTTCAGCAAAGAATAGGTGCCTGAGACCAGAACTAAGAAAATAACAAACAAAAAGCAAGACAAGCATCACAACCAGTCCCTTTCACCCCATGATAATGCATGAGAATGATTTATTTTTGCAAACTTGCCTGTGTTTCTATGATTTATTCTCTTGTAACCAGAGGAAACAGAATCCTGTCACAAGCTAATGAAACAAAATCCTGTCACTCCTGTCACAAGCTAAGGAAACAGAACCCTGTCACAAGCTAAGGAAACAAAATCCTGTCACTCCTGTCACAAGCTAAGGAAACAGAACCCTGTCACAAGCTAAGGAAACAAAATCCTGTCACTCCTGTCACAAGCTAAGGAAACAGAACCCTGTCACAAGCTAAGGAAACAAAATCCTGTCACTCCTGTCACAAGCTAAGGAAACAGAACCCTGTCACAAGCTAAGGAAACAAAATCCTGTCACTCCTGTCACAAGCTAAGGAAACAGAATCCTGTCACAAGCTAAGGAAACAAAATCCTGTCACTCCTGTCACAAGCTAAGGAAACAAAATCCTGTCACTCCTGTCACAAGCTAAGGAAACAGAAGAGTGACCTGCCCATGGATAACGTCAAGCAGCAGGAACAAACAGCTCTGCCATAAAATAATATCTTTTAACTGTTATTGTTTTCTTTTTAATATCATCAGATTCGTTTCCCCATTCATCTGTGTTTTGGTGACGTGAAATCGGAGTTTTTTGTGCGGTGGATTCGGTAGGAGAGTGCTACAAGGTCCATTTGTGCGTCGACCTGTGTTCGTGGCTGTACTTCAGCCATTGTACCGGCGGCCTCTTTAGGAGCGGTGCTCTTCTACCAGAATATTACACGCCACGATTAACACGAAGCCGAAATCAGTATTTACTTTGTTCTTTGTGTGTTAACCCTTTTTTTTTCTCTTCTTTTTTTCCCCAAACCCTTTTGGGTTTGTTATAGAATTTTTTTTTTTTTTTTTTTTTTTTTTTTTTTAAAACCTGAATATGACGTCTTGCATTGACGTAACTGGATGAGGCGACGTCGTCTATACAGTTTGCGTCATTATTATGATGGAATTTAAATGGGGAAAGAATGAACAACATCTGACAGTAACCACTCCTTCAAAACAAGTACATCTCAAGTATCAACAATCATCCTTTTCACCTGATCAGTTAAACACAGAAGAACGGTTTCTTGTTTTATTAAAAGATTCGGGAAATGACTCTCTCCAGTTGCGACATTTATATCCACATTACCATAAAAAAGCCATCCAGTCTGTAGTTGGAGAGGTGGAATCTGTAACAAAACTGAGAAATAATAGTTTTTACGTCCAGTGTAAAAACGAGAGACAACGTAAGAAGTTGTTACAGACGCAAAGCATCGCGGGCATTTCTGTCTTAGCTTCAAAACCTGACCCGAAAACAGTGGGAATAGTTTTCCGAGAAGTTGACACCAGCTTTCTTTCCACTATACCTATTGTGAGCGACAGTCGGAAAATCCATCTGAAAAACGGGAGACCAGCGACAGTGATAACATTCAAACTTCATGACCTTCCAGAAAAACTAAGCTTTGAAAATGTCCATTTAAAAATATATCCATATTGTTCTCCAGTCGTAAGATGTACTTTTTGTCAATTGTTACATCACACTAAAAAATATTGTTCCAGCAATACTCATCGATGCAGCAGATGTGGACAGTCGTCTCATTCTCGAGACAAATGTACTGCTGAAAGGTTTTGTTGGAACTGCAAGGGAGACCATTCAGCTGCTTTCCATGGATGTCCGGCCAAAATCGTCGCAAGAGAAGCGAATAAACTGAAATCTAAAACTTACATTTCATTTCAAGAAGCACTTCGACAGGCAAGGTTGAATACGAATCAAAATGTGTGCGAAAAAAAGAAATCATATGCAGAAGTTGTTAAAGCTTATCATAAACTGTGTTCCAAGTCTACACAGACAGATGTACATTATGACAGTGTGTCAACACAGACTGAGGTCTTTGATGGAAAATTAATGTTGAAAAATGTATATGATGATTACACGGTATCATCAGAACGTAAAACTTCCGGTCTACATGACGTCCATTTGTCATCTGCAACAAAACCTGATCTTCACAACAACCACCTGCCATCATCATCTGAGGAGACATTACCTATTCTACATGACGACCACCCGACATTGTCACCTAAGGAGACATCATCTGGTTTGCAAGACGGTCATCTGACATTGTCATCGGAGGAGACATCACTTGATCTACATGAATACCTTCTGAAATCGTCATCAGAGGAGCCATCACCTGTTCTCCACAATGACCATATGACATCATCATCTGAAAATGCTTCACGTGTTCTACACGATGACCACCTGACGTCGTCATCTGTAAAGACATCATCGGGTATACATGAAAGCCTTCCAACAGCATCACCTCAGCAGACATTACATAATCTACATGACGACCACCTGACGGCGCCAACTGGGGAGACAACTCCTGATACACATGACCACCACCTGCCATCATCATCAGAACAGTCATCACTTAGTCCACATGAATTCATAACATCACGATCTAAGCAGTCATCACCTAGTCTGCATGACGACCACCAGACGTCGCCATCTGGGGAGACAACACCTGGACTGTATGACTACCAGAGGTCGTCATCAGCGGAGACAACGACTGGTTTATATGAAGACCTTTTTACGTCGTCATCCGAGGAGATGAAACTACAGCTTGTTAACTACCTAACATTGCATCAAATCAGTCATCACATTGTCTACACGAAGAACACCTCATCACCTTGTATTTTGATAGTATAAGGCCCTTTATCTATCATTATCTTAGTTTTAAATTCGGATATCTCATTATCTAATGATATTTTTTTCTACGATTCATTCTAGCTGATAAATGACTAAGAAGTTGCAAATAACATGTAGGAATCTATCAGTCTTGCAATGGAACTCCCGCTCTTTGAGTACAAATATTGATAATCTGCGTGCTTACCTTTTTGAAAATTCTCATCATATTCTCCTTTTTCAGTCATTGAATGTTACTAAAAATAAGTTACCGAATCTGAAAGGTTATTATTATCCTCCAGTTTATCATATAAGCGAGGATTCTGACAAGATTAGTACAGCTATTTACGTACAATGTGGTTTGAATTACGCAAGTGTCCATCCATCTCCTATTTCAAACTATACTGAAAAGATGTCAGCTACATTTGTAAAATTGCATGTCTCTAATAAGCAAATCATACATTTTGCGTCAGTCTACTATCCCAAAGGTCCAAGTAAGCAAAATACAAATTGGTTGCGAACATTAAATTGCTCAAAAGAAAGATGGATCGTCGGGGGAGATTTTAATTCCCATGCTCCCTTCTGGGATAGTGATTGTCAAATAATATCTCATCCTGACTTTGTTGAAAATATTGTTGATTCATCGTTGCATTTACTTAACGATGGGAGGATTACACGTATCCCAGATGTGGCTCATCATAGAGCATCGGCACTTGACCTAACCTTCATATCACCATCTCTAGCTTTAACAGTACAGTGGGATACTGGGGATGATCCACTAGGCAGTGATCATGTGCCAATCACACTGTCTTTTAAGGATTGTAATATATCTAAATACAGCGGAGAAGACGAAATCCCAAAATTCAATTACAAATATGCAAACTGGGAAACATTTCAAAACTATCTTACGAACATTTCTGAAAGTGAAATTTTTTGTGAAGATTTAAATGTTTTTTATAACAACTTTCAAAAATCAATTATTGGAGCTGCTGAAATAGCAATTCCCAAAAAAGGTTCAAAGAGGAGTGACATTTTTTCTGGAAATGTTTGGTGGAATGATGTATGTGCGGAGGCTGTAAATACAAAGAAACTAGCATACCTAACATGGTTGAAACTCAGAAAAGTACGTGATGAAGATGTAAAAGAAGCCGCTCATAAAGAAATGTGTTACACAAAAATCAAGGCGAATAGAATCATAGCCCGAGAAAAAAGACAATACTGGTCACAATTCTGTTTGAATGAAGTATCTGACCATAAGGATATGAAGAAAGTGTGGGCCAAAATGAAAGAAATGAAATCAGGCATTGTTCTCCAAGACTATCCTATTAAAACAAAAGATAAAGAGTTTCTGTCCCCTCAAGAGAAGGCTGAAGAATTTGTTTGTATGTATTCTAAAACAGGCAGTGTAGATAGTTTGTCAACTAAACAAAAGACTTTAAGAGAGGAAGAAGAAATCAGTGACAAATATAGAGATCCTACCCCACAAAATGATAATACAATCAATTCGGCAATAACTTTACATGAGGTAAAGAACGCTATTCATTTGTTGAGTAACAAAAATGTGTCAGTTGGTAAGGATGTAGTATCTTACACCATGTTAAACCATTTGCCAGAAAACTGGTTGATTATATTACATACATTATTTCAAAAGTGCTGGGAATGTGGACAAATCCCTGAGGTATGGAAAACTTCCATTGTAACTCCTGTATTAAAACAGAGTAAACCTCGAACAGAAGCTTCGAGTTATAGACCTATTTCGGTTACCTCCCACGTTGGGAAAGTCATGGAGAAAATTGTAAATATTAGAATGGTGTATTACTGTGACAAAAATAACATAATTCCGTCAGCTCAAACTGGATTCCGGAAAGGAAGATCTACAATTGATCATCTGACCCGTCTCACTACCCAAATTAAAAAACAGTTTTCTAAGCGAAAAAGTATCCTTGCGTCCTTCTTCGATCTTACTAAAGCTTATGACCGAGTGTGGCATAGCAGACTGTTATTTAAGCTGAAACAAATTGGTCTGTCGGGTCATGTTTATGACTATGTTAAATCCTTTTTAAGTGGGAGATATATAGTGGCAAAAGTGGGAGTAACTTTATCAACCTCTAGGCCTATAAACATGGGAATCCCGCAGGGTTCCATTATTTCTCCATTGTTGTTCAACATTATGCTTTATGATTTACATACATGTTTTTCATCATCTACCAAGCTGGCTCAATATGCTGATGATATTGCTATATGGATTCAGACATCCTTGAGGAAAAGGACAAGCCTACATTACATAAATTATGTACAGAAACATTTTCAGGGTGAACTCGATAGACTGAGTAGCTATATGCAATCTAATGGTTTTGAGTTTTCTGTAGAAAAAACACATTTGATCCTCTTTAATAATGGTTATAATCCCAGCAAACTACCACGTTTTTTTTTAGGAGGACGTGAAATATTTTTCAAGTCGGAAATCAAATTTCTTGGGATCCTATTTACTTCAAAACTAAACTGGAAGAAACACATTGATTCAATGGTGACTAAAGCAGTTAAAAGTTTAAATTTCTTAAAAATTGTAAGTCACTCTCCTTGGGGACAAGACTCCAAAATTCTTTTACATTTAGCGACATCTCTCGTAAGATCAAGATTGACCTACGGTCAAGAAATTTTCTTTTCTGCCCCGCCGACGTTCCTAAAGAAGCTGCGAATAATTGACAGTAAAGCTGTGAAACTGGCTTTAGGGGTACCTGTGCATACTAAGACCTCAGAAGCCTATAAGCTTGCGGGTATTCTACCACTAGATGAAATCAGAAAATTAAGTTCTGCTAAATATATTGTGAGATGTACAGCAGTGGATGATTTTGAGGAATTAAATATTAGGTCTGATATTGATTTTCCAAAAAATGCACAAAATAATTCAAATCTACAAACCATTCGCACATATGTGTCAGATATTTTAAATTCTTCAGACATTGATTTGCATGATATGGCACCTCGTGTTCTGGTGCCACCTGTCCCTCCCTGGGAGTTAACAAAAGCAAACGTCAACATATGTGCTTCTGACACAACAAAAGGAGAATCTCCACATATAATAGCAGCATCTGTCAGAATTGAATTAGAAGAAAATTTTGATTATCATTTAAAAGTTTACACTGATGGCTCGGTCCTGGATGATAGCAGTGCAGGATCTGCTTTTGTCATTCCTGACCTAAAAACAGAAAAATCATATTATTTAGGTAAGGGACATTCAATTTTTACAGCTGAATTGGTGGCCATCCTTATGGCTTTAAATCATCTTGTTGATATACCAATCATAATAAGTAATATCCTATTTTGTGTTGATTCTCAATCTGTCTTAAAAGGTTTGCTCCTTTTTGAGAATAATCAAAGAGAAGATTTATTTTTTGAAATTAGGTATTTATTGCACTCCCTATTTGTGAAGGGTACAAATGTTGATTTTTGTTGGATACCATCCCACACTGGATTCCGTTATAACGACCAAGCAGATAGGGCAGCAAAAAGGGGAGCAAAAAATCATATAGATAGTATAAAAGTATATTGCCCATTGTCATACAAGGAAATAAGCAATATACTAGAAAGAGACTTTTATAGGTGCTTGAATTCAAGTCTAAAACCTCGTCAGTTGACTCTCTCAGACTTTGGTCCGATTCGCAGACCAATTCTGAGCTTAGCTCTCAGACTATTATCAAATTCATTACGGACCAAGTATTGTTCTAATGTCAAGTGTATATGCTTTAATAACCTGACAATTGAGCATATAATTTTTCACTGTAGCTTGATGAAGCCTTTTGTACACGAAAGTGTGTCTTCACAAGTGACTGAGAACGTTGATGTTTTTGACTTTTTGCATTCATTATCAGTTGTTTCGCTTGTCAGTTTAACGACTTCTCTTTTACGAAGTCCTTTAAGTAATTTCCTGTAACTGTATTTAGAGGGTTTTTTGTTTTTGTTTGTTTGTTTGTTTGTTTTGTTTTTCTTTCAAATTTCACCCACATTTTTACCCTCATTTGCCCAGTTTCCCCAAACCCTCCATTCATCCACATCTCCCACCCCTTCTAACCGATAATACTCAGATGTATTCATAAATACTTTTACAAAATGTCTTCAATCACCGATATGTGTGACGGGACATTAAACAAAAATTCCTTCCTTCCTTCCTAAGGAAACAGAATCCTGTCACAAGCAAAGGAAACAGAATCCTGTCACTTGCTAAGGGAACAAAAATCCTGTCACCAGCTAAACCTGTCACTTGCTACGGAAACAAAAATCCTGTCACCAGCAAAGCAAGCAAAATCCTGTGACCAGCTAATGTTTGTTGTTGAAGCCTGCTGGACGAGTCGTCAGCCAGTGTGTGGGGAGAGTACACGTCCCACATGCAGAGACACTGGACCTGCCCCCACTGCCGCCAGTCCATGATTGTGTCTGTGCTGGAGAGACTGCGGCATGAAGAGAGCTGTCAGAACGACGACCCCTTACCCACTGGTGAGGACTGGAGGGGTAGTGGAGGGGCAGGGGGGATGGGGGAATGGGCAGGGCTGGGGGGAGGGTGTTGTGTGCATGTGTTGTTGCATGTGTGTGTGTGCGTGTGTGTGTGTCATTGTGTATGTGTTTGTGTGCTCTGTGCAGTTTGATAAGAGTTGGTGAGGCTGTTGTGCTTAAGGCGTGTTTGTGTGTGTGTGTGTGTTCTGTGTGCATTTGAATCTCTTGTGTGTGCATGTTGGTGTGAAAAGACATGATGGTTTTGTATAAAAATGGGAGAGGGGTAGAGGGCGGAATGCACAATATCCATTTAATTAAATTGCTTTAAGCTTTTGTTGATGTCTGAAACAAGAAAGCGCTAGTGTTTTGCCTTATTGTTTTGGGGTCAGTGTCCCTCTGCTGTGACATTGAGAAATAAAGTGAAGGGTCTATAAAGTATATTATTTATATAATTTATTAATTTGAAAATATTCCAAGTTTTTCCAAGAGTAGTACCTCGTTACACTGCATTCAGTTACAGGTGTTGTGATGTTCATTTCCTTTCATGACATCCTAGTGCCAACCTGGTCCGTGAGGTAAACACTTCAGGCTGTCGGTCAGGAAATGCATTTTTCAGCAATACTTGGGCACATCTGTGAGTGTATCAGATGCTCAGCTTTTTGTTCTTCCCATCTGAGCCTGTCTTGCATGGACCATGGCGGTCTATCCTCATGACATAAGTTTTTTTCTTTGCACTTTGGAGCTTGTTTATTTCACTGTTGTAGCTTAAACATACATGGGTGGGACTCTTCTGTTGTAAAAAGATGAACACTTAACTCACTCAGTACGGCTAGTCCTCTCTTCTCCTCTACACAGACCCCTCGGATGTCCAGTGTGTGCCTGAGTGACCCAACCTTTAGCTTCCGTCGTCAGAATTGTGGTATTCTTTGTCGCCATTCACGTCTTCAGTATAAGAGCCTTCCACTTGCAATATTTTGATGTTGGTTATTGGGGTGAAACGCTGTTAACGTCGACTCTTTCGCCGTTCGTATGGAGAGAGTTAAACGGTGTAGCACCTTGGTGGGAATAGAACAGCAATGTCTCAAATAACATATTTGTCCTGTCCCTGTGTTTGGCAGGATCTCATGAAGAGGTGGATGAAAACCAGGGCAGCGTCAACCCTCTGAAGAAAAGTTACCACTGTGACGTCTGTGACAAATCGCTGCGACTGACGGCCACCGAGATCCTCAGACACAAACGATCCCATGCTGACAGCAGCACAGCGACAGAATCTGTGTGATGGCAGACAAGCTGCACAGAGAGCAGGAGTTCTGTGGAACTGGGTGGTGGTGCGTGTGAAGACAGGGCGGGAAACGTGCTGTTTGTGTGTATGCATGTGTGTGTGATTTATGCAAAGATGTAATAAGTGTATAGACTATTCATGTGCTCATGATTGAGGACATTGAACGTGTGCTTGCAGCAGCATGTTGTGCGGGGAAAGAGAGAACGTCCAGTGGGGGATGTCTTCAGATTTTTATAAAAGATATACATATACCACCTTATACAAGCAAAGACAGTAAATGCACACATGTGTGTGCGAACACACACTTACACTCACTCTTTCTCTCACACACACAGAACCAGAGACACAAATGTAAACTGGGTTCTGTTTATTATTTCAGAAGGTTAGCTTAAAACATGAACATTTTCCTTTTGTGTTTTCTTATCAATGATAAAGTCTTTGTAATTTTACTGTCTCTGACAAGCATTTTTGTGATACCTAGTCATATTTGACTTTCCTGGTGTTCCTTATATTCAGAATAATGACAGAAAGATTTCAAGAAGCAATGTATCACTGTTTTAAGTCATTGATATACTGATACCCAAATGCATATGGATGCATGTGTAATCCCCCATGTGTATGAATATGTTTATCTCTGTTTGCCTGTGACACACATATGTATGGGGTATGTATGTGTGTCACATGCAAACACAGAGTGTGTATGTGACGCATCCCCTCCCTACCCCACCTGATGGCCTCTTTCTCCATCTTAAACTGTCCCATCTGGAACAAGTTATTGCATAAAGAAAGACATTTTCCAGAAGAAAATCGCAGCCCACTCTAAAATGTTGAGAACAAGCCTGGAAAGCTTTGTCCAAAAGGATTTAGCAATAAAGATTTTTTTTTTTTAAGTTGCCAGCCGTGCAGACCTAGTGTTGTTCACTGATAAACAACAGATTACTGATATAACTGAAGCCTTGGGACTGATAATAATTTATCATGATTCATAATAACCATCAATTAGAGTCAAAGTTGCCTTGGATAGCAGTCTAGGAACACCGCTCCAGGACTGGTAAAACATGACACAAACTGAAGAGTGTGTGCGTGTGTGTGTGTGTGTGTGTGTGTGTGTGTGTGTGTATGGGGATGGGTGATAGATACAAGCAACAGACTAATAATGACAGACCAACCACAGACTACGCTGATTACATGCAAACTATGACAGAGGAGAAAGTGTCAAAAGAAGAGACAGTACATTGGATAACCAGTATGATGGCACCTCATCCAGTTGCTCTGGTAGAAGGAACACATTCCAAAGTGACATACTGACATCAAACAACAAGAGACAAAGCCTTCAAGACGTGTGTGTGATTCCTGCTGAACAACAAAAACAAAACTGAGAACACCGGAGTTGATAGGGAGATGGGGGCGGGGGGTTACCAGTACATATTTACAACAGTCCAAATCATATTTTTTCTCATCATCAGAAATAAAGGTTTGTCATATTGAAAGTAATACGCAAGAAACAGGATAATTTTATATCAAACAGTCCGAATCAATTGGCATTTCCTTATTTTATGATCATTATATAGCTCTACCAAAGTTTCAAACTTTCACTGTCTTCATCATGACTTTCTGGCTTCGAAATTGTAACAAAATCATCTAATGAATTCTCAGGTTTAATATGCATGAAAATCACTTGGGACAGGTCCAGTTCTTTCAGGAAAAATATAATCGGCTGATCATAACACACACATCAGCCAAAAAACAGAAATCTTTTTTTCATTTCAGTTCTAAGGAAAGTTTTTTTTTCTCCTTGATTTCTGACCAAAAAAAAACAACAAAAACCAAACAAACAAAAAAAACACAAAAAACCCTAATATTCAAAATGATGAAAATAAGAGATGATTATCCAAACAAGTAGTCATAAGAATGTTAATATAGTTAAATTACTGAACACAGAGAACACAGAGGAAAACTGTTCATGTGCACAATTTGTGGATGCTCTTTACTGATACAATCTTTCAGTCTCCCTCTCAAGAACATCTGAAATAACGTAGACATTGGGGGGAGGTTCTATCTACACCAAAATGTTTTTTTTCTGCACAAGCATACACAAAGTGAATAGGTACTAATGAAGTAGACAGAGGTGTGTCGCTGTGTGCTTGTGCCAGGTGATTGTGAGTGTGTAGTGTGTATGCACAAGTGGATGTTCAAATGCTTCCATCCATGTTAAGTCATTTGGTGTTTTCCTTTTTTGTTGAAAATGATTAATCTTTTGTCTAAAAATTACAACCTGTATATATTTTCAAGTGTAGATAAAGAAATTGTATTCGTCATTTATGTGAAATAATATATGTACCAAAACAAAAAATATAACTCAGAATATGAAATTCAAACCATGATTTTTATTATGTGATTTTAGTTTTCATTGCTGCATGAAGTAATGGTACTAATTCCAGTATCACCGGAGTCTGCACTTGTGGGTCATGGTTAAGTATGTGTAATTAAATCCAGTATCTAGCATCAGACCTACACATCCCCAGTGTTATTTCAACACATGAACACATACTCTCCTTTCATTCCTAACATCTTCCATGCTTTTTCCAACAATCACTTTTATTTACATGTTAAAGTCTACTCACACAGGCAAGCATGCATATATGCCGCACATATCAGAGCAAACCAATAAGTAAATAAAGATGAACCCTGCATAAATAAAATGAACACCTAAGCATCAAAAACAACTACTGATATCACATAACACAATGGATCTGTAACTTTCGATGTAAACAATAACCTGCAGTCTATGTTTACAGAAAACGTTTTAAAAATATTAACGAAACACATCAACCACACTGGTCTATTTCCTGATCTATCAGCTTGAGAGAGGTATGTATGACTTTAAAGATAAATACTGATGTATAGAAGTGATAGTCATTCTCAATGTAAACCTATTCTGAAAACAGAACATTTCTAAATTTAAAACATTCATGTCACTCACATTATGCACTCTACGACAAAACCAAAAGTGTGTTCAGCCAGATTTTCAACAGAATAACGAACAAACTAGTTAAAAAAAAAGAAAAAAAAAGGACCACAAAACCTACAAGCCAGTACAATATTTGAAAAATTCAAACAGCAAAACTTCTTACAAACTTTATCAATAAAGAAAAAAAAATCTTTCACCTGCTGGTGAATACAAAATTGCATATAAGTCCTGATAGTAGGAAAACATTTCTTCACTGGATACATTTATATTTTAAAGATATAAAAGTGAACTGGGTACAGGGATTAGTATAAGTGTCTGCATTTGCTAAAACATAACCAACAGAACCCTAAAGGGTGCCCAGTTATACTGCTATATTATCACCATATGCACTTGAGAAACAGGTGTTAACAGCTGCCAAATACCTGTACAATTCTGGTTTTGTTCAAAACAAATTATATTAAATCAACTAGGGGACTGTTGGGTTTTTTTTTTTTTTAGTGCCATATTCTCTTCTACCAAATGTAATGACAGAAAAAGCAGCAACTGGACACTACATGTTTTTATGGGTGTGTGCACACAAGAACACACACTATTTGACCCTTTCATTTTACATCACTGCATTATTTGACGCTTTAGTTTTACGTCACTATCACCATTTAATCCTTTTTCTGTAAGCTCTATTGGATTATTAAAAAAAAACCCAAAAAACAAACAAAAAACCCCCAACAACTTTAAAGGAAATTTTCCACAAAAGATCAGACTGGTATTACAGAACTAAAATAATCTCCAAGCAACAAATAAAATAAACTGATCTGATGTGGAGAAATACAGAAACCACCACCATCATCGAGATCACAAAGCATCATCTTCATAACAAAATCAACCTTCTGGTTAACAGAAATGATTTTCTGAGTAATGGGAAGTCTTTGTACCAACTTCGCATTGATCAATGGACAAATTATAACATTCTGATTACCAGTTATAATAAAACATGATTTTCTGCAACTCTTCTTCTGTGTTTGTGGGCTGCAACTCCAACATTCAATAGAACCAAGTGGGCTGTCACATGCTGGACCATTTTTAACCATGCCATGTAGCGGCCACATCATTCCATGCTGGCAATGTTCACGTTTCCATAACCCATGCGTGACAAGCACAAAAAATCTTCAACATTTGTACATTAGAAAAAGGGTGGAGATTTTTACGATCTCCCAGGTCAACATATGTGCAGACCTGCTAGTGCCTGAACCCCCTTCGTGTGTGTGCGCACGCAGAACTGAGATCAAATACGCATGTTAAAGATCCTGTAATCCATGTCAGCGTTCGGTGGGTTATGGAAACAAGAATATACCCAGCATGCACACACCCGAAAACGGAGTATGGCTGCCTACATGGCGGGGTAAATAAATAAAAACGGTCATACACGTAAAATGTTACATGTCTGTCTGAGTGTGTATGCGTGTGTCTGTAATCTGATTGAATGACACAGGAAATGAATGATGAGCGCCCAGTGGTAGCCGTCAGTCGGCTCTACCCAGGTAGGCAGCCTGTGACGCAAATGTCCCCGTGTATGTAAAGCGCTTAGAGCTTGGTCTCTGACCGAGGATAGGCGCTATATAAGTATCCACATCAATCAATCAATCAATTATATTCTGATTGTGTATACACACAAAGGGGACTGAGGCACCAGCTGGTTGGCACATATGTTCATCTGGAAGATCAGGAAATCTGATTTCCCACCTTAACCCACCATGAACTGAATCCAGAACCCTCAGATTGTAAGTCGAGTGACGGGCGTCATAGCCGAGTGGTTAAAGCGTTGGACTTTCGATCTGAGGGTCCCGGGTTCGAATCACAGTGACGGTGCCTGGTGGGTAAAGGGTGGAGATTTTTACGATCTCCCAGGTCAACATATGTGCAGACCTGCCAGTGCCTGAACCCCCTTCGTGTGCATACGCAAGCATAAGATCAAATACGCACGTTTAAGATCCTGTAATCCATGTCAGCGTTCGGTAGGTTATGGAAACAAGAACATACCCAGCATGCATACCCCCAAAAGCGGAGTATGGCTGCCTACATGGCGGGGTAAAAAAAGCCCACTCTGCGTATATACGAGTGAACATGGGAGTTGAAGCCCACGAACGCAGAAGAAGAAGTAGTAAGTCGAGTGCTGAAAACATTCAGCGAACTGAAACCTGCATTGTCTTAAACTCAAATGTTTTGCAAATCTCTGATGTCCAAGTCTCTGGAATACGGCAGAAAACACATCATACTGCTTATAGCTGCATGTATTTGAAGAAATTACAAGATGGCTGCTCTACTTGTCTATCTTAAAAAGGAAAAATCAAAACTGAAAAATACCCTCATCTTGTGTAAGTTACATACGCTGATTGGATGGCACTTCAAAAGTACAGGTGTACCTACAGCTAACTCAAGAAGCATGACTATGATTACCTCATCATGTGGCATCTGGCAAGGACACTACAAAAGCCAGATACAAATACCTGGTGGGGAATACAACTGTTCATCCACCTGTGCACATTCAGCAATACCAAATTGGTTGGGTTGCCTGTCTGTACACAAGATGAGAAGACAAACCAAAGTTCTCTGAAGGTATTGGTTTCTGCCTGTACAGGAACTCAACACAAATTTCAAATTTCATTCATCGTTTTCATTCATTTATTCTTTCTTTTATCACTGATTTATCCATCAACTTTTTTTTTTTTTTATCAGTTTTTATTCTTACCACTCAATCTATGAACCTGATGCAAATTCTCATGATTCCTTCCACCTACAAATGCATAAAACTGCTTTCCATCAACTCCACTTACTTTCAGCTACATAATACAAGTATACACTGCTTTCCATCAACTCCACTTACTTTCAGCTACACAATACAAGTATACAATACATCAATGCATGAATGTCTGTCTATCCACCATATCCTTGTAAAGTAGGAATGAATGATATGGATACTCATATAACGCCTATCCTTGGTCAGAGATCAAGCTCTAAGTCTTAAGTGCAGTATGAGTAGGAGGATATATCCTTGCCATCCACTGCCTTCAAATGAACACGTAAAAAACCACAATTTCTAGTAATTCACAAGGATCTCCATGTCATGAGTCACCATTTACCATCACTGCTATTGATCAGAAAAAAAATCCCATTATCTCATGTTCATTTCATTAATAACCCTACATGTTTCCATTATGTCTTATCACAAAATGAAAAAAAGGCCCCTGTTGTACATAGGAACGCACTTCATCATAAAGCCTGAGATACTGTATTTGGATTAAGATGATGAAGCTCAATTAGAAACTTCACACAAATCTTTAGCATTCACATGAATGCACACACACAAATATACAATTTAAATGCAAATGCAAACAATGAAACCTATCAAGACCTGAACAATATCAGTACATAAATATTTCATGAGAATTTCACAGCTTACAAAAACCAGCCCACTGGCACACACACACATGCAGAGGGGGAAAAAAAAATCTGGGCACGTATCATGAGAGGTGATCTCTGCAAATACATAACAGTTTTTCACAACACGATTTCCAGACAAACGGAACACGTTGGGACAAATTTACCATGTCAAGGCACACAGTGAAACACTCAGCATCAAGCAAAAACATGACGATAAAACATTTGATGCTACACAAGAATCTCTCAATCATTCATTCTGACGTGTAAAATCTCTGAAATTATGAAATCATTACAGTTCAACTGAGACAAAACCTGTGCCTTTCTAAATGGTTCTGAGTAAGGTGGGAATGATTTATCTCCTACAGAGTATGCAGCAGAAATGCTCCGTCAACTCCCATCTCACTCTGTTCAACCGGCTGAAACTACTGAGAGAAAAAAAAAAGAAAAAAAGATTCCAATACATGCAAGAAGTATATCTCAAAGACAGGGGAACAGCTTACCTGAGTTACAGAAACCCCTCCTAAAAATATGCAATAGCAATAAACTTGTGATGAAGACATACCAAATTTTTGTGAAATTTTGTGTGTATATATTTATATAGATGTAAAAATATATATCGATAACATATCCCTGTAAATACATAACCTGTGATGTATCAGTCTCTGCTCCAGATGAAGGTGGTCAAGACACACTGAAATATCAAGTGAGACAGACTGACTGTTGTCTTGAATGAATTACCACCTTCCTCTGGAGTACTGATTGTTATGTTACAGGTCTTTCCTTGCCTTTATATCTTTATATGTCATCAATCTGACGGGGTTTTTTTTCCCTTGTAAGTTTCAGTCTCTATTTCTGAAGGAGGCATCACTGTGTTCAGACAAATCCATATATGCTACACCACATCTGCTAGGAAGATGCCTGACAGCAGCATGACCCATAACACTTGTCAGGACTTGAGTGCATGCTTACATATTTGTGTACCTATCAGAGTGGTTTTTTGTTTTGTTTGTTTGTTGTTTTTTTTACACGATTTTGGCCAGAAGACAACACTTCTGTTGCCAAGGGTTCTTTTTCAGTGCACCAAGTGCATCGTCTCATTCGAAAGACTAGATGCTCAGTTTTGATTTTCCAGTCAAACTTAGGAGAAAGGGCAAGAGCGGGATTCAAACCCACACTCTCACGGACTCTCCTGTACTGGCAGCTGAGCATCTTAACCATTCTGCCACCTTCCTCCCTGGTGACCACGTAAGCATGTTCAGCAAATGATTGGGCGGTGCATAGGAGAGGGAAAGGTGGGGTCCAAGTGAAGCTGATAATCAATCCTTCAGTTCAGGTGCCAGAGTTTGGAGTTTAACCATCCAAAACTGTTCTGTCTAGTCTTTTCCCCAGTGTGTTTGTGTGTATATATAGTTTTAATTCAGTTTGGCCAGTTAGGGATGGATAGCATGTCTTTGGAGATCGGAGAAAAGGCAACAATTCATAATACTTTTCCCGTGTCAGTTCTCATAAACTGAGCTGAGAATTCGTGTTTTAACTTCACTGTTCTTTGTAGGCATTGGAGACCCAATTTTTTAGCATTAAAAATCCATCTAATGTATTCCTCACTTTCGATGGCACTGAAGGAGGGTAGGGGTGGGGGTGGTGGGCAGAGAATGAGATGGCATGGAAAAAAGGGACAGTAGAAACAGGAACAAAAAAACCCAAAAAACAAAAAAAGAGGGGAAAAGTAAACTGAAGACCCCTGCTTTGATTGACACACAATGTGTATGCTATGTATGGTGAGTGACTGCGACATCTCTGCAGAACCTGTTGGACCATTCACCATCCTTTATATTGTAAACCTGAGCCAACAAAGTCAGAGCTTCAAATTAACAGGGAATGTTGGACCATTAGCCATTCTCAAAACAAATACTCAAACAATCCATACCCTCAATAAAAAGGTAAAGGCATTAATGATGCACATTCTTAAATGTCTGTAATTTAAAAACTAACAAATAAAAAAAAACAACCCCTGTACATACAGAAAAATTATTGGGTATTTTCACAAGCATGTGGTCATCAGATTACACACACACACACAGACACACACACACAGACACTCTATGGTGAATACTGTGAAAACATTAATCCTGTCGCCGAAATAGCATCCCCTAGACCCACTGTCTTTATAGGATTCTTACACACCAACACAGGACTAAACACAAAGTCAAACTCCCCTATCGACCAGGAGTATGCTGGATGTGCTGCATCAAACTGCCGCCGCTGGTCACCGGAATGGAGCTGGAACTCCAAAGGAATCCTCAGATCCACAGAATCAGGATGGAAGTCTTGGATATCGCAGGCCTGGAGCCCAGCTATCCGGGTGCCAGCCATGGTGGCTGACACCACATTGCTCCAGTGAGACCGATGCACTCCCACAACGTGGAAGGTGAGGGAGTGGAAGTGGACGCGGGTCAGGCGGGAGTGGGGGCGGGAGGATGACTGGCCAAAGGTGTCCAGCAGCCAGTGCACCAGGTCGCCCATGATGTGGATGGGGGGCTGGCCCTCCCACTGGTTCAGCTGCTCGCTGTGCCGGCCGCCCATGGCCTGGGACGTGAAAGCCAGCTCCTGTTCGTTCAGCCCCAGTGACGTGATTTGGGGCAGCACCTGCATGCATCACCATACACAAATCCAATCCAATCCAATCATCTTGTCGTTTTTTTTTGTTTGTTTGTTTTTGTTTTTCCTGTCAGCAAAAATCAAGAACCGTGCCACCTAATAGGTGCAGAGAACAAAATGGTGTTCATATAAGCATACACTGAAGACTTTTTCTAATGGACTTGAATTCCACACCGAGTCTCAGGGGAAGGCCAAACCACGTTTTTTTTTCTTCCTCCCTACACTGACCTCACCTTTGGTGTTTAACACTGACATGAATCAGCATCAGTGTGGCACTGCCTGATAATATACTGTATCATTTTTGTCACAAAAGACAATGTCTCTGTTTGGAATTTTGGTTCATTTCTGCAGGGAAAGTATGTTGCCACAGTACAGTGCCAACCTTCATTTTAATTTTTTTTTCTCTTTTTTTGTCTGCAACTGTGCAAGTGATTTTATTTTATTATCTTCTACCAAAGTGGAATTTTCAACAGATTTTTGCTAAGGACAGCCCTTTTGTTGCCATAGTTTCTTTTAAGTGCGCTATGTGCATGCTGCACATGGGGCCTCAGTTTATCATCTCAACAGCACTCCCAGTCTCACAAAGCTGGAGGTGGACCAGCAGCAACCTATGCCAATACAACACATACATTCAACAATTTTTCATACATCCCTACAAACTGACAGTCTCACATGTAAAGGACATCGTAGAGAAGGCAAAGAGGTATGGAGTCACCTACCGCATTCAGTGCACTGACTGAGGTGGTCTATATCCTGGGATGTGAGAGGGACGGAATCAAACAAAGCGTACTGTAGCCAGGGAAGGGCTATCAAAGCCCTTTTTGTGATGGAAAGGTGACACATCACTGGGGGGCCTGGGGCCCAAAGCCCCCCCCCCTCCCCCCACCTGAAGATCTAAATAACATGTACTAACTGCAGCCATCAAGTGTATCACTGCATCATTGGCTGAAGAAACGGGCCTCCTTTTTATTTTTTATTATTGGGATGGATGAAAAGAGTGTTTTGACACACATCAGCACTAGCGTCGCAACTGCCGTCTGTGACAACCCCAAATTTTCACCCCATTCCCCCTCTCCCATTTTTCTCTCCGAATTCGTACATATCTCAGGAATGGCCCCTGGGGCTTTTCTGCAGCAGTCACGCCCAACTGCCCTTTTTTTTTTCTTTTCTTGAAATGGAAAAACACATTTCCGCATAGCTCTCACATCCCTGTATATCAGAGAAACTAAAAGACCACTGGAAAAATGTATCATGGAACATCAAACCGGAAGTGACTGCATTCCATGTGCATCTTGTGTCACTGAACCACAGCACTGACCTGGACAGGACATCCGCCCTGTGCACAGATCATCATTTCTGGAAGAGAAATGTAAAACAAATCATCCAAATGAAGAAGAGAAAGTCCAGCGTCTACAGGGACACTGGCCTAGAACTCCAATTTATGACGGTCTTTTGCAACACCATAGTCAGGTGCCTGTGGCCAGGCAACATTAACACTTTCACCGCCATAGGCAACTTGTAACAAACTAGACAGTGCACCGCCATTGGCAACTTTTGTCGACACTGAGGGGTCATGTTGATGAGACTGTATTTTACATTGTAACAAAGCTAGACAGTTTCAGTTTCAGTTTCAGTAGCTCAAGGAGGCGTCACTGCGTTCTGACAAATCCATATACGCTACACCACATCTGCCAAGCAGATGCCTGACCAGCAGCATAACCCAACGCGCTTAGTCAGGCTTTGAAAAAAAAAAAAAAAAAAAAAAAGAAAAGAAAAGAAAAAAAGGTGAATAAATAATAGATAAGCTTACATAAATAAATAAATGAATAAATAATAATAATAATTATAATATAAAAAAAGGTAGTAGTAATAATAATAATAATAAAATAATAAAGCTTGACAGCTGCAGCCAGGTTCCTGCCAATAGAACAATGACTAACCTTTGCCCCCTGACTGAGTTTGAGGTGAACAAGTCCACTGTGCTGTTTCGACATGAACCGAAGCCTGTGACTGAGAGCATTGTTTCTAAAATATTTGGTGCTGGAGGGTATATTTCACACAGAAACTTGGCGGTGAAAGACCTAATGCGTCACTTAGTTCACTCAGCCTGTCAAACCGAAGACTTTCCTGTATCAGTTTCTGAGGAAGATGGTGTGAGTGAAACCACTGAAAATAATATACAAGAAAGTTATAAAAAAAAAACACACAAAAAAACCCAACAAAAAACCCTGTCCATTTCTGAGTTAGGAAACTTTCCCCTCCGAACATTCTCACCTTTTCCAGAATGGATTTCATGCAGCCAGCATTGGCCATGCTGGCAAACTCCAGATGCACAGGTACACCAGGCCCCAGCTGTGTCAGCCCCGAGGCCAGGACGTCAATGCGGGCCTGGAAGTGGTCAGGAGGCAGGCCCTCCAGCATGTGGAGCCCGGACAGCACCACCAGGTCAGGGTCAAAGGTTGGCAGGCTGGCGAAGAAAGTCTCCGCCATGGTCATGGCAAGGTTGGACTCGTCGTGACTGCAGATGAAACGATTGGCCACTGGGGCCTGCACTGCGCCCCACTCTTCACCCACCTAGAAGGGCAACACCAGTGTCACCAATAATAAACAGCAATTGAAAAAGCAATTTTAAACCTCTCAAACTGCTTTACAATAAAAAAAACAAAAAAACAAAAAAAATGTACAGACTTGCCAGTGCCTTAACTCCCTTTGTGTGCATACACCTACTACACATGAAGAAGATTCAATACACACATTAAAGATCCGACAAACCATTTCAATGTTCAGTTTGTCACGGACACTCATGCAACATGGCCAACATGCACATCCCTGAAAACATGAGCATGGCTGCCTAACTGACTGCCCTAATGGTAGGGAAAAAATGGTCATACATGTACAACTAAAGCCAAGTTTCATGTAAATGCAGCTATAGCAGTCCACAAACACAGAAAGAAAGAATGGAAAGTAGATGCTTTTCTTTGCATGAATTTTATTAACTGAAAATAGAACATTTCCCGACTTGAAAATATCCGTCTACAAACCTGCCAACATTTTTTTACAGTCAAAGGGCACAATCATGCTTGGGCATGCATAAGCCAGCACCTGCACACACATTCACACAGAACCACTCACACATGCACACCCACATGTCTGTCACTCTGACCAACCTTATACTCCATGATGAGGTGGAACTCATCCTGCTCCATGAGGCTGGAAGCAGGGACAGAGACGTTCACAGGCATCAGACTCTGCAGAATGGGACCCACCGGACCCACAAACTGAACCTGCATGGCCGTCAACACACAGGCACACGCACACACACACATGCATGCACACACAGATGCACGCACAGACACACACACACATACATAACAAATTATGCTAGTTTTTCTTATCTTCTTTGAATTATTATAATTTCTTATCATTCTGATTTGGATGCATGCACGGACACACACATACATACATAACAAATTATGCTAGTTTTTCTTATCTTTGAATTACTATCATTTCTTATCATTCTGATTCATTTCTGTATTCTTCTTTCTGAATAATTCGAACAATCTCATCTACCCAGGACAAGGATTCTAAGTTTCAGATTGAGTTTCTCAAGGAGGCGTCACTGAGTTTGGACAAATCCATACAAGGCACACCACATCTGCTAGGCGCGTTGGGTTATGCTGCTGGTCAGGCATCTGCTTTACAGATGTGGTGTAGTGTTAAGAAACTGCTGTACGGCGAACTCCAACATGGCAAGCACTCCCATGGAGGCCAAAAGTAGCGCTTCAAAGACACTCTGAAAGCTTCTCTGAAGGCCTTCAACATCAGCCACGACACATGGGAGCTGAATGCAATGGACAGACCAAAGTAGCGTTCAGCTGTCCACAAAGGCGCCAAATCCTGTGAGGCCAACAGAATCGCTGCAGCAGAGCAACGCAGACAGGCCAGGAAAAGCAGTGCCAGCAAGTCCCTGACAGCCGCCACCATCCCCTGTCCACACTGCGTCAGAACCTTCCGGGCGCGGATTGGCCTGACCAGTCATCTGCGCACCCACAGAGCCCTACCCACCCACCCCCAGGATGACTAGATGGTCCTCGTCGATCCTGACAGATGAACCACACTGTTAATGGATTTGTCTGAAAGCTGTCACGCCTCAAGTAACTGAACTGAACTGCTAGGCAGATGCCTGACCAGCAGCATAACCCGATGCATTTAGTCAGGCCTTGAGTGCTTGCATATAACATTTCTATCACTGTATAAGAGTGGATTTCTTCTACAGAATTACGCCAGACGACAACACTCATTGCAATGGGTTCTTTTTCATTGGACCTCAGTTAATCGTCTCATCCGAAGGACTAGACACTCAGTTTGATTTTCCAGTCAAACTTGAGAGAAAGGGCAAGAGCAGCATTTGAACCCAGACCATCACAAACTCTCTGTACTGGCAGATAAGCACATATGCACACTCAGACACAGTTTTCTCTTCACTTGTCTACCTTAATTTTAATGCTGTTTTAGTTTAAAAACAACAACAACCACAGACACAAAAAACAAACACACACACATGAAACTGAATAACAAACACGCACATATATATATATATATATATATATATATATATATATATATATGCACACTCTGAGTAAAAGTTGACTATGACTTTATTGGTGATATTTTATATTATTCTGTGCATGCGTGCATGTGTGCACACGTGTGTGTCTATGCACTATGTGTGTGTGTCTGTCATTGTATGTGTGTATTTATGCACAGACCATCTACTTGAACCATATAATATAAAGCACCAGACGAGCAAACATCCATGAGCAAGTACTTCTTAACTCACTATGGATGAATAGTTTTCTCCCTTGCTTTCCCCTGCAGACAACCAATTTGTTAGGGCTGGGAAAAATCACAAAAAATACAAAACACAAAGTAACTGAATGAAACTCCCTGCACTTGACCCACTGACCCCTCTTCTCACATCATGTGTATGCCCACCCCTCTCTCTCTCTTCACAGCCTTCAGAAGCTGAGTCACTGTCTGTACAGTCTCGCTGGTAGCTGTCTTCACTGCAGATACTTTATTCAACGTCTTCATCATCCTCGTCTATATCGAAACCTTCAGTCTGAAGCATTTCAATCACTTCACCATCAGTAAAAAGCCACTGTCGTAATCCAGTTTGCTCCAAACTGTGACGCCATTTTCGATACGTATGCAGATTAGCTTGTCATGTGGGGTACCAAAGTCAACGGCTGGCCAGCGAGTGTATAGTTACGGAACCTCACGAAGAAACTTTCCATTCGACCCTTGACACGTTCGCAATGCCCTGTGAAGCTGCAATTTTTATGCTACCCCATGAGGACAACGTGGAAACAATTTTAATTGTCAAAACTGCTATAGCGTTCCGGACACCAGAACGCTACCTTACGTCAGGAACGCTATAGCATTCCATCGTCTGGAGTGAGTAAATGTGCGTGTGCATGATGCTCACAGAACAAGAATGAAGTGACTAAGTCAGCCCAGTGCATCCATATTTTCAGTGCTCACAGCTATCTACCTTCACCTTTTCATTCCACACTCTTACCTTGGCCTCAGGAAACAAGCTGGAGATTATCATGGCCATCAAAGCAGCATTCCCACCAATGTGTTGCTGCACACACACACAATTCTCTAGACATTGGATTAACTGAATTGTTGTCTCTCAAAAGATTTCATGCAATGTGAAAATAAATGTCAAAAGGTAAATAAGCGGAGAGATGGGAATCTTTTATTTCAATCCACATAAGTGCAGCTCAAATATCTTCAAAGTAAAACAAAATAATAATTTTCCTGCAGTCTAGAAAAAAAAAGGAACAGTTTCACTGCTACACAAGTGTCCATGCTATCACTTTTTTTTTTCTATTTTGGGATGGTTAGAGAAAAAAACCCAATTATTTTCTCTGAGAATGTCAATGCACAACTGTCACAGACTCAGAAACAAAAAGTGTTTATATGCCAGTGTTTTATATGAGACATGCATAAGTAATGTAAAATGCTGCCACAAAGAAAAAAAACACCCCCGCACCCCCCCACCCCACCCCACCCCAAAACAACATTGTAAAGTGGTATCTATTGTTCACTGTTGACTTGGTTCATTTTTTGGTTGCATCGATCTTACTTTATATATCATTGTCTTGCTGTCATCAATGTTATGTTTTAAGATCTGCATTGTCATCCTGCACATCAACCAGCTTAATTTTACACATCACCTTCATCACTGAGTTATTGTCATCATTCTTTGTGTCTTTGTGCCTGTATCACTGTCGTTTGTGCTGTTTCCAAGTGTTGCCATATATCTCCTCAGCTTGTGTTTCTAAGATTTGATCCTCTGTGTCATTCACTCACTGCCCAGTTATTGAGACATGATTCTCTGCATTGGCTGTATAACTGTGAGGCTGTTGACACTGTTGCTGCAGAGACCATTCTTTGGTACACCCGTCTGCTAAATTTTTAAAAGTTCCATTTTACATCCAACGCATGACTATTTGAACTCTGTATTCATTGGGCTGGTACGCGTTTCCTGACGAGGAAAACTGAAGTTCTCCATCAGCCAGCCCCAGGGAAACCCTACATTGAGCCCAACATCACAGTCAACGGTCAGAGACTCAGTGTGGTGGAGCGGTTCACATACCTTGGCAGCACACTGTCAAGAAATGCGACCATCAACGAAGAAGTGAACGTCAGGATTGCAAGAGCAAGCGCAACTTTTGGTAGACTCAATGCAAATGTCTGGAACAGAAGAAGCATTAGTCTTGAGACCAAGCTAAAGGTCTACAGAGCAGTAGTTCTCCCCACACTACTGTACGCCTGCGAAACTTGGACAGTGTACCAACGACATGCCAAGAAGCTGAACCACTTTCACACAACATGCCTCAGGAAGCTACTGAACATCAAGTGGCAAGACAGGACCCCAGACACAGAGGTGCTCGCAAAAGCCACCCTTCCCAGCATTTTCACCATCCTGATGCAGTCCCAGCTTCGCTGGGCTGGACACATGGCGCGCATGCCAGACCATCGGCTGCCCAAAAGGCTCTTCTATGGCAAGCTGCAACAAGGGAAGAGATCACACGGAGGTCAGAAGAAGCACTTCAGAGATACTCTGAAAGTCTCTCTGAAAGTGTTTGATATCAACCTTGACTCCTGGGAGGAATCTGCAGTGGACCGTGACAAATGGCGCGCTGCTGTGCACAAAGGCGCCAAGTTGTGCGAGGCCAACAGGACTGCTGCAGCTGTTCAGAAGAGGCAGGCCAGAAAGTCACGGGCAAACAAGCTCCCTGACAATGATATGCCTGTCTTTGTCTGCCCCAACTGTCAGCGAACATTTCGTGCGCAGATTGGACTATTCAGCCATCTGCGCATTCACAGATAGATTCATGAGCATCCTTCCCCCCAACCCACCACCACCCTCGCCCCATCCCCCAGCTGGATGACAACGATGGTCATCATCGATCTGGATGGACACACCACCACCACGCGTTTCCTTTTTTAGAACTTGTGTAACAATTTTTATAGTTTGCTATGTGACTGCTTACTGAAAAATACTATACATAATGGAAATTGAATAATATTTCTTGTTGACTCACTATAGAACATGTATTATGAATGTCATGTCAACTGTTTGAAAAAAGCTTTTTTGTGTTTTTTTAATTCATTTGGTGCACATGTGCTGCAATCTCCAACCACAAATACTTCAGACATTGGACATGTATTTGACAACATGACTGGGAGGAAGAGGAGGGGATGAAAGCTTAGAGGATGGAGAAGGGAAGCTGGTTATCGTACATGTCACAGTTCTGTAAATCTTGATGAGGTTGATCTCAATCGCTTTTGAATCCCCCATTCATATCACTCTTTCACTTAGTTAATACTGTTACAAAGCAGCCAACAAGTGGCAACGCATGTCACTATGTGACAATAATGTGTTGTATCATGTATCATTACATGATAATCATATTAAAAAATATCATTACACTTTATCCATTGCATACAAAAGCAGTTTGCAGTTTTTGCCATGCAGTTAACAAAGCACTCAGAGCCAAATGGAGCAAATTTATGCTATACATCAAAAGCACACACACACACACACTCTCACACACATGCAAATGCATATGTGAGCAATTGCACACACACAAACACACAAAGAGATATACAGAATGGTATGTGTGTATACACAATTACATACTAGTGATACACTCACACACACGCACAGAAACACACATGCATGCACAAACTGTTTCAACACACACACAAACACACACACACCACACACACACACACACACACACACACACACACACACACACACACACACACAGTGGTGCACATTTGGTTTAAACTTCGATGATTTTCATCTTGTGAAGGAAAAGAAGAGATGCAGGTGCTTTCAAGCCTTCTGGAAAGAATGACGGCCAAAAGGGTCAAACTAAGAACTCATCAAAATTTCAAACAGAACTTTTCTACTGCTTTGGGCACACCCCCATCACAACCTGGTCACAGGTGTCTCACCAATTAGTTTACTGTGTTGCCTTGCCTTTTTCAAACAGCCTCAGCAATCCCATCTATAGATCAACAGGGAGACAACAAAGACATGATGAAATAGAACCTGTAAGTCAGAGTATAATTACTACACTTTAGCACTATGAATTCACAAGCATTTTTGCCATCTACTTGCATCAGAGGCAATGTTGAAATAAAAAAATAAAAAGCAGACCTTCTAGTGAGTGTCTTAGTCCGTTTTATTCAGAAATGTACAAGATCAAGTATGCATGTTAAAAGATCCCATAACTGGTAAGTTATTGAAATATGAACAGAACAATTTGAACATGGATGCAATCATCCTAAATCAACAACAACAAGCTATCTGCTTAAAATGGTAGAATAAAAACAGTCAAACACATACGAACATGGGCAATGCAGCAAATTCAGAACATTCCTTTCTTTTCTGGTCTCTACCCCTCTCTTATGAAAGAAAACAGTTTTTTTCTCTTTTCACCAGTCCTTTTGTCAAAAAGACAATAATCAAACACTGACTCAAGTACTTGCTCACTGACCACAAAGGAATCTAAAAGGAAATTAAACAGATACTTACCTCCACATGTTCTAAATCAAACACAGTTTTCACTATCTGTTTGTAGACAGCAGGGTCAGTAACAATGCGTTCTGCAGCTCGTCCCTTGCTGAAGAAGAAAGAAAATGTTTCCTGCAGGTCACTGAGGCTTGTCAAACTGTTGTGGTTCTCTTCTTTGCCAGGAGCAAGCATCAGTTTCTTCAAAAGCTCCACTCCTGACACAATCAGATCAACATCTGCATTGGTCCTGAAAGAAAACAAAATGTTTCTGACCATGGTCTTGAATCCTCATACATATGCACAGGTACACATAGTATACACTTTAACATCATGCACACATAGACCTCTACACTTATTCTATAATAATATACACAGGCTTGCAGTTGCACAAACAAGCTTACATCTTCCCACACATATACAAGCATGCACTAACACAAACATGCACATACACAAAGAGGTCTGTGTGCCTGATTCTGAGAATGGCTTTATAAAGAAACAATAACAGCGCCCCATTCTTGATGGCTTCGTAAAGAAACAATAATCACCCATCCTCAAACTATGTTAATTGCATGTTGTGCAAATTGATTTTATACCATAATATAAAATTCTTTTACATGTTTTTGAAAAGCTAACACTGGTGTCCTAATTAGGAATTTATGTGATCACTATTTCATGCATAATTCACACTTTTTATATCATATTTTGTTTCTTTTGTGTTATGTGAATTCAAAATATGCAATATCTTCGCTTTTTAGCACACTCCATTCATTGCAACTATATCCAAAATTCTGTTCTCTAATAATGCACAGGCATCTGTGTGTCCTTTTGACAAATTTTGTATCATTAAAATTGTAGATTTATTTTTTTTTGCTAAATAATTAATGCTAACTTGATTTCTCAATATATGTCCATGAAGTTCCTAACACAGACGTGTGTGTGTGTGTGAATTACGTTGCACTATATCCATAGGTGTATTACTTTAAGTGCAATATCATTGTATGATAAAAAATGAAACAGGTTGACTCTAGCTGCTTTCGTTTTTATACGGAACCCTTTCTCTGAATCCGATTTTCTTACCCGACAGCCAACCTTGCAAAAGGTTTTGCTGGGTACTTTATATCAGTATTCCAGACTTCTGCCACCTGCTTTTCGATTGCATCTAAATCTGATTTGCTCTGTGGGTACCAACGAAGATAGAAATACGAAACAAGAACAGTTGTGATTCCAAAACACAGTGTCCTCGTTGCCGTTCCCATGTTGAATACGTGGGTAACCCGAATCGCAAGTCACGGACCGGACAACACCTTTATTTTGTACAGCGGAAAACATTGCGCGTTCCGTATACAGTTACTTCTTTTTGGTTTTTGCTATTACTTTCGTAATACTAATTGAGAAAGTTGAATTCACACCATAGAAAGACCAAATACTACGGTTTCAGTTAAACATCCCAATCAATTTACACCCTGAAGATAAAATCGAAACTTGCAACAGCAAAAATTAATAGGCTGAAGGTCAAGGTTAGGACAAAGATGGCTGGGGACAACGCTGGAGATAAGATGGAAATCCACGTTTGGAAAGGCGACTGGGGTTTACCGTCCATCGATCCCAATTGTCTGGCGGTGCTGGTACGTCTTATGTTTAAAAATACTGCTTTTTAATGATTTAGACATATAAAAAACAGAAATTCAAGTCTCCAGCCCAACTGTTTTGACCAATGGCCACCATTTAACTACCACTTTCACTTTTATGATTTCTTCAAACAAAATTGATGTTTGTGGATACTCATGTGTGTATATTATTCGAGTTATATTTCTTTTCATTATTTTAACCTAAATGTTTGCTGTTAAAAAATCTAATTGTCGTTCTGATAGATTCCCAAACAAAAATCAAACGACAAAAAGTTGAATAACTCAAACTGAATAAGTCAATAACTCAATAAGGCTACTTCAGACGCACTAAAATGTGATCATTGCACACACACACACACACACACACACACACACACACATGGCAAATGAAGTCCAAATATGGTCATCTAAATTAATTTCATAACAGCACACTGTTTGTTTGGCTTGTTTCTTTAGTTTAAAACTATCAATGAACAAGAAAAACATCATGATGTTTGCCTGTTTTCAAAAAGATGTGTGAGAACAAGCAAGCATTTATAAAATGTCAAGTCACAGGCCACTGTCTCTGCTGGTGAAATCCAGTCAGGTGCTCATTGTAGATTTGTTGTTTTTGTTGTTATTGTGCAGAACCTTTGCAGACATTGCTCATATTTTACTAGTTTCTCTCATCTTTTTGAATTTGAATTCCAGACCTGCTTACTGATATTGCTGAATCTTAAGAATACTTTTACCCGCTCACTGCCAGGGAAATGTAACTCCAGCTACAGGACCTTATTCAGTCAAAATGTGTACAAATGAAAAAGAAAAAAATTCAGGTACATTTTTTTGACAAAAATTTGTCATCTGTAAAAAATTGTATACATGTTTTTGTGAAAGGAAATGGACTGACCTTACAATTGAAGGTACTTCTAAAATTATGGGATGTGCTGATTTTGATTTTAAGCTGGTTGAACAACAAAGTATATTTTAGCTATGTAATTTTATGTTTCTTGAATGACACATTGCTGTACCATTGCATAAAAACAAAACTACATTACAACACTTACAAGCAAATAAAGAAAACTCTGAAAATGAAAATCTAGTATCAAAGATGTTGTGACTGAACTGAAATAGCAGTCAAAACTATTTTGAAACTATTCCCACAGGAAAGTCCTTAATCATCCCTCTTCCTCCCCCCCTCCCCTCCTCTTCCATTATTTTACATCCCTTTGTCACCTCTTTCCCTCACTCTCTCCCTTGACCATGTTCTCCATGATGCCCACAGAGTGGGTCAACATTTTCAGTCTCATGCTGTGCCAATATGGTGTGCTGATCTCAGAACACTTGCTGACTTAGTGATTTAATGTCTGCGGTCTGATCTGGATCACGATAACTGCCTTTGTTTGCATTAACTTGACTAAGGCTACCTGTGTTGTCTGCTATGTCTGTGCCAGTTCATTTTGCTAGCTGATTGGGTTAGCAGTTGGTCAACTATTTGAGCCACAGATCATGTCATATACTGTATGAAAACTGTGTTCCTGTTGTCTTCTTCTGGGTTAGAGTTTGACAACAGTATTGACAATATTTCTGTTTCTGACTGAAGGAAAATTCAGGAAACCCTAATGATGGGTTAACCCTTCATGTAGACAATATATGGCTGTAATTACAATATGACAGATTAACCCATCATGTACTGATGTAGGCAGTGAAATTCCATGATCTTGCTTCATTTGTTTCAGTGTTGATAAGAAGGAAAAAAATGAGAGGAGTATTGCATATGAAGATATCTCTATGTTTGCACAATTATCTTTCAGAAAAATTAGAATATTCAAATAATCAGTGAGTGTATATGTATGCACGCAAACGTGTGTGTGCATGTGTGGGTGTGTATGTGTGTGTGTTTTGCAGGCCTACTGCAAGTTTTCAGGTGTACCAGTGGAAGTCAAACTGACAGGAAATCCCTGGAGATCCCCCACAGGTGAGTCTCTATGCTGTAATGCTATCACATTTTACTTTTTAGATTCATTGTCAAACTGCCTGTTATTCTATTAATTTTTCAATAGTGATTTGTATTCACTAACTCATTCATGAAATAGAAAAGTTTTGAGATGATATATGAAGTACTTTAGGTTTTTTGGTGTTTTTTATTTTATTTATTTATTTTTTTAATTTTATTGATGTGACACATAAAGAGTTATAGCTTGGCTCAGGTAGTTACGCATGTTTTTCGTTTTGGTAGGTCAGCTGCCCTGTCTGAGGCACAAAGATGTGAAAGAAAACAGAGTCCATGAGATCTTTGCCTACCTCCGCAAACAGGTAAATGTTCTTAGTGTGGTTCCCTGTGTGGTTCACAGACTCATGCATGTGCTCTGCTCCCATTCACATGCGCAGACGTGTGCACATGCACATGCGCGTGTACACACACACATACACACACACTCACGATGCATACATACAATGGCTTGCAGTCACACCAAAGAAAGGAATAAATGAGGGACAAACACAACAGAAAATTCCCTGGTGCCACATTATGTAATGTTTATCTTGACGCTGGATGGCTTGGGAACATAAATGGGAAGAAAACCATCATAGTGAAGCTGAATTTTCTGCATAATTTGGAAAATATGTCCAATTTTTGGCTTTCTTGTGTGAACAGAGTGAATCTACGTAATCATCTTGTTTTGGTTGCCCATGTGGCTGTGTCTTTCTGAGTATGCATGCATATGTGTGTGTGTGTGTGTGTGTGTGTGTGTGTGTGTGTGTAAACTTTGAATGATTTCATCTATTGGTACAAACATTGGTGCATAATTATTGAGGTGGATTTGTCCTATCAGATACCCCAACAAAATATTTATGTACAACATAGGGACAATTTTATGATAGTATTTACGGCCATCAAATTGTAGTTAAAAATTATAATTGTCATACTCAAAATGAACACTTTAGAATGACTTTTCTTGCTGATGAATTTATATCTTTGAGGTAATTTTCTTAATGAAAATACAAAATCAAATCATTCGGATAAACACATTACTGCACTCTACTTACAGCGTTTCAAATGCTGCTGCTTGCAATGGTGATTGATTCATTGCCTGGACAAAAATTGATCGATCCATTGCATCAGTTTCACCACCTTCACCTTCACCTCTCCCGTAGTCTGGGTTCAGACCGTTGGGGCACCGCTGCTGACCTGGCCACCACTCCTCTCCACTCTTCACGGTTTTCTGATTTCCTCAGGGCGTCACCGAGCGTCAAGCCTGTCCACCCCCGGATGTTGTCTTCCCATCTCTTCTTCTGCCGTCCTCTCCTTCTGCCTCCTTGTACGGTGCCTTGCAGGAACGTTTTGGCAAGACCAGATGATCGGGAGATGTGTCCATACCATCTAAGTTTGCGTTTTTTCACTATGGACAGAAGGTCTTCGTAGGGTCCAATACTTTGCTGGATTCTGTTCTTCACTTCCGTGTTAGTGATGTGGTCTCTGTAGGAGATGCCAAGTAGTCTACGAAAGCATCTCATCTCGACAGCTTGGATTCTTCTCTCGATGTCTGCAGTCAGGGTCCAAGTCTCGCAGGCGTAGAGCAATATTGATATAACCAGGGAACGCATCAGTCTGATTTTTGAGCTGAGAGCGATGTTTTTGTTGTTCCAGATGGTGTTCAGCTTGTTGAGTGCCGTTGTTGTTTGGGCAATTCTCGAGAGTACTTCTGGTTTAGATCCTTCATCTGACACGATTGCTCCCAGATATTTGAAGCTGTGGACTGTTTTAAGCTTTTCGTCGTTGACTTTGATGTCAATGCTGATGCCGTTGGTGTTGTTAGTCATCAGTTTGGTTTTCTCCGCACTGATTTGCATTCCATACGATGTGGAGGCTTTGTCTAGATGTTTGACCAGGCTTGCCAGTTCTTCTTCTTTTCCAGCCAGTCCATCAATGTCGTCGGCAAAACGTAGGTTTGTGATTGTTCTGCCGCCTATGCTGACTGTTCCTACATGCTCTTCCAGTGCGTCAGTCATTATTCTTTCTAAGAAGATGTTGAAGAGTGTTGGGGAGAGTAGGCAGCCTTGTCTCACTCCGACTGTGGTTCTGAACCAGTCCCCGATGCTATTGTTGAGGTAGACGGCGCTGGTGGCTTTGTCATAGAGGTGCTGTATCAGTCTGATCAGGTTGGCGTTGATGTTGTACAGATTCATGGTAGCCCACAAAGCTGCATGCCAGACCCTGTCAAATGCCTTCTTAAAATCAATGAAGACATGGTAGAGGTCTTGTTGGTGTTGATGGTACCTCTCACATAGCAACCTCAAGTTGAAGATTTGTTCAGTTGTGCTCCTTCCTGGTCTGAAACCTGCCTGTTCTTCAGCAATGATGTTTTCTGCTTGTGGTTTCAGTCTGTTAAGCAGGATTTTCAGCATGACTTTGCTGGGATGACTAATCAGGCTGATGGTGCGGTAGTTTTGACACTGCTGGAGATTGCCCTTTTTGGGAAGGGTGATGATCAGTGATTGTGTCCACGGTGTGGGCCATTCCCCTGTTTGCCAGATCTTGTTGCAGATTTTCAGTAGCACATCTATCATAACTTCACCCCCTGCTTGGACCAGTTCTGATGGGATGTTGTCCACTCCTGCCGATTTCCCTTTTTTCAGCGATGCTATTGCTGCCTCTATTTCTTCACGGAGTATGGGGTGATTACTGTTATCAGTGGCTGGTGGGACATTCAGTATTGCTGGATCACCTGTGGTCTGTATGTTGTATAGCTCTGAGCAGTATTCTGTCCATCGCTTTAGGATGTCTTGTTCTTCTGTTAGACATTTTCCATCCTTGGTCTGGATGTTGGACATAGTTCTACCTTGCCTTGTGTTGGTAAGTTCTTTCACAACTTGGTAGGCTTTCTTGCTGTTGTTTCTTGTCAGGTTTTCCTCTATGTCCTGGCATTTTCCTTCAATCCAATTCTCCCTTGCCTTCTTCATGCTTCTCTTGATTTCGGTGTTAACTGCTTTGTACTGTTTTGCCCCTTCTTCTTCATTCTTTTTCTTTTTCAGGTCTCTACGTTTGTCACACAGCTGTAGGATGTCGTCCGTGACCCAGGGCTTCTTTTTGATGTTTAGCGGAATGGAAATAACTATGAGAATGTAATATGATTTATTGGCAATTCGGTATCTGTTGTCTGTCATTTTAATACATTTTAGTAGGTAGCAGTTTAGAAAATGTCTGTGTGTCTTTCAGAATTGGGGATGTGACTTTGAACTCAGTACCAAACAGAGCGCAGACGTTCTGGCCTTCTCTTCCATGCTGGAGGAAAAACTGCTTCCTGCTCTGGTCAGTAGCACTTGGATTACTGCAGTTTGGAGGGAGGGGGACAGTGGGAACTGAGAAATGTAATGCTCTTGTTTTTGTGTGTTTTTGTATGGGTGGGTGGATTAGCTGATGTGAGTGTGTGTTTTCCAGATTTATCTGAATGTAAAAGGTGGCAGAGGTCATGTTTCTTTTGCATATATGTCTCTGTAGTGACACAGAATATCATCTGCATTGTACATACCTCTATTCCTTTGGTTTCACTGGTTCACATCCATACTCCGCTGAGTATTTTGTTAATTTTTTGGATTTCCTCTGTATTTTTACCCATTCACTACTGTCATCAGGTTTGGTACTATATCCATATTTCTTGTACAGTTTACAGTCTAGTTGCAGTTTATTCTCATCCATTTCTATGACAATCCCTTGACTTAAACAAAATCAAGGTCATAACCTACTGGTGTTCTTCATTTCTTAAAAAAAAAAAAAGTTATTTCATTGGCAGTAGGTGGAAATCAGCAAGTAGCAGTCAATGAAATCTTGTCAAGGAGACAAGTTTCTCACAGGAACGCTTTTGATTTCCACCCTATCTGAATTTGAAGTTTATCTGTGTGTACCTCCAGCTTCACCTGTGGTGGATTGACAGCAAAACCTACGTTGACTTCACCCGGCCCTGGTACACCAAGATCATCCCCTTCCCCCTCAACTTCTTCCTGCCTGGCCGCAGGCAGAAGGCAGCATCCATGCGTGTCTTTCTGACCAAGGGAGGAGAGAACATCAATGACAGTGATGTTGAGGCCAAGGTGACTGAGCGATTGGCTGTCTCATTTGTGAATTGAACTAAGACAATGTTTATTGTGCATGCATGCAAATGGTTGCATGTGTGTGTGTTTGTTCTTTGCTTTAATATCTTTTCATTACAAGTCATATGTGATGAGATTTCTTTTTATTTAATTGCCTGATAAAAGCCCTCAGGGAAGATTATTAAGTCCCAGGTTTGTGTGTGTATGAATGCATGTGAATTGTTAGCATGAACATACCTGTATGTTGTATGTATACTTTTTTGTCAAGAGAGAAAGGAAGAGCCAAAATCATGTGGATTGTCAGTGTGTATGCTCATGCACTCCTGCCTAAAAACAGAGATGGGTATCTTTGTGTGTGACATAGTTTACATATATCAGTGTACAATACTACATGTATGCATCAGTATTTACATGGATATAAATGCATTTTTTTCAGATCTACAAAGAGGCCAAAGAATGCATAAACCTGCTGTCATACAAGCTGGGCAACAACGAGTACATGTGTGGACGACAGTATGTGTCGTGTAATATTTTCCATTTTTGTAGAATGTGTCACGTAATAGTTGGTAAAATCCAAACATGTGAATATTTGTATATGTTATTAACATTGTCATGTTCATGCACACTTTCAAACAGATTGTATAATGTGCTGTTCGGATTTTTTAAAGATAGATTTTTTGTACTTTTTTCTATAATTTTGTTTTTATTCACGCTTACTTTGTTGCAAGACTGGCATTTCAGAAGCTATTCATATAGGTATTGATACATATGATTATTCTGAGAGCATTTTCTAATTGTGTTGTCAGATCAATACAGGGATTGACATATATTTTGTTGATTGTGCTTGTCAGACTACTGGCATGCACACTTATCTTCACATAATGCTGTCAGATTAATTGGCATATTGCCTGCAGAATAGTGCCAGTTGCCACAGAATTCTAACCCTCCAGCTGTGCTGTGTCTGTCCTCTGGCAGACCTTCCTCACTGGATGCCTTGGTCTTTGGTTACCTGGCACCCATCCTAAAAGCCCCATTGCCCAGCAACCAGCTGCAAACTCACCTGCGTCAGTGCGACAGCCTGTGCAGCCTCCTGAACAAGATCCTGCAACGGTTCTTTCCCCCCAACAGAGAAGGTGAGAGGGACTGGCATTTTGTGTGAAAAGTATTTCAGACGTTACAGAACAAATGAATTGTTTTGTAATTTTAAACAGTACTAGGCGTTGGTAGAAACAGTTACATTAGAAAGACTTGGGGGAACTTACCTTCTCCATAGTTTCAGTTTCTCACGGTGGTGTCACCATGCTCGGACAAATCCATACACGCTACACCACATCTGCTAGGTGGATGCCTGACCATCAGCATAACCCAACGCACTTTTCAGGCCTTGAGTGCATGCTTGTATATTTGTGTACCTATCAGAGTGGATTTCTTTTTACATTATTTTTGCCAGAGGACAACACTCTCGTTGCCATGGGTTCTTTTTCAGTGCGCCAAGTGCGTGTGTGCACACAGGTCCTGTTTATCGTCTCATCTGAAAGACTAGGTGCTCTGTTTGATTTTCCAGTCAAACTTGGGAGAAAGGGCAAAAGTGGGATTCGAACCCACACCCTCACAGACTCCATATCAGTTATCTAGCCATCATAGTAGTAGTGGTGTCTCCTAGTTTCATGTCTGGGTTTGGATCTGTTGGCATTAACACCATGTTGCTTAAACAGAGCCAAACAATGGTTTGGTTGAGCAGTTGCATCACCATTACAGCAAACCAGTATTATTATGTTGCTTTGTACACTAAGGGAGGCATCTAGCTGCAGCTGCTTTCAATATTGATTGAGCAGAATAGTACTTTGCATAAAGCAGGAATTAGACCTTAGCTGGAATCTGCATCAGTGGATCATATACAGGTATGTTAGATTCAACATAATTTAGGGAAAAAGATTGCATTTCATTGCATTGGATCACTGTTGCCTGTTAAGCCAGATTTCATTTCGACTGAATTTTATTTTTGTATAATGCAATAAACATTCAGCAATGATTGCTCTTCATTCTGACTAAAATGCCATGGTTTGGATTGGCCTGGTTCCCTCAGATCTGGAACAAAAACGCAACCAAGAAGAAGCAGGGAATGCTGGCACCAGCGCTGAGGACACAGAGTTCCCCAACAAACGCCGCAACATGATCCTGGCTGCCATCTTTGCCGCCACTGCCATGCTGGGCTATGCCTCCATGAATGGCTTGATCCACATCAGCATGTTGGACGACAAGCCTTCAGGCAACAGCAGCAAGCCCCAGGCTCCTGATCTTGCCGCCTCTGGCTTTGAGCCGCTGTTTGAGAAGAGCAGCAATGAACAGAGCCAGTAATGGGAAAGGGAGAGGGGTGCTAGGACTCTGATCGAAAAATGAACTGTTGGATGAAAGGTTGACAGGGTGAGTGAAAGTGCTTTTGTTTATATGCAGAGACCACAGAGAGGAAAGTTCTGACTGAGAACACAGGCAGCTTCAAAGTATGATGGTAGAAAGTCAGTTTGATGGTTTTTAACTGGATAAAGCTGCCAGGAATGTTCAGAATGGAAATGCATTGAGTAAATGGGAACAAAGTAGAATGAAGAGACATGGAGAATTGTAGACTATTTGTGCCAGTCTCTCAGATTTCTAAACAAGAAAGTGCCCTTTTTGTTACAGGTGGGATGTCTGCATGTGTAACAATGTAGTTGATCTAGTTTTCATGTGTGTGGGTTGAGGATGTCAGTGTGTTTGTGTAGATTGGATCCGATGGCCTGACAGGTCTGTACAGCTTAAGAAGGTCAGTGTGTCACAGGCTGAAGTGTTTTTGAATAATTGCTTAGGGTCAATATTTTGTTGCACAATATTTTTGTGCCTGGAGATAACAACATAATTTTTTGAAGTTTTTTTCAGTCACATTTCCCTTGCCTTTCTCTGTGTCCTTATAGTAAAAATGGGAAATTACTCAGAAGAATTTGCTCCACATGCTTGTGAAAGAAGCAAGTCAGAATGTGTGTGTGTGATAGAGACAGAGAGAGAGAGAGAGTATGCATGAGTGCATGTGTATATCATTGTATGTGCTGAGGCGTGAGTGCATGGGTATGTCATTGTATGTGCCTCAGGTCTGTGTGCGCGCGCGTGTTTTGACGTAAATATATTCAATATTTCCACCAGTTGACAGGTGGATGTATGCCAAGCATGAAACTGCCACATTTCATCTTGTAGTATTCAATGGCTGAAGTTGGAAAGATAAAACTTAAAAAAAACAAACTTGTACACCACACCTGAAAGGGCTTTAAAAAGATCTCCAGCTGTTTTTATTCGTTTCATTTTAAAGAAATTCACTCAGAAAACTTTCATTCATAATGTGGCATTTTACATAAACACATTTATATATTTTTTGGATATAGAATTTTACAGACTCTGCTAGTGGCATGAAACAAAATCCTAATGTATTTTCCATGCTTGAGGTTCTGCTTCTGGTACCATTGGCATAAGGATCCAACTGGGATAGAGGAAAGGTGGAGTTTATTTTTTACATACCATTCTTTCCATGTGAATTGTACATTCACATTACATGTCCCGTTTCTCATGATCTGGGTTCTCTTTTATTTATTGGTTTTTTTTTATGCGTAATGGAATTGTATAGATACTGAACAATTTATTCCAGTGATATTTTCTTTTTTAACTGTGTTTGTGTAAGTCTTCATCAGGTTTTAGCGATGCAGTTCTTCTGAGTTATGAATGTAACTCATAGTGTGTGAGGACGCTCTGCTCTCAAAATATGTCACCAATGTTCTAGATGTTGATGGTGATAGAAACTTGGTAAAATATAGGATCAGAGGTTTGAGTTGACCGGTGTGATTTGTTGTTGCTGTTACCTCATGTTGCGCGTTTCTTTGCATATGTACACACATTTACACACATACACTTACAAATACATGAACACACATACACACACTCTCTCTCTCTCTTACATACACACTGAGCTGAGTCCATTTCTGCCATGCACAGTTAATGACATATGAACAACACCTGTAACAGCTAACTACAACAGTATTAAAAGCAGCAGCATCTTAGCTCCATGAAGATATGAATATGATGTGGGGCATTCCATGCACAGTTTATAAATAAAAGAATAATCTTTGGTTAAAAAGAGAATAAATAATACAGAAAGAAACATGGGAGGAAGAGGGAGAAAACCTGTTACATATAAAACTAACAGAGTATCTCTGCAGTTTTTACAAAAAAAACCCCAACTATTTTGCTTGTTTTTATTGTTCACATTGAGATAGGTAAATCAGAACCTATAAATGAATACTATTGTGAACAGGTCATATTATGTACTTTTGTGTAAGCTTTCATATTATAAGAAATTAAAAGAAAAAACCCAGGTCATTACCTTTCCCTCTATAAATATTATCATACTTTGACAAAGTTTGCATATGGAAGTTTTGACAAAAGGGTAAGTCTTCTTTCTTATTTAGTAAAATATGAAAAGTAATGACTGTTGATTTTCTCTGTAGGTCAGCTGACCATAAAAAACAATATAACAACAATCTAAAGCACAAGATATACTGACAGCTTTTTTGGATGACCAGATGACCAACAGTACTTGTTTAGATAGTGACAGTACTTGTTTACAAGACAGTGCATATATTCTGATACAGATTGCAAGCATGGATTTAACTGAATGACGAGGCTTTTATAAAAGGTTGTAGGAAAAGCATGATGTAGGAGTTATAGTGAACATAACAAAAAACTTTCAAGTAATTGGATTATCATTATAAAAGATAAAAAAAATCAAGTCAATGTGTCATGATTATAAAAGTTAGATTCTAAAATCAGCACTTATTGATAAGGAATTACCTGCCATTAACAGGAAAAAACAGTTACTAAGAATGAGCTGTAAGGAAGTAAAGAATGGGTCATGAAGTAAGCGGGTAGTTCAACAACTAATAATTTGCCATCATAACTGAACATTTGAAACTGAAAATAACATGTATTGCTTTCCCTGCTTTCGTGTTGCTTGAAATTTCAGTACATTTCGACAATATGCTGTGCTGATTTGAAGGAAAAGAAAGTTGTTATTATTTATGTTTCAGATGGCATACTTTGGTAAGATTTCATGTCAATCCATATGTGAAGGGGTGGCACATGTGTGATTTCTGGATTGAATGTGACTCTTACTTCCTCTTTATTAGACCTTGAATGGTGATCTGGGTGCTTGTCTTTCAGGTGACATAATAAACAGAGGTTTTGAGCATGCACTTTGCACACATGAAAGAACTGGCACAACAAGATAGTAGTCCATGGCAAAATTCTGTAGAAAAATCCACTTTGACATTAACTTGATTAAGCAAACACACTTGATGCAGCTGCACTATGGTGACTTACATTTCTTGGGGAAATAGCCCTAATTCAATACAGAGAAATCTATTTGACAAAAACACACGAAAAAGTAATCTGTCAGTCTCATTGACTTACGAGTTATTTGTTGTCATTATTGTTATGTATAACACAGCTGACAGTAATGGACCATATCAGGGCTGAAAACTGTCAATATTAACCCCTAAAATATCTGTCTGCTTGATACTGGATGCAACCTCAAGATTTTGGGGAATGCATGAGGCAAAATGAACTCTTGTTTTCAGATGTGTGTGTGGTTGTGTACATGTGTTGCGCGTGCACAGCTGAACATAAATGTTTCCATATAGTTTGATAATTTGAATTGGGGTAGTAATGAGTGTATTTTGTTTGAGTAGATCATGTGCGTGTGTGGATGTGTATGTGTTTGAAAGAGAAAAACTGGGGTGAGATGGCAAGAAGTTGAAAGAGCATGTTTACTGGACAAGTATTTTTGGAAGCGTGTATTATGGTGGCTTACTGGTCACTGTGACATTCAGTGCCTACACCCACAGACATTGCTAATCCACAAGACAGAACCTGACAACAAATGTGAGAGACCATCAGCAAGTAAAATAAAATCAGGGTTGCAAGAGATTCACTATCTGTGAAATATTTCTACTTCTGCTTTTCAAAGTATTCCCCCATTGTTATCAACTACTGAAATACACTTCAGTCTCAATCAACCTTGTTGCCAAAATATTGATATTCAATACCCTTAGGTACATGAGTTATCCATACCATTTCAGTGGTATTACCCACATTCTGTCCATCCTAATTTCCCCATACACAGTTATACCTGGGCTGATTGAGGACCTGATAGCGCCCACTGTAAGGCATGCCAATGTGTCATGGTACAAAGCCATGAAGACCAAGGCCTGGCCAGTTTGCAAGGTGTGGCTTTAAGTCAGTTGGCCTCCTTTGTGAGACATTCTTGCATGACATGTAAAGTGGTGTGTTATTATGCAGAAGATAGATTTTGCCATACTGTATTCACCACCGGAGCAGGGTTGAACAATTAGTTGTCATCTTCAGACGCAGATTAGGCCACTGCCGGCTCCCCCCGTCACTTGGCATACAGCTTAACTCTTTCGCCACCAAGTTTCTGTATGAAAAAACAGTCCCCAGAGCCAAATATTTTAGACTTCATGCTCACAGTCACATGATTCAGTTCATACAGAAACAACACAGTGAACTCGTTCACTTCAAACTCGGTGAAGGGGAGGTTAGTCAATTTCCTATTGCATTGGAAGGTTGGGTGCCAAGCTTTGTTACAAAGGTAGGGGGCGGGGTGGGGAGGGGGGTTGCTTTAACATGACACCTCAATGTTGACAAAAATAATCTGTAACAGTGAAATGTTTAGTTGACTAAAGTTGTCTATGGCAGTTAAAGAGTTAATGTATCACTTTCTATCTTGGAGAGAACACCGGTTTTTCGTTTTGTTTTCATTTTGTTTTTGCTGCCATCTCAGTGGTGTTACTCTCATGCTACTCATTTCCACTTCCCCATGCACAACCACCCCTACTGCCCTAGGCTCAAGCAGATTGGTTGTGAAATACTGTAGACTGATTTATCGGTCCTGAACTGTGTGAGTGAAACTTTTTTTTTTTTTTTTTTAAATCTTGAACACAGATATGTGAACAAGTCCTCACATTGTTCCTTTTTGAGCAATATTTGTATTTATCATTTGAACATACAACTGATTTACACACACATACAGAGAGAGTCATGTAACTTGACCTAAGTAATAGCTGTTAGTGGTCATATTCTAAAATGTAATAACTGCAGTAAGTATTGAAAAAAATGGTTGAAAATAAGTAAATATAATAAATGAGTAAAAAATTTTAGAACAACTACACCCAGGTCCGTTCTGCCAGTTTCAACACCAGTATCGACGGATACATGGTGTGTCATGCTGCCCTGAGGCCACCCACCAGAGAAAAGCCTGCACTGCTGCCAAGCAATTGGCAGTCAGGTTTTGTGGTGCCTGTTCTGAACACAAGCTCCAATTATGCCCCACACAGGTCACAGTCACAGTCACAGTGACAGTCACTGCCCATTTCAGTATTACCCTTGGAATGAAGACCATGATCATATACCTCAAACTACAGTCTTCCCAAATCCTTTGACATCAGATAAAATGATTATAAGTCACATAAAAGTTTTACAGTCATTGGGGCAGTGAATTTATACTCACTGTGTTTAGGGCTGGGCAGGAAGGCCTTTGACATGAAATACTGTGATATTAACTCCTGCAAGTCTTCACAAGTCCTTTGACATCAAATACTTGCACGCAAACTCCTGCAAGTCTTTGTAATCCTCAAGCATCAAATATTAATTTTAATTTTAATTTTTTATAAACTCAGTACATGCGTGAACATAAAAGAGAAATTGACTATTAAGGTCTCCATATGAGTAGGGAATAATTTGAATCACCTTTTTAAAATTATACATGTTTAGTTCCATGATGGTCAGTAAGGATAAACATAATAATAATGACATCAACACCTGTATTGATTTGAAACTGGTGAAAGGGCAATACTCTTTCACTTCATTTCATAATTATATCCTGGCATCAACCAGGCCTTAAAGATAAACACCTGCAGTGCTTGTGAAGAAATGTGAGCCACGCTTTCAAAAATACATCTTTGAAGTGGAAAATGACACATCGCCTACCATGTTCCAGTCTGAACATTTGACCATACAGCACGCTCAACTGGAACATGCTCCAGCCAAAGCTAAAAAATCTCACAATGACAGCTATGCCTCAGATTGTGTTCAAACCTTGACTCTAGACCCCAACCTAGCCCCCTTCACCACCCTCCAGTGATAACAAAATATACTTTAATGCAGAAAGAGTTGTCAGCAGATGCCATATTTCCAAATAATGTGTGTCCGTGCCTTTCTGAACAATCTGAAATTATGGCCTGGTACCTGCAGATAATGAAATCTGGACCAGAGATCAGGTTGTCCTCATTTTCCATCGTCATGTTCATAAAAAAATTGATAATTCTGTATGGTGTGTTCTTGTTTTACCTGCATCTGCCCTCAGGTCACTGATGTGGATAACGGTTGATGAACTATTTTTCTGTATATGTATATTAGAAGGAGTAGATATTACTTGTGTTAGCACTGAAAATGCAATGAAACTGTTTCATGTTGCTAGTGTTCTCTGCAAAGATGTTTGCCTCCTTTGGATTCTACAAAGTTTGCTTTTTAAGCATCAGAAGACAATCATTGTTGATGCAAACAACTGTCTTACTGAAAAGCTGATACACTGACAATATGCCCACTCTCTCTATCTCTCTTCCTCCTCATAGATTACCAGATTGAGGTGCATCATCCACAGTCATCCAAAGAACACCACAGAGAATAAATCATGTATCAAGATGCAGTTTCAAGAGGTTTAATTAATAATTAATAAATTGGAAATAATTGCTCATTGTAAAAACTGCAATTAACTAGAAAAAATGTTTGCCTGATACACTGATGGAAAACTGATGTCTTTACAACAAATTTCAGTCAAAATAATGCATGCATCTTCAGAAAAGAAACTCTTTTCCGAGTAATTGAAACACAGTCCAGGGAACGTTTGATTCCCCTCCCCCCCCCAAAAAGCCCCCAAAAAGCCAAAAAAACCTGATTCTTTTTGTCTGTATCAAATACTCCCCCTGCAATACCCCACCCTAACACACACCAGTAGTATAAAAGCTAACTACTGCTTGAAGTTGGTGTGTCTGTTGTTCACAAAAAGTGAGTTTCAGATTCTCAAGGTGTCACTGCATTAGGACAAATTCATGTACGCTACACCACATCTGCCAGGCAGATACCTGACCAGTAGCATAACCCAACACATCTAGACAGGCCTAGAGTGCATGGACAATACTTTCATTGCTGTGGGTTCTTTTTCAGTGTGCCAAGAGTGCCACACACTGGACCTCGGTATATCATCTCATCCGTATGACTAGACGCTCAGTTTGATTTTCCATTCAAACTTAGAAGAAAGGGTGAGAGCAGGATTCGAACCCAGACCCTCATGGACTCAGTATTGGCAGATGAGCGTCTTATCCATTATGCCACAAAGTAAACAGACAATAAATCAAGAGTTTCAGCTTCAGGGAGGTGTCAAAGCATGCAGACTGATCCATATGTGCTACAGCACATTTGCTTTAGGGGGAAAAAAAAACCCCCAAAAAACCACCCAGAAAGGGAGCAGATACCTGATCTACACAAAAACTTGATCATGACATGTTACACTAACCATTAACCTCCTTCAGAAAATAAGACTAGGCTGCTGGTGCGGAGACATTCCCTCCACTTAGCTATAATCCCTAGATTACAAAAATGTGCATTAAAAAGAAAAAAAAGAAAAAAAAAGAAAAAGAAAAAAAAACCCAAAAAATGATAGACAAAAAATTCAATAGCCAAACCAAAAAGTACCTTTAAAAAGCCATATAAGCAAATAACACTGCAAAATGGACAGCCGATGCCTATCACAGCAGCTACAATCACTAGAGCAAAACAGCACAGATTGTACATAACAGACTGTGGAAAATAGAAAAAAAAAAAAAAAAAAGAAGAAAAGTGTCAAGGCTTGCTGTAAGAAAAAAAAAACCGACAGAAGGCAGAAACAGCAGACAACAAGGAAGAAAAAAAAGGAAAAAAAGGCAAAAACAAAGAGAACAATAGAAAAGATGAAATTTCTGGCACAAAATTTCCAGAAGGCAAGGATGCTATTTACACTGAAAGACAACCCAGCATTCAACGGGGTTCCCCAATGGGGACTGCTGGCACTGGGAAATGAAACAGAACCAGCTTTGTTGTGACCCTATATCTGCAATGCCTGAACAGTGATTTCATGACACTAAGACTCGAGGAAGCTGAAGATAGGGATAGGGAGGCAACAAAATATGGAGTGGTGGCCTGGTGGTAACGTGTCAAACTGGTAAGTGATTGTCCAAAGGTTCAAGCCCCATATATACAGGCCAGGGTTTGGGGCAGTGGTCTGGGTGCTAGTCATTTGGAAGAGATGATATAAAAACTAAGGTCCCATGTGCAGCAAGCACATGTAAAAGAACCCATGGAAACATAAGAGTTGTCCCTGGCAAAATTCTGTAGAAATATTCACCCGGACAGTAATGAAAATACACTTCCTGACAGAAATCAAATCATGCTGCTTAAGCCCAGCTGACCACAATGGGGGCATTTAAGGGCTGAAAAGAGAGGGGGTAAAAGAAAAAAGTTTGGAGCATTTAAGGGCTGAAAAAGAGAAGATAAAAAGTATGGGGCATTTAAGGGATGAAAAGAGGAAAACAAAAACGTGTGGCACTGCACTGTGGGTGTTCACCCCAGGAATAGTAACTTAAATTTCATACAGAGAAATTTTTGCAACAACAGCAAAAAAAGCAATACAATGCAAACATTAAAGGAATCCAAATAAAATGAAATCTATAGATACCAGTTAATGATTCTTCAGATACTGGTAGCTGGCAATGGGTGTTCAAAACAGAGCTTAGCACTTATTCAAAATTGTCACAGTTACTGCATAAAGTCTTTGTTTTAAACAAATAATGGCAGTGTTATCAGCAAAAATAAAGAGAGTGCAGTAATGAAATCCAGAACAGCATTCTCATGTAAAAAACCAAAGACTGTTACTGACCAAGAAAATGGCATTTTCTCCTGAATCATTTTGCCATCACTCCCCCTTTGAAAGTTCTGTGATTTCATCTGACATATATTCTAGTGATAGGTGTTTCTTGTATGAAAGCTCTATTGATAGTGATGCTGCCAAAGTAATCATCACTGTTGCATAAAAATTCGTTGGGCAATGACACCTCGTCTACAGGAGTCCAGATCAAAATTGAGGTGAACTGAGCTGAGCAGCTGCCTGACAAACCAGTCCACCTTGGGTGGCAAAGCCTGGTCCAGGAGACCTCTCTTCCACAGCTCCATGTCCAGGCACACCAGCTTGGTCAGAGTGGGCATGGTGTTCAAGCCCTGCTGAAGGAGGTGAGGTGGCCAGATTTTCAGCGGGACTCGCTGAGGGCCAACCTGCCTCATGCAGACAGTGGAGGGGAGAGAGTTGACAGCCTTGGAGTTGTGACAACTTACACATAGCACATGGTGACACACAGGGTCCTGGTACAATTCCAACACCTGCCAGCCCACAGTCAGGTTGAGGTACCTGTGCAGGTAACGCTGCACTGCCACCTGCAAAGTTCTGGAAAGCCAGAGTTGCTTTTTGTGGCTGCTTTTTGATGGTACCTGACCTTCGTCTCCTCCTACAAACATAACACTGTCCAGAAAGTTCTTTACCTTGGCACACTGTTCTGAAGGTAACAGTTTGCATATTTTCCTGTGGATTTTGAGAGAATTATTCTCAAGCAAGACATGCAGCTGGGGCAAAAGAGGCTTCCCTAGCTGAATTAGTCTGCATAATCCATGAAACATAAATGCTCGAGTACAATGTGTAGAAATATACTCTTGACCCACATATTCTGAGAACTTTTCAAACATACTGTGAGATTGCTGTTGAATGACAGACAAAGATGCATTACCGGCAATTTTGCACTGACCCCAGGTATCAATCCTACGAAATGTTGGATATTCAATGACTCCACTCCATCCACAAAAGGTTTGGGAGTCAGAAGTGAAGGTGAAGGCAGCAAGCGCCCGCCCACGCTGGCGTGACACCACCTCACATAGAGATCCAGAACCCAGCATTTCTTCAGCAGCAACATCCACATCTGTGGCACCATTCAGGGTGAGTGAAGACGGTTCACAGAGGGTCAGAGTCTCAAAGTTGTTGACTGTCTGCAGAAAAACTTCTGGATGGCACAGTGCTAGTTTTGTTAGCATGTTTAGCATGGGGTTGGATAATGGGATCAAGGGTTTGCAATGCAGGAAATGCACAGGTGGGCGGTGTTTATTTTTCAGGACATCTGACACAAACATACAGTATTTGTAACTAAGTCCCTGCAAAATCCATGTGTCCAACAAATGCTTGAAACACAACAAATCATAGAAAACAACCCCAGGAGTGACAAGACCAGCAAAATATGGTGCCGCTTGATGTAGGTATGTTTGAAACCACAACTTCTGCACAGGGCTTACAGGAGGTGGAATGACATCATAAGTGACATCCTTTTCATTGGCCGCAAACCCCAGCATGTGACGAGTTTGCCTGTTGAGGAAATGGACATCAGTGAGGAGGCAGGAGAAGACTGGGTGCACTGCAGCACATGCGATGAGGCTGACTGTGGGCAGATAGTATGCAATGATCAGCAGCACGTCTCTTGGGAGGACCACCAGGCCTGGCCCAGCATTCTGTTCACCCAGTCTGTTGTTGCAGGGACTCTCCAAGACACTGGAGTCTGTTTTTTCTGAACTTGCTGGAAGGGTTTGCTGTACAGTCTGACTGCAGGCTTCACTGTAACTGTTTGTATGGGGAACATTAGTAAGTGGCGGTGTGTTGCCATGCACATGACACGAGGAAGATGGTTGCATTTCTTCAGAGGACTGATTCTTATTGCTGAAAACAGAATCAGCATAAACAATTTCATCTGAACCTACTGTCAACTGTGCACTCAGGTGAGCTGGATTCTTCTGGAAGTTGAAAGCTCCCCAGAGTTGTGCAAGTTTCGTCAGGATCACTTAAATGAAAGTGTGAACTTGAAGATGAAAAAAGCTGCATTGAAGATGATCTGGACTTGTCAAACGTGGTACTGGGACCGCCTCTTACTTGCGCCATGTTGAACTTTTCATCAATACCAAAGTCAACAGAAGACTCTGCCACAGTTGGGAGCCCCCCTTGTTTTGTGCTATGTGCAGAGACCCGAGCATGAATGGAGGTGGCTACAGGTCCTGTCTGACTGTGTCCAGTGCCAGAAATAGGGTGGTCAGAGGACTGGGATTCTGCGCCAGAGCTTGGGATGACGGGTGATGGATGCTGTTGGCTGCTGGTGTCTTTTGGCCTGTGCATGATGCTGTGTATGTGGAACTTTTCAGCTGACAGCATCCTCTGTTGCCCCTGTATCAGTATATCAACACTGTCATCAGCTGTATGAACTTAATCACTTACAGTGCTAACTATACACCGGTCCTTCAGTGTTGTTGAGCTCAAAGGCTAAAACTAAACAGATTATGGATCACCTTATCCACATAATTACTTGAAACAGCCCAAACTACTGCTTTCAAAGAAGCCTTTACAAAATACAGCATAGCATATTCCAAATGGATCACCTGCACCTTCCAACTCATCAGCAACCATGTTATAGCTGACATCACTAATCTAAAGAGTCTGACCATGGTGTTACATGGAATGTACAAACTGTGAGACTGATCTAGATGAAAAGACTCTGAGATAAATTGACAGCTGTTGAGAATTACTGCAAGAGACAGCATTGTATTAGTTTACTTCTGTTCTTCTAGAAGTTATGTTTGCATTTTCAATTTTTGATGGCACTCTCTTTACTTTTGGACTCACTGGCTATGTGCACTTGTGCAAGAGAAAGGACACGTTTTTGTCAATGCTCAACAGTTCCAGCTATATCATTCAGCATTTACCACTTTTTGCAGGGGCAGGTCTGACTGGACAAGGTTTCATGGTCCTCCTCAACTAGAGGGCTGAAACAGCTCTGTGATTACTTTTTTTTCTACTTTAACTCCTTGACTGCTGCTGATGAGTATGTGTGCTCATTAGTGAAGTGATGTAAAGTTAATGAGATAAGACTGAGATTACAAGTCAGGATATCAGTCACTGTTTTTTTTATTTGAACTTCTCCCGCTTGGGGTTACAGTATTTTTGCTCTGCAAAACCCCATGACACCATTGATAAATGCACAAAAAAAGTACTCATTCCACTCCATACTCATGCCACACTGATCTCATTTCATCAAAGTTCAGTGGTTATGGGGTTAATTTATCAGTCTCTGTGTTGCACTGTCTGTCTTGTTATTTGTCTGTCAATTTGTTTATGATCATATCTGTTTGCCAGTCTGCTTCCTAATAATCTACACATTAATATGCTTTTGCTGGTTAATTTGTAACAGACTGGCTGTCTGCAAGTTTACTGATTTCTTCACATGTTTGCTTGTCTGCCAGTTTGTTTTTGTTTGTGTCAAGCAACCCGTATTTGTGTGTCTTAATTTCTGCCATACAGAGTTACATTGTCTTTCATTGGACATATCATCTATGTCAAAGGATACATGATTTATGTATATATCTGCTTCCAGTCTGTTTTTATCTCCCTGTCAATCAGTGTATCACCTATTTCCAATCTGTTTTAGTATGTTTGTAATTACCTGCCATCCTATGCCTGTCTGCATTCATACGTCTTTTTATCTCTGTCAGTCAGTGTATCACCTATTTCCAATCTGTTTTAGTATGTATTTGTATTTACTTGCCATCCTATACCTGTCTGCATTCATATGTCTTTTTATCTCTCTGTCAGTTAGTGTATCGCCTATTTCAAATCTGTTTTAGTATGCGTTTGTAACTACCCGCCATCCTATGCCTGTCTGCATTCATATTCCATTCTGTTATCCTTTCTCTGACAGCAATAACAATTTCTTATGTTAAAAAACCAGTGACCTCCAACAACAACAGTACTTACTTACTACTCATTATGTCCTTTGGCATGTAGGGCAGCAACAAAGATCCATGACTCTTGTCTGTTTTGGACCAGTCTCTGAATTACACCCCAAGTATGCTTAAGGATCTTGAGTTCTCCTCTGACCGTTCTGCACCAGGTGTTCTCTGGCTTTTCTCTCTTATATGTCTATCTTCTGGTTTCCACATAAGGGTTGTCTGGGTCATGTGATCTTAATCTTTTCGCAAGATGTGCCTAATCCATTTCCACCACCATCTCATGAGGATGGTCTAAATGTTCTCTTGACTGGTCTGGGTAAGTAGTTGTTGATTAGCAATGGCACTAGGCCAGACGATTTGCAGGATTCTTCAGAAGTTTCTTGTGTGGAAGGTTGACAACTTTGATTACTCTCAGTCACCCTCCAGCATTCTGAGCCATAGGGCAGTGCGTAAAAAAACACAGCTCTGGTACATTCTCAGCTTGGTATTGGTGCTGCACAGGGTGGGTCTCCACACATTGTTCAGCATTCTGATGGTGATTCTTGCCTTGCTAAGATCTCCCTTGAAGTCACTGCCTGCTCCCCTATAATGTCTGACAGTGATGCACAGGTACAAAAATTCTTCAGTTGTGGGTAGGTCTGTTCCATTTCCTTGAATTGGTGGAGAATTTAGAATGTTCATTGTTATGAACTGTTTTCCTGTGGCTAATCTTCAGGCCTATTTTCTGTGCAAAGTTACTGAGACAGGAGCAACGACAGTAGCAACAACAATGACAACAAAGACTGAGTACATATCAAAATATCTCAAGGTATGATCAGTGTTAGATCAATGTGAAAATTGGGCATCTGTTTGTTTTTCCATTAAAATTTTTTTCTTCTAATTTTAACAACAGATGTGGTCTATATGGATCAGTCTGCATGATTTGACGCCTTCTTGAAACTGAAACAGTATGGTGAGTGAATGCAGTATGCACGTGCACAGAAACTCAAAAGTCTAAAACATGTTCTTCAGATACGCACTTATCCATCTTCAATCTTTGGTTATCTCCAGCAAGAAAGAAAGAAATGTAAACAGTTGAAAAACATTTTCTATGTGCATTTCTAAATATTTGATTGAGAATTACTCACATAAAATTCTGAACATTTATATATTGTATACTGTAATGTATAGTTCTCTTGTTACAATCACTTCTTTGTGTGAACACACACACACAGAGGTCTTACTGTTTTTATGTGAGTATCAAGTTCATACAGTAAATAGCTTTGGAAAGTGGTAGACAATTCCAAACCTTTTTCGCAGTGGCAGTTATCAAATGCAGTCAGACTTTTCCCCCCATTTTTCTTTTTTTTTCTTTTCTGTACAGGTGCAAAGCTGATTTCTTTTTAATTTTGATAAAATACTCTTCTTCCTTAAATTTTATGGCAAACACCTTCATCAATTTTAACATTTTAACATAATTAAAATCCACGGGCCCTTTTAAATGCCTGTCATGGCATAGCAGATTACACTGATGTAATATGCAAGTACTGAAGTTGGCAGATGTGTAACAGAAAACATTAGCTGCGACCGATGCGCCCAAACTTACCATGCCTAGAAGTCATTTTCAATAATGTCAGTTGCTCAAGTGACGCATTGGGCGGCCCCAAAACGAACCCATGTTTGTTGCCAACACAACTCTTTCTTAAATTGGATCGTCACATGTGTGGCGCTGCACAGCAGCAACGGGTTCTCCCTGGGGAGAACAGCCCGAATTTCACACTGATATTTTGTGACAATTAAAAGTAATACAATGCAATACACTCTTATTGTGAGACTCATCGTTTCGATGTGGCGTTTACCGGTCCAGCACATAGTTCTACTAATGGTATTGGTAATATCATTTCATACATTTACAAAAAAATGCCGGTAAAATAGGTTCTTGAATTCAGAATTCTAAAATATTGCTTTACTTGACAGAATTGCATATTAGTTCATAACTGCGATGTCAAAACGCCTAGGAGAAAGAAAGCAAACCAAACGGTCTTATTTATTTCCCTACCTGCCTGCAACGATCTCGCCATTGTGCGTTCTTAGCGACAATGAAGTTAGAGTGTTTTCCCTTTAACATATCATGGTCTGGTGGCTGAATATTTAGATTTATAATTATGATTGTTGATTATTCCGTTTATTTTGTTTATTATTACAAAATGGGGTGGTATCTAGGTGCACATTTGCTAATGTTTCGGCTAGCTTCTGATAGAGACTTTTATCTTGAAGTATTGGAAGTCAATGATTCCAGTGTCTATATAATTATAGCCTATCATACGAGTTTTTGACTTGGTGTTCCTGCGGTGGGTAATATTTGATCAGAATGTTACAGGTACAGTATTTGGGGGCAAAAAATAAGCCTTGCAGCCTTTCCACGCCTCTTATTGGTATAGTAGTTTGGTTTTAAGGTTGGCATTTGCATGCTAATTTGCCTAAATAGTTATTAATCAGTCATATTTTTGCACTATGGATCTAGGTAGAATCACTGTCAAGAAGATTTTTGAATTGCATGATATTTTTGGCAAATTTCGTTACTGCATTAACAGTGCATTCCAACCTTTACCAACTCTGATGCTGAAAGATGATTTTGCGGATATTAGTCCCGCAAAACTGGGTATAAAGGTTTGTATTAGAGTTACAATTTTGTTAGTGATCTTGAAGACCTGAATCATATCTCCTCTAAAGCACCTGCATTTCAGTGAATGTCAACCAGCTGTGGCAATCCAACTCTGCGGAGTTCCGGTACCATTCTCGTTGCTCTCCTCTCAGTGAACCTGCTAAATTGCTGCTGATTGTCTTTTTAGTCTGGGATACTATATCAAATTGCCGTATTCTAGTATCCGTCGTACAGTTATCATAAAGATTGGTAAAAATATCTCTATCAGTGAAAGTAAAAGTTCTTCTTATGATACCTAATACAATCTGGCGGGAAAAAAGACTTATTGGTGAAAGCTATATAAATTTGTCTTATTAGATTATAAAGCTGTGTAAGTTGACTTAACGTGTCTCGTTTGTGGTGAAGGATTTTAACTTTTCTCTTTAGAACTCAGTTGTTGCTATTATCTATCTCTTGGCATTGACCAGTGCGAACTGTCTCCGAGACTGATGCCAAGCTGCATGCGCGCTCCGCAACGATATATCCTATTGCTGAATTGAGTTTTCAAACAAAAATACTATATTCTTTTTTAATGTATATATATCTTTTTATTTTAAGTTTCAAGATGAAAGGAACTAACATTGTCTTTTTTTCTTTCTTGGTGCTGTTGATATTTTTCTTGTATTAAAGAGAAAAGTAAAACCTTTATAGAAACAGATCGAAGAAGCGTGCTTTTGTGCATTCCTCGTGGAGGTGTATCTACTAAGAATGGATAAACAAATAAACAAACAGAAAAAAAGAAAAAGAAGAAGTCACGCGTGCAACGATTATCTTGTTTTTTCCGCCGTAAAACGCAAAAATTAATTGCGCGCGCGCGCGCGTGTGTGTGTGTGTGTGTGTGTTCGCCACTTAAAAAAAAAAAAAAAAAAAAAGTCTGCAAATAACACAGGTGAGCAATAAACGTCAGCTTCAATGAATGAAAAATCACTGATGTGAAACAATGTCAGCGTGCAACCTGTATGCAAAGTCTGTTAACATCGAGTTGACAATTATGACTACTGATGTGTTGGCAGGAATATTTTGTCTCTAATCTGAATAATCTGCGCGCGTTCGCGCGTATGCGTGTATGTGTGTGCGTGAGTGTGTGTGTGTGTGTGTGTGTGTGTGTTAAGAGACAGAGAGACCCATCGGCGAGAAGAGAGAGAGAGAGAGAGAGAGAGGGTGTAGCCCATTTAATGCAAAGACAGCAGTGGGTACATATACCTGCATATGATGGTGCATTTATATTGGGAAGTTTGAATCGGACGATTAAAATATTCATTATCCGTCCTGCCGCTCCTCACTGAAACACACACACACACACACACACACACACACACACACACACACAAGGACAATCACAAGTATACTCACTGAACAATTAGAATTTAATTTATTTCAGTTGTTCCTAATTATAATATTATACTTTAACATATTAACAAATCGTAAAAATACAGGTGGAATAATACACCAATAAATGAACATTTTCAAAAAAAAACACAAAAAAACGTGAGCTGTACAATCATGTTGAATTAACAATGTTTTCATTGTCACAGACAAAATTAATAGGAGTGTAGCCTGTGTGTGCGCCGGCAAACGTGGCGCTTACTCGCACGCGTGCGAAACTAAGTTAGTATGTTTCTCAGATGGTATTCGATTACCATGCAACCCATTCTTGACTCACAAGCCAGGATTTTCAGCATGAGTTTCAATGTAATACGTTGTTTGATGTGAGCGTTATCTCCCTTCTTTTCACATATCATTTTATTGTTCACTGTCATTTGAATGGGGGCAAGTGGAATGGGTTATAAAGTGAGCGGGAGCATGGCGTGTTCAATAATCTTTCTTGGCTGTTCCATCCCATCCCAGTCGCTCTGTCTGAATGACATGGGTTTGAAAACGTTAAAGAGCTTTGCCATAATTACGGCCGGTTTTAAAAGGACAAAAAAACAACAACAAAAAAACCCCCAAACAAAACAAAAACAACAAAAAAAACAACAACAACAACAACAAAACAACAACAAAACAAAACAAAACAAAACAAAACTGAAAGAAAAAAAAATCATATATCAATTTTAGTACGTCACTTGTAAATCGTAACTGGACACTTTGATTAAGCAACAACAACAACACAACAAAACAACAAAAATCATTCACAGAATTATTTCAGTGAATACGTCATGATATAAATAAAATCACTTTCATCTGATAATTATTCGATGTTCTTATTTCCTGTGCTTAGTTTCGAGAGTATTAACCATCAGCACCCACAAACTTTATCAAGTGCAAGTCCTTTAACCACACAACACGAACATCACGTACACACGCACGCAGGCACCACACACACACACACACACACACCGACAACAACAACAGCAGCAACAACAACAACAAACACCCACCAAAAAACAAAAAACAGCACCGTCGAATATAATGCTGTTGTGATCAAAGAATGCATATTCAAGTTCGGGTGTGTGGGTATACATTTAATGTGGATGCGAGTGAGACTGAGATAACATTTTAAGAATCTTATACTCGACCTTTTTACACCTACCCAGATATGGACATGCACGCCCGCACGCGCGCGCGCACGCACACACACACACACACACAACACACACAACTCTCTCTCTCTCTCTCTCTCTCTCTCTCTCTCTATATATATATATATATATATATATATATATTCGTATTCGTGCATGCGCGAGCACCAGCACCCTCGAGTCCTTCAAGCGCAAAAACACAAAGACGTGCGCACGCCAATGCATCACAACAGTTTCTGCGAATGTTATGGCGATTGGTAGGCCTACAGTCTTCCACGCCGGCTTAACTGACTTGCTTTGGTTTTCGTCCACAAATAAAACTTACAATTTCAGATTGATTAATTAGTTTATTTTTTTCGCGAGTTACCTGTTCAGACGAATGTTATGTGCAGAAAACGTGTGTGCACATTCGCACAAACATTATGCTGGGCATGCATGCATATAAAGCACACATACATGCGCTCTCGCGCGGCGGGCGCTCGCGCAAGTACACAAAGGCAGAGAGAGAGAGAGAGAGAGAGAGAGTGAGAGAGAGAGAGAGACGAGGCGGTGGGTGGGGGCTGGGGGGGAGGGAGGGAAGAGAACATTGAAGAGAGATGGGGTTGGGGTGGTACATGAGGCAATCTCAGTCCTTTAAGTGTACGGATTATTCTGATTTTAACATCAACAGTCATTTTTGCAGTTATCATTATCATGATAGGTAGGTAGATGATATTGATATAATCATATATACAATTATTACGAAATAAACTGTTCACTCAGCTTTTATACAGAACACACCATGATTGATATATGAAAGTATACATTCGCTATGGTTTTGTTTTAATATTTGCGTATCAATCGGCTAGCTGATGTTGAAACAAACATCAGTAGTGTAACACTCATTCAAATCGCACCCTGTAATAAGTACTTTCGAGCATCTATTAGTTTACCTCCTTTCAAATGTCTTCAGATCACCTAAGAAGCGTTTGATCAGTCATGCATGAATTCCAAACGAATTCCGACTTTAAACAGTAAAACACGCGATGACAAAATGCGCCAGGTTCCCCAGATCTGTAGTGTTTGTGAACACTTACCCAAGACACATTGAAACATTTCTGAGACTGTGGGCACCAGGCCTATTGTTAAACGCTGTGAAAATATGCTATGTAAAGTATGACCTACCAGTTTCCGATGTCAGGAAGATACTGTGGAGTTTGATCAACTCAACCAGAACATTCATTCTTAAAGGGAACAAAACAGAACAAAACAAAACAATTCAGCAAGCAAGCAAAAAGAACACACAAAAAACCCACCACCACCAACAACAAAACAACAACAACAAAAGCCTTAAAAATAGTAATAAACATAACAGACCAAACAAACGAAACAAAGAAGCGAGGGGTGGGATAACCCAATAGTCAGGTGTTAATCTTTTCCGGGCTTCAGATTACAGAGATAACTTCTTAAAAGTAGTGGGAGCATCGTTTGAAGTGTAAGTAGTGGCAGTAGTAGTAGCAGCAGCAGCAGCAGCAACAGTAGTAGTCGTAGAAGTCATGGAAGTGGTTGTAGCAGCAGCAGCAGCAGCAGCAGTTGTTATTGCAACGTGATTTTTACAACTGCGGAGGCTTTAGTCTGCATGACTACTGTGCATCAATACCACAGCTCCATGTGGCGTTTTATTCATTTAAAATAAAACCAGCTACTTCCAGCGTGCGAGCATTTTGAGTAGGAACTCACCCACTTTCGTCAACACTGTTGAAGGAGCTGTTGTGAGAAGCTGTGTTGCCCAAGCACTGACGGGCGTGGTAGCCGAATGGCTATAGTGCTGGAGTCTTGCCCGAGCGCCCACAGTTCGATCATCGGTTTCGGCGTACCTGGTGGCTGAATGGTGGAGATCTTTTCCGATCTCCTAGATGGAGTGATGGCCTAGAGGTAACGCGTCCGCCTAGGAAGCGAGAGAATCTGAGCGCGCTGGTTCGAATCACGGCTCAGCCGCCGATATTCCCCTCCCCCCCAACCCCCCCCACTAGAACATGAGTGGTGGTCTGGACGCTAGTCATTCAGATGAGACGATAAACGGAGGTCCTGTGTGCAGCATGCACTTAGCGCACGTAAAAGAACCCACGGCAGCAAAAGGGTTATTCCTGGCAAAATTCTGTAGAAAAATCCACTTCGATAGGAAAAACAAATAAAACTGCACGCAGGAAAATACACACACACACACACACACACACACACACACACAAAAGGGGTGGCGCTGTAGTGTAGCGACGCGCTCTCCCTGGGGAGAGCAGCCCGAATTTCACACAGAGAAATCTGTTGTGATAAAAAGAAATACAAATACAAAACAAAACATTTGTGCAGATCTGCTATGTCTGAACCCCCTTTCGTGTGCGGACACATGCAGATCAAATACGCACTTTACAGATCCTGTGATCCATGTTGGGTGGATTATGCCGGAAACACGAAAAGTAATACTCGGCATGCATCAACCACGACATAATTATTCGTCAACAACTAATGTTGGTCGTGTAATGAAAAGAAGAAGCATCGGTCATTCGGATAACGTCTTCTCCTGTACAGTGCATACAGGAGATAATATATGAAAGCGAACTCAATAACGACCCCCCTACTAAAAAAAGTAATTTTTGTAATTGCTCACAGTTCTTGTAGCTGGTGTTTATATATATATATATATATATATATATATATATATATATATATATATATATATATATATATATCATCGCCACAATTAGTCATCTACATGGATAAAAACAGTCGTTTGTGACCAATTTTCTGGTAAAAAAAGAATTAAGCTGATTCATCATCATCAAATGTGATGGTCATTTGATTATCACTAGAAAGTCATAAACATAGGCTACCAACTTCATTACATTCAGAATAATCAGTACCATTCGGTACTATCACTACTATCCTTCTCATGATCATAATCATGGTTACAATATTAATCAAGGTCCGCTAATGCATTTGAAGCCTTATGCAAATACAGCTAATATTTCATGGCCTGGAACAATCCGACTCGTTGATGAAAACACTGGCAATATATATTGTCATTTTGTTCCATTATCAATAAGTACAACAATACAAACATGACACCAGCTGCATTAGCATGGTCCCATAGAAAGTGTAAATATCCATGACTACACAGTACTCCAAAGAAAAGTGGCAATTCATCAGACGTTAGAAGTCGGCCTTTATGATGATTTGTGATTATATATTCTTTGGGGTCGAGCGATAATACGTTGTTTGTTTTGTTCCGACACAGCCTCTGATCCAATGGGTAATATTCAGCAAACGACACAACACAAAATGTCAATGTTCCAAACACAAATATATAATTGGCCAATGTCAGCAATACCGTGTTTCATTCCGAAACAAGAATGCGAGTCCACAGTAGAGTGAAAGAATCAAAGCGGAATTTATGGCGATTGTGAATGACGAGCGACATATCTCATTTGTGAGTATGCGGAATAAATGTCACATTTCTTTCGATGTATTTCCTACATTAGAGCTGTTTCATTAGATCTGTCTCTGTTAACACAGTAAGTTATAGCTGCTAGAACCAAGTTTACATCTGATAAGCGGGTCCTGTTTTACTGATGCTAAAGCACCACTTTTCAGAGTCCATTCTGCTGGGGTCAAAGATTGATAACTGGTGTAAATGTCACGACACGAAACCTTGTTTCTTTTCTGTGTATATCCCGATTCCACTGCTTCTCTTGGGTCGAGACGAGCTAAAGTTACACATCTGTAGAAGCCAATTCTTTGACCGTTCACCGCGTCGGATCTGAAAATAATATATACTAAATAATATACACACAATGGTAATTTTGCTCAATGTAGCGACAGTGATAATCTGTCGACGTACCTCCATCCAGGTAAAACTCAAGGACTGTGAAGTTGTTTGGTTTCAACGTGTTGGAGTCTCCAGTCCGACCGACGGATGAGTAGGCAGGCAGGCTTATCTGTCGGTGTGTGTCCTCATATGGGAAAAGATGCACAGCACTTCCCAAAGGTGTTGCAAGGGAAAACGTCTCCAGAAGTTGAGCCCTGCTTCCTTTGCTCACGCTTCTCCTTAATGGCCAGCGTTCTCTTGTTTTCCGCGAGAGCGGTCAAGGGCATCAGTTTCCCAGGAAGGAAGTTGTTTGGTTTCAACGTGACATCACACAGAACCATCAGCATCTTAGGCAGTCACAATTCCTCTACATACACTGATTGAAGTACAGACGAAAAGTGATGGGGTTTAGCACTGTGGTGAGAAGTTCCAGAAAGGCCATGAGATACATGACTCATTTACCCGACAGTCTTGAGGGTCCAAGCACCAAACACAGGTTTTAGTCAAGTGTTTCGAAATATGTATTACGTCTGTTGCAGTTCCATGTGCACTGCTCGCAGATTGGCCAGTCATCATGCCATCAGTGCCTATTATGAGACAAGAAAAAAAGGAACAGGTGTTTATTTTGTTGGGAAGAAGCGAATCATTTAAAGTTATAATCACTGAGACATTCCACTGTCATGAATTATTACTTTGTTTTTGCGGTGACTGTGAAAACAAGAACGTGGCGGTCAGAAAGAAAACACACTTATCGTCAGCTTAACCCTTTCACTGCCAAACTCGCATTTATGCAGCAGCTAGGTAGAGGACCCATGTCACTGAAGGGTGGCCAGATCACGGGTCTGTTATCCATGAACCTGCTGCTCTTAATGTTCGGTGGAGGGTAAGTCATATTTTCTACCCATCACAGGGGGAATCCCCAGCTGTATTAAGACACCATATTCACTGTGTTTATAGCACAGGGGTTAAAGGGTTAAAGGTAACGCTGTCTTCTTTTACTGTCTTTTTTGATAGATAGTCAATAGGAAAGCTCCATAAAACAGTACGACCTGAACCTTTTTTGCTTTTGGTAATAAAATGTTGGTCACACCACAAGCCACTGAACATCATCAATCCATATATACAAAACAAAAGAGTCTATAGATATCACGTAAATATCCCAAACGATAATTTCTGTATCGCTGTCCTGTTTGTAAAGAATAATCAAATGCCAATTTCTTTGTTTTCAGCGTTAGTGGGCTGCAGCTCCAACGTTCACTTCTTTCTGGTACGACTGGCCCCGTTTTTACTCCATCATTTTAGGCAGCCATACCCAGTTTTCGGGGGGCGTATGCTTGCTGGGTTTGTACTACTTTCCACAACCCAACAAACACTAATATGGATCATGGGGTCTTTAGTTGTTTAATTTTTTTTTTTATCTTCTGCATGCGCTTCCACACGACAGTAGTTTAGACACAACAGCAGATCTGAATATTGGCCAACTGCGTCAGTCTGTCAAGTAGCGACCATTGCAGCGTGCATGGCTAATCAATCTACTCGTCTCTTCAGCAGCGATAAATGGTGGCTAAGGTCGGTGTGAAGGTCTTCTTGGCTTTGGCTTTGGCTTTGGCCGGGCTGGCTGCACGGCGGCCGGGGAACTTCCAGGGCAGGGCGTGGGGAGTCCTGGGGGGCACCATGGGGTTGAAGGACCAGTGAGACACGGCAGAGATGATGGAGGAGGAGCGATGGTTTTTGTGGCCCCCTCTCCCTACCCCCGCCCCGCCCAGCCGGGCCAGCGGGGAAGCTGAATCAGCATCGCTCGTGAAGCGCCCTTCTCCTGTGGAACCTGAAAAAAAGAAAGGAAAAGGAAAAAAAGAAAAAAAAAAGAACACACACACACACACACACACACACACACACACACACACACACACACACACACACACACAGAGAGAGAGAGAGAGAGAGAGACAACAATATCAAAAAACAAACACCAGCATTGACATTTGCGTTCATCTTTCAAGATTTTGATTGTCAAAATTTATGTGCCTATAATATAATGCTCTTCAACATCATGATCTTTACAGTTTTGTCAGTATATGTGCCTTTGTAATGCTCTCTAAAAAGAAAAAGAAGAAACAAAAAAGAAACAAAAACAACCAACCAACCAACCAAACAAACAACAACAACAAAAAAATCAAACAAAACACCAGCATTAAAGATTTGCGTTTATCACTTTTCAAGATTCTGATTGTAAAACATGTGCTCTCTATTAACATCATGATCTTAATAGTTTTGTCAGCGTATGCCTTTGTAATGCTCATTGCCTTTACAGGCTTCCATGCACGCATGTGTAAAGTTTCCAGATTTCAGCTGAAGCTGGACCAAGAGGCTAGCTGGGTTATAGAATACAAGCCTGGCAAAACATCTCACAAATGATAACTTCTTTTATGTAATTTCATATCTCACGGTTTTGCTGTGACTGCTTCATGTGATAAATCATCTTTTCAACTGCTCTGCAGCACTACCTTAAAGTGTCAGCTTTGAAAATATCTTTGCAGTTGGCTGGAGTATAATTCAATTACGCAAAAAATAGATAAGTCAGTACACAAGTACATTATTCACTGTGATTAAGCATATCATTTACACCCATCATCACATTTTGCAGTCACCACGGTCAACTGAACTAAAAACTCCTCCGGTGTATGCTCTGTCACCCACTGGAAGACGCTCTGTTGAAGGGCGGCACAGCGATTTGATTGTTTGCCTTGGAGTCCCGTGAGCTAGGATGGGCGGGGCCTAACAGGACACCTGTCTTGGAGGCCAAGGGATGGGCGGAGCTGTTGCCGTACTTGACGACGTCCAGCAAGGGGATAGTGCCCACCTTCACCTCGTCCTGAAAGGCCAGCCCTTGCCACCCCATCCCCTGGGACGTCAGTTCCACCTGCCAGTTACAGAGGGTGGACAGTCAATCGTTAGTTCCCTGGCAAACACGTATACATGCGACACCGATGACCCTGTATACAGATCTTTACTGCAGTCTGCGGCACAAGTCTGGTACACAGGCCTACATACCACGTTTCAGATTTGAAAACCCCTTCCTTCCACCTCAGCAAGAGACATATATACCTAGGAGAAACGTTAAAAACAATATTCCAAAGTTGCTAGTGTGAAGGATGGTATAAGGATTATACTTAGCACAATGGGAAGAATTAGAGCAATGGGGAGAAATGTATATCTGTCAGTTGACCAATAATAAGCATGCCCAGTCGCAAGTGCATTGCTATAT
>NC_134880.1:10577236-10594736 GCF_041734735.1 Babylonia areolata | reverse complement strand
TAATTATTATTTATTTATTTATGTATGTACGCTTATATATATATATATATATATGTATATATATATATATATATATATATTTTTTTTTTTTTTTTTTTTTTCTTTTTCTCAAGGCCTGACTAAGCGCGTTGGGTTACGCTGCTGGTCAGGCATCTGCTTGGCAGATGTGGTGTAGCGTATATGGATTTTGTCCGAACGCAGTGACGCCTCCTTGAGCTACTGATACTGATACTGATACTTTACTTATCGGTGGACCTTCGTTCAGAAGGAGATGGGGTGGGGATTCTTAAAGCGCACGTTATGAAATTGGTGACTGTTGAGGTGAAGGATAGTATAGGGGGAGGGGTACTTCTTTTTCTGCGTTCGTGGGCTGCACCTCCCACATCCACTCGTATATATGCGAGTGGGCTTTTACCTGTATGACCGTTTTTACCCCGCCATGTAGGCAGCCATACTCCGCTTTCGGGTGTGTGCATGCTGGGTATGTTCTTGTTTCCATAACCCACCGAACGCTGACATGGATTACAGGATCTTTAACGTACGTATTTGATCTTCTGCTTGCGTATACACACGAAGGGGGTTCAGGCACTGGCAGGTCTGCATATATGTTGACCTTGGAGATCGTAAAAATCTCCACCCTTTACCCACCACTAAGGCGTCGTCACCGTGATTCGAACCCGGAACCCTCAGATTGAAAGTCCAACGCTTTAAAATCATCCTCAGTGTTGACAATCTTCATCAGTCCATTGCTAATGTATGACTTTTTCAAATCCTTGTTAAATAGTATAGTTGGTTCGCTTTTATAGCTGTTACTTTTCTATTAGAAAGATTTTATATTGTTATGCTTTTTTTTAACAAAACTTAAATCACACACACACACACACACACACACACACACACACACACACACACACACACACACACACGCACGCACGCGGGCGCACACGCGCGCACACACACTTTCACTTACTCGCATGCGTACACAGTAATTTCTTTTTCCCCCTCGATTTTTTTTTCTACCCTCGTCTAATATCACTTACAGTGAACAGACGTTAAACTAAAGAATGTACGAATGAACGAACGAACGACGACACACACACACACACACACACACACACACACACACACACACACACACACACACACACACACGCACATGTACACTACCTGTCCCCCACAATATACTGGTGGTCTCCAGAAACTTCTCCGTGGCCGAGCGGCGCTTAGGAGTGACGGCCACGGAATCCAGGAACCGTTTCTTCTTCCGGTGCCTGTGGCCCCGCTTCCCCCCACTCTCTCCCTCCGTCCCCGCCTCCTCCTCTTCCTCCTCCTCCACCTCCTGTCCGTCGTCCAGATAGTCAATGTGCGCCTCACATCTATAGCTCAGTCGAATGCCTACAAGTACAAGAGAGAAACTGTCAAATCACACAGCCATTTGAAATGTCCTCCGGTTCGAATGATAGTAACTCACCATCAAGGTGTCATGGGGGGACCATATTCATTCAGTACTAAATGTCAGGTTCAAGTGAATAAGTCACACTTAGATGTGAAGAAGAAGAAGAAGCAGAAGAAGAAGAATCAGAATCAGAATCAAAATCAGAAGTATCAGTAGATATCAGAAGAGGTATCAGAACAAGCATTTGAGAAAGAAACTTAAGAAAGAAAGACAGAAAGAAGGATGAGGAGGCGCATGAAACAGACAGAGAGAGAGAGGGAGAGAGAGAGAGAAAGAGAGAGAGAGAGAGTCATTGGAAGAGTGAGGGAGAATTAATGAATGAATGAACTGAATGAGTTAATTTTATATTAATAGAATAGTAATAGAATAAGCAAAGAATGTTTTTTTTTTATTTGGTCCCCGAAAAGGGGGAAAGACCACAGGGAAAAGACTTGATAAACAGAAGTTAAGGAAATGGGAGAAACAAACAAGCAAACAAAAAACAAACCCCACCTCATATGAAAGCATCATATTCATTACAAATAATGGCGTAGTCTACATGAGTAGTCGTGCACATTAATATACACGCAAATTACCTTTTAGAATAGCGAATACATGTGGAGAGAAAGAGAAAACAGGGGAAAAAAAAGGTAATTGATGGATGTCATGGTACGCATACATTTATGACATAAGATAAATCTTAAGCTAACAAGCTTTTTTTTCAATCAGATTGTTATGATACCTACCCCCGTCCCCTCCAAACAATTAGAAGACTTGTACGAACATCAAAGCTATATAAAATAGTTCCCACAGACATGTGCCAGAGTAAGTGAGACTTGATTTTAGTAAATTGATTCTGGGCAGTTGTACCATGATAAGATAAGATAAGATAAGATAAGATAAGATAAGATAAGAATAACTTTATTATCTCCAACTGGAGAAATTTGGTCAGGTGCATTATCACAACATAGACAAGTAAACAACATAGGGACCATAAGTGTAAAAGCCAACAACAGCCCCTACAAATATTACGAAGATACAAATGTAAAAAATATCACATACATCGTTTCATACATACATCCACACACTGCAGGTAATAACTAGTATTCTTAATGTAAAAACAGAAAGAATTAAGAAACATTATTTGAATATAATTATAAACATAGCCTACTATACTGCACATTGATGAAAATAGATAAGATAAGAATAAAGATGAATTGCGGAAAACCACAACCAGATAATCAGCACACACCCGCATCCCCCCCCCCCCCCCACACACACACGCGGATAACTTGATTAAACAAGAGTAATAAACATATGTTCTCAAATAAAAGCATTTCACATATTCGCTTTTAAAAACATTGCATGATGATACGGATAGTGCTTGTAAAACAGGTGAGAGAGAGAGAGAGAGAGAGAGAGAGAGAGAGAGAGAGGGGTGGGGGGTGGAGGGGGGGTGGGGGGTGGGGGGCGAGAGGGTCATGGGGAGGATGGAATGAGGGGACGCGGACACCTCTCCTTATTACATTCTTCCTGTGCTTCAAAAGGGGCGGGGAAACTAAACAACATAACGATAACTACAACACAAAACCGCTCGTCATGCTCAGTAAGAGAAGCTTCAACAATGCTGCCAGTGATTATGATTCAGATTCAAACAAATCTATAATCACGATCCAAAGGTGAATAGTGAATAGCCCAACAAGCCAGGAGCTGGGAACCAAACAAGCTTCTATTTACAATTAAGAGTCAGTGGAATATCATCGACCAATAAAATTACGTTAAACTGATGGAACTGCGCTTAGAGCTTGGTCTCCGACCGAGGATAGGCGCAATATAAATATCCATATCAACCAATCATTCAAGACTGACTTTTAAATGACGTAAAATGTGTCTTTCTTTCATGACTCACTGAATTTTTTAAATGACGTAAAGTATGATTTTATGAATCATCGTTCAACTCCATGGCGACTTCTCATAATTTTATGTGGAGGAGGAATTTTGTTCAATGTCCCGTCACACATATCGGTGATTGATGACATTTTGTTAAAGTAGGCTATTTATGTACACATTTGAGTATTATCGGTTAGAAGGGGTGGGAGATGTGAATGAATGGAGAGTTGGGGGAAACTGGGAAAATGAGGGTGAAATGAGGGTGAAATTTGAAAAAAAAAAAATCTAAATACAATTACAGGAAATTACTTAAAGGACTTCGTAAAAGAGATTTCGTAAAACTGACAAGCGAAACAACTGATAATGAACGCAAAACAACTGATAATGAATGCAAAAAGTCAAAAACATCAACGTTCTCAGTCACTTGTGAAGACACAATTCGTGTACATAAGGCTTTATCAAGCTACAGTCAAAAATTATATGCTTGATTGTCAGGTTACTAAAGCATATGCACTTGACACTTGAACAATACTTGGTCCGTAATGAATTTGATAATAGTCTGAGTTAAACTCAGAAGTGGTCTGCGAATCGGACCAGTCTGAGAGAGTCAACTGACGAGGTTTTAGACTCATATGTCAATAAGTGGATTGTGAAGCCAGTATGGGCCTCAGTTATGTGGCCTATAGCATACTTTTTGTAAAATAAGGTAAAAAAAATTATGGTAAACAGAAGGTGATTCCAACTATTTGTTGTTTTTTCCCCTTTAACAACTGTTGAAACCAGTGCGCAACTACTCGTATGTAAAACTTTTTTTTTCCATGCATCGGCAAAATGTCACACGAACTAGGCCTATGTGAGACAAAGCCAGCGAATCAACTGTTTCTTACATGGTAACGCGACACTTGCCAAACCAGTGCGTTGACGTCACAGCGATTTGGCGCCAATACTGTCGTCAAGTAAGTCGCATATACATGGGGCGCTTTTTGCGCCATTATACGTCACAGGTCGGGTTTCTCGTGATGTTCTCATTGGTCAAAATGATCGGTTTATTCCGTTGGCGAACTGTACAAGGATTCCCCGGGCTGCTGCTGTGAATTGATCGGCATTGCTTGTCATGGGAAGGTGACTGTGTAAAGCGGTCGGGTTTAGATCCATGAAAAATCGGTCGGAATTAGATCACCTTAGCCTAGTCTGTTCTGTCTCATCGAAAAATGGTAGAATGCCGGTGAGCTCACAGAAACTAAAATAACATAACAAAACAAGCAAGCAAACAACAACAAAAAAAAACCCAGTCCATGTGGTTCTTTCATTCTTCTGGCCTCACCAGTTCTTCATGAGAGGGAAATTCTGGCTTGAAGAGTATGCATATGCGCTCGCTCTTAATTTCTACATGTTCTTTGGTTCCTTTTACACTTCAGACCAGTCTGTCGACAGATTCACACACAACTTTTTTTTTTCTTTCTTTTTTCCCCCAATTAATTATCTTACAACAAAGATAGACGATATCAGTATAACATCATTAATCTTCATAGTTCATAGATGGATCATGGAACTTGTAATACGGGCTGAAATTCAAATACTTGTTGATAAGAGAATGGACAACACTTACCAAGTGAATAAGTACATATCAGAGCTTTAAAACAGGCATGGAAGTGTGCCAGAACAAGGGCTATATTTTTCTGTAGAAACACAGATGTAACAAAGTGTAAGTTGGAAGATGTTAGGCGCAGGGGAGATCAAGAACAGAAAAGGGGAAATTGGAAGAAACAATTATTTGAAAAAACAACAACAACCAAACAACCAACCACCACCAAAAGCAAAAAAACAAAACAAAAAAACAAAAACAAAACAAACAACAAAAATCAAACAAACAAAAAAATTACAGGCAGACTTAAAACAGCTATAAAGTCGAAAAATTTGTGCAGTCTCTGGAAAGGACATTCATAGCGCTCACTAGAAAATGACACCCGTACATAGAAATGTGGTAAAACGTGTAAAAAAAAAAAGGTATGTTAGATGCCATCCTAATACAGAATAATGTCACAAGATCTACAATGTATGTCCAATGAACATGGATAGTTATGCATTTTGTCAAGCGACACATGCACATAATTTTGTCTATACCGTGTGTCATTTCCAATGATGTTTGTGGAGATAGGATACGTATGCAAAAGATCAACCCCATACTTGTTGATGACGATTTTTCAAGACGCTGGTCTTGAACTTGCACTTGCTTCCTTTATACACAGGCCTTGATAGATTATTATGTACCCGCAAAAATATGTGAATCAATATCTTTGTGGTGGCGAGTCATACTTAGCACGAGTCGTTGTACACACCTCTGTATACCAAAGTACAACAGCGCCTGTTTGTCTCTTCTGAGTTCATGTCGATCAAAGTAAACTGTCTATTCGCAACAGTCTGAGAACGTGGACAAGTCAGACACCAGTCTAGACATGTGTTAGGATTTGTTTAGCCCCCCCCTCCCCTCCCCCCTGAATTAAATAACATGCAGGTGGCGCCTAGACGGATGTATATATCCTGCGAGCACAGACATCAAAATATCCCAGATGTTTTTAAGATGGCGTACTTTTATAAATTGCGTCTTATAATTATATCCGTTAACTGAAGATTAATGAAGGATACAGTCATGATGAAGTGGATGATTTATTTATTCCACGCCCACCCCCCCACCCCCAACCCCCCCTTTTTTTTTGAATGTTCTGCTTGGTGTTATGCGGATATTAAAACATGTTTGCCGTCAAAAGCAACGTCACGTCTCATCATCGTTAGGTAAAAGTAGTGCGAAATGAACAACCTGACCTACATTTGGAGGTAAAAAAAGAAAGACCTGTCCTACAATACATCTCTCTCTCTCTTATGTATATATATATATATATATATATATATATATATATATATGTGTGTGTGTGTGTGTGTGTGTGTGTGTGTGTGTGTGTGTGTGTGTGTGTGTGTGTGTGTGTGAGTGCGTGCGCGCGCGCGCGTGTGTGTGTGTGTCCGAGAATACGTGTGAGTGCGGGTCTGTGTACGTTGTGTGTGTGTGCGTGCATGCGTATGAGTGTGCATGCGTACCGTACGTTTGTGTTTGCATGTGTGGATACGTGAATGAGAAAGAGAGAGACAGAGACAGAGAGACAGAAAGAGGTGGGGGGAAGACAAAAGAGAAGAAGTGAGAATGAAAGCGGATTATCCATCATGGGGACAGGAGCAACATGACAGCTCCAGTCAAAGGTCCCGTAAGACAAGTTGTACTGGAATCCATGCATAAACTACTAAACTACGAAAAACATGCTAGGTGGGGGGGGCATAACAATCAAGGGAACCTTTTCAAAGCTTTCTTGACCTACTTTTCCTCTTCCCACATTGCACCACGTCAGCCTGAGCTGTCACGTGAGAGGAAGTTGACTGAGACTGGTCGGCGTGTATGTGTATGGCCGAGATATACTCTTTTTTTTATGAGAATACCTTTCAGTTCCTCGTGAGAGCTGTGGAACTGCACACACACACACACACACACACACACACACTCTCGGCTTGAGGGACATGGGGCAGTGAGGAAAAAAGGAGGAGGCTGGGATTCACAGCAAACAAATGAAACTCATGCTCATCGAACCCTCCCCCCCAGCCACCCCGCCACGCCCCCCCCCCTCGCACCCCCCCTTCCCCCAAAACAACAACAACATCAACAACAACAACACACACACACACACACAAACAACAACAACAACAATAGGAGGGGGAGTGAAAGAGAAAATAAATAAAATGAAAGTCCCTTCTGAGTTTTCATCAAAATATATTTTCTGCCGTCGTACCCTGCTGAAAAGTAGTGACATATCTTCCATGAGGAAACAGTTTGAAAGGAAAATACTGCTTTTACTTTTTCAAGCTTATTTCAAAGAGGGAAGTTTACCTCTACACAGTCTGTCTGAAGCTGCAACGTCTGAAGTCTTTTCAGTATCTGGTGCCATGTTCAATAATGATCACAAAATGAAAGCGGAGAGACTTTGGGGGAAATGGTCACAAACTTCTTCTTCTTCTGCGTTCACTCGTATACACACGAGTGGGCTTTTACGTGTATGACCGTTTTTACCCCGCCATGTAGGCAGCCATACTCCGCTTTCGGGGGTGTGCATGCTGGGTATGTTCTTGCTTCCATAATCCACCGAACGCTGACATGGATTACAGGATCTTTAACGTGCGTATCTGATCTTCTGCTTGCATATACACACGGAGGGGGTTCAGGCACTAGCAGGTCTGCACATATGTTGACCTGGGAGATCGTAAAAATCTCCACCCTTTATCCACCAGGCGCCGTCACCGTGATTCGAACCCGGGACCCTCAGATTGACAGTCCAACGCTTTAACCACTCGGCTATTGCGCCCGTCAGGGTCACAAACCGTTTCATTTGTTTTTATCACACGCTAATCTCACCCTGTTTAGTGTGGATTTATAGTTGAACATTATGTGTACAAAATCATTCAGAATCACTGACTTGAGATGAAATGATAGTTTTGACAAAAGTCACAGTGGCGCACCTTGTGATAAGTGAAGATGCAGTGGTTTGCCAGAGGCAAGTGTTTTCAGAGATTTGAACCTCTTTGAAGTGCGCTGGGAACGAGTGGGAACATTGTCTATTCTGTTTATGCGTTGTTTCAGTGTTGCAGAACAATCACATTCTCTTCAGTAACAACGTAACTGCAAGGCTCGTGTAGCCTCTCATGGCACACTGTATCAACTGTGTATTAACCCCTTCAGTGCTGGAGAAAAAACAGTAGAAAGTGGTGTTTCGAGTCATATCACTTTCCGAAACAATAAGCCTAAAACTGAGAAATAGTCTGGAGATATACCACTCTAGATAAACTGAGTGAATTTTCAGCCTTCCAGAATTATTTCCCTTCATCAGTGACGTTACTATGCCCATAGGTGATACGTGCTGTGGCACTCAAGGAGTTATATATATATATATATATATATATATATATATATATATATATATATATATATATATATATATAAAAGAAAGTTAACGACACATACAGAAATCCCAGTCATGAACACGCCAGGTGTTACGTTTAACATTTTAAACACTCCCTTCCTCCTTTCTTCCTCATAATGTCTCTGCGGCACCTCAAGATTGACAAAGGCAGGGACAGACGCTCTGAGACACACTGACAGACACATAAACACAGAGACAGAGAGAGAGAGAGCGAGAGAGAGAGAGAGAGAGAGAGAGAGAGATGAAAAATTACTCCGACATAAACTAGCCGAGAAGTATGTGTGCATGCTTTAACATTTGTCACGATATGCACACCTGTTTGTCACAGCTTGATTTGTCACGGGAAACATAAATCATGACCTGCATGCACAACAACGACAGACGTGGAGCTGTGTATGGATAGGGCGGAGACAGACGTAGGGGAGGCGTGCGCAGACACACACACACACACACACACACAGAGGCTCACCCCAAGCCCCCTGCCAAACACCCTAAATAAATCATGTTCAATTTTGCTAAAACCAGTGTATCAAATGTAGGCTACACCGAACAGAAAACGAAGCAGAAACTAGGAGTCGGACAGTCGACAACATAAAGAAATGGTGGAACCAGAAATTGCTGTCATGGATACAAAACCTAGAAGACTGCCTTTTGGTGGATTAGGGATTCAAGATTGAATTTCCACACACACACAGAATGAGGAATGCGCAAATTACTTTAATTCAGTTTTCGATTTGCAACGACAGTGGGGTGGGAGGGAACAGACGCTTTTAAGTGCAGTCACGGCAACTGTTAAATGGATGACCAGCACGCGTTGTTGGACTTCGTCGAGACAAAAGACACATGATAGGAGACAGAGACGGGATCATCAAGGAAGCCGACGAGGAATATGCTGGTCGAGAAGAAGCAGTTAAATAACAACTGTTTCTCTTCCGTAAGGCCGATATCTCCGGTAACTATTATTCTAATTTTGTGTTTATCTAGACAGTAGCATTATTTCACTATATTACATATTCATTTGTTTTATTTCTTTACTTACTGTTCATGAATAAGTTATTTGATACAAATGATAATTATGGTTCATCAGACGTCATGTTAAAACTGAAGTGCAACGCTGTGAGCACAGTATAAGCTTTAAGCTTGTTGATGCTCTTTTGTCTGTTTGCACTGTAATCATGTGCACTGTTGAACAATTAAAGATTATTTAAACCAACAAATGTTGCAGCCCACTCGGCTCCAACAACCTTCAGATGCACAGTCTTCATCTGACTGCCAGACTGCCACTACAAGATTGGAAAAAAAAAGTAATTACAAACTGTGCAAGGCCAAGTATTCCCTTGAAAATTAGAGTTCTGTCAGAAATACAAGCTTCTATGTTTACGAAGTTGAGGATGTTAGGGGGTGGGGGTGGGGGTCGGGGGGCGCTCACAGTGTAGCGACGCACTCTATCTGGGGAGAGGAGCCCGAATTTCACACAGGGAAATCTATCGTGACCAAAAAGAGTAATACAATACAAATACCCCCAAAAAGACCGACATTGTACAAAAACGTGACCGCAGAGGCTTTGAGGACGAATTAGATTTCCTTCTTGACTGCCCAGCCTTTGAAAAAGGAGGACGGTGACAGAATGATTGAGACACTCGTCTGCCAATACAGTGTCCGTGAGGGTCTGGGTTCGATTCCTTCTCTCGCATTTCTCAAGTTTGACTGGAAAATCAAAGTGAGGTGTTTAGCCATTCGGATGAGACAATAAACCGAAGTCCCGTGTGCAGCGCATGGCGCATTGAAAAAGAACTCATGGTAACAAACTGCAACAAAATTTTTGGACAAAACCAAACCACAGACTAATGTTTTAGCTGCTTGCTTTCATAGACAGTTAATGGCGAATAGAGCTGCTAATTCTTCGCAACTCAAGGTGACTTGCAAATGTTTGAAATGTGTTGCTGAAGTGACACACTGTGGTCAAGACTGACACCTAGGCTCCACACTGACTGGGAGACCGGAATGACTGTGTTGTTTACCCGAAGAGAATGAGGGAGAGACGGGTGGCCCATAAATTCATTGGTGCAAGCAAGCAATTAACAGTTTAGTTTTTTTCATCACACACACACACACACACACACACACACACACACACACACACACACACACACACACACACACACGCAGAGAAAAAAAAGTCGAATGTATATGTCCACCTGCTTGTGGAGGTATCTGTTCAAGAGTTCTGATGTCACCGCGGATCACCCCTTCCCCTCCATTTCCGTTTCTTGTTTTTGTTGTTTCCGTCGTTAATAATTAACTATCAGAGTCCAAACAATGGTATGATAATGTATCTGATCAATGATTTGAAGCACCGGGGCTGGAAAAAACAACCGTGATAAGAAGAACGTCTGCATTCTGCGCTTCCGTCCACCGTCTTTGAATTTGCAGCATCACAAGACAATTGTCCTTTTCATTGCACTGATAAAGTGACGGCCATGGTCACAGTTATTACACGCGCACAAATGATTAAACAGGACACATGTCCCACACCAAACCGTGTTACTAAGAAACTGGTTGAAACAATACATGAACGAAATCTGTTAAAAACAACAACAACAACAACAACAAAACACAAACAAACACACACACACAATTGTAACGAACACGAAAGATGTCCTGTTTCCGTAGAACTGTCACGAACAGGAAAGATGTCCTTTTTTCCATAGAACTGTCACGAACAGAAAAGAAGTTCTGTTTCCGTAGAATTGCCGTGAATAGGAAAATGTCCTGTTTTTCCATAAAAAATGTAACGAACAGGAAAGATGTCCCATTTTCATAGGAATGTCACGAACAAGAAAGATGTCCTGTTTTCATATCAATGTCAGAACAGGAAATTATGTCCTGTTTTCATATCAACATCACGAACAGGGAAAGATATCCTGTTTTTCAAAGACATGTCATGAACAGCCTGTCCTGTTTTCATAGAAATGTCAGGGAGGGACAGACTCTGTCATGATCGTCAGCTGGGTTTGTCTAATTGTCGTCTGTGATTATGGGAACGTCCCTAGAATTGTGTCTCATGAAATTACGGGCGCAATAGCCGAGTGGTTAAAGCGTTGGACTTTCAATCTAAGGGTCCGGGGTTCGAATCACGGTGACGGCGCCTGGTGGGTAAAGGGTGGAGAGTTTTACGATCTCCCAGGTCAACCTGCTAGTGCCTGAACCCCCTTCGTGTGTAGACGCAAGCAGAAGATCGAATACGCACGTTAAAGATCCTGTAATCCATGTCAGCGTTCGGTGGGTTATGGAAACAAGAACATACCCAGCATGCACGCCCCCGAAAGCGGAGTATGGCTGCCTACAAGGCGGGGTAAAAACGGTCATACACGTAAAAGCCCACTCGTGTACATACGAGTGAACGTGGGAGTTGCAGCCCACGAACGAAGAAGAAGAAGAAGAAGAAGAAGTGTCTCATGAAATAAGATTTCACACTGTCGCTGAAAAAAGGTCATAGCCGCATTTCATTAAAAACACCAACTCTGAGGTCATAAAAGCCTATCCAGAGACAACGAACAATAAACACTTTATTCCTCATCATCACCTTGGTACACAAAGGACGCACACGATGCACGCATGATCATTAATCCCTGGACAACAAGCCTTTGTGCGTCAGAAAAAAAAGGGATGAATCCTCGACAAAACAGCTTTGTTAAAAAATTAAAACAAAAATCAAGCGTCATGGTCTAATTCCACTTGTAAGTAACAAAATTTCATCTCTTCTTAATTCAGGCATGTAGTGAGTCCATGTCAAAGTCTTCGGTGTCAGCAAAGTCATTTCTATGTAGGGACGCGGTTGCGGTCTCCACTTTATGGGGGACACTCACTCAATCTGGCTCCGCGAATGAACCATTACTGTTAACAGTCAGTATGGGGTTGGTAGGTGGTGTCCTGCGTATGTTGAATCAGAAAAACAACAACAAAAACAACAACAACAACAACAACCAACAAACACTACCAAACATCACCGAAGTGAATCAGCAGCAGTGCAGTCTCCAGTGGTATATGACCTTATATCCAACCTAGCATTGATAGCTCCATGCGGACTGCTGGGTCTGGGACTGTAGCAGACGAACCTGGGTGTGATTGTTTATGGGGGTCTAATCATCAGCAGCAGGAGGCCGGGGGAGGGAGGGGGGTTTGGGGGCGTGGGGTGGAGGGATGCAACTGAAACAGCACGGGTGAGGGGCAGCCAAAAATGTAACAACAACAGCAACGAAACAAACGAACCAAAACAAAGGTCACATACGTTGATTATCCCACACGTAGAATCCACACACTCACACCAGAGCAACCTACATCTCAGACAACTCCAAACACATGTATAATGCTGAAAATTTAATATTCACTGAAACTGTCCATGAAAACAGAATATTCAAACAAAGAACTGAGTGTATTTGGAAGAATACTACTTTGAATACATTTAGAAACAATGTATTAATCGAAAACTGACATGTTATATTAAAAAACAACAACCCAACAACAACAACAAAAAAACCAACAACAAACAAACAAAAAACCCCAACAAAAAACAGAAGGAAAAAAGGTTGTTTTTTTTTGGGTTTTTTGGCCAATGAAGAAGGCGTGTGAAAGCACAAAAAAGGAGAGAGAGAGAAAAAAGAAACAAACAAACAACAACAAAAACGAAAAAACCCAACATATTCTGGTGCTCCATGACCTGCATGCAACTGAGGCCACGAAAACAACAACAACAACAACCAAAAACCGCCAAAGTTCAGTGTTTCCTTGCAACTTTCTTATTTCTTCGACGAAAGGAACAGACAGAAGAGCAGTGTATCAATTGCGTAGTGTTGTTTTGTCAATTGAGGAATTACCCCACTCAGTGCTCCCGATACCGACTGCAGATATCAACCTCGTCAGTTAGAGAGAGAGAGAGAGAGAGAGGGACGGGGGGAAGGGGGAAGAAAGGATGAGGTTGAGAAAGAGGGAAGCAGTAGGAGAGAGGGGGAAGAGAACGAATTTTTTTTGTTTTTATTGAGTGGAAAAAGGAATGAGCACACACACACACACACACACACACACACACACACACACACACACACACATATATATATATATGTATATATATATATACATATCTATCTATCTATCTATATGTAAAACAATAGGCTTGTTTTCACCCTGCCCCCCACAGAAGGGAAAATACAGCAAACACGCAACACAAAAATTACACAGGTGACATTACAGAGGGAACTATCAGATCATGAAGAAGAAGAAGAAGAAGAAGAAGAAGAAGAAGAAGAAGAAGAAGAAGAAGAAGAAGAAGAAGAAGAAGAAGAAGGAGGAGGAGGAGGAGGAGGAGGAGGAGGAACAGTAGTAGTAGTAGTAATAGTAGTAGTAGAAGAAGAAGTAAGAAGTGAAATTTAAAGACAGACAGGAAGAAAACAACCAACCAACCAAACCGAAAACAAACAACATAAATACATGAATGAATATTATTAACAGCACACACACACACACACACACACACACACACACACAGAGAAAGAGACAGACAGACAGACAGACAGACAGACACACACACACACACACACACACACACACACATACACACACACACACACACAGAAAGAGAGAGAGAGAGAGAGAGTTCTTTCATGAGTTTTAAATTCTATATTTTTTGATTACACCGAGACGAGTTTGGACAATCAGATTGGCCGAACTATTATTCGACAATGAACTACCTCTGCACGAAAAACTAGACTTTAAAAGTTCGGACGGGATAACATAATTTAATGGACGTGGTGATTGTCGTTTGTTTGAAATCTACTTACAATAGAGGGTGGTGAGCAACCAGACAAGATCTTGAACATAAAAACTGCTTTATTATATTTCATTTTCCACTTGAACGGAAGGATATCCAATAGACAATAGTCTCCAGGTCTTAATGTGAAAGATTTGAGGAGAACTGATTTAATCGCATGTCTGTGAAGACTTGACAGTTGCTCAAAAAATATGTTCACTTGCAGAATCCCATAGAGTGGATGCATAATTAACATGAAATTCTATGTATGCATGAAAGAATATTTTCCGAGAGTGAACATTTAGGAAATGCTTTATTTTATTCAGCTGGTACACCTTTTTGCAACATTTTTTCATAACATCGAAATGTAATAATCTATTGTGAACTACCTCTCCAGTTCTATTTATGATTGTCAACTTCTTGAATAATCACATTATCAATTAATAGTGTGAAAATGTCATCTGGAATATTTTGACGCTTCTTCTATGTGGTGATCATCATGTATTTAGATTTCTGTGTATGGAGGCACATGTAGTTCAATTCTGACCACTTAACAGGCAAATATTCTTCTTGAACTCTAGAGATACATTTTTTGTATTATAATGACTGGCATGTAGGGTTGTATCATCTGCAGACATTTCACAATGTGTTGTTAAGTTCAGGGGTAAATCATTAACGTAAGCTGAGAACAGTATGGGTCCTAGAACAGAGCCTTGAGGAACCCCATACTTCGCAGGCAAAAGAGCAGACTTGCATTCATTGATTAAGACCAATTTGTTTTCTGTCATATTAAGGCAATAGCATAAATTCTAAAGTTTTGTTAGACAGTCCACAAATTGTTAGCTTTTTTAGAAGGATCTTGTGGTCAATCACGTCAGATGCTGTGGCGAAGTCTACAATAAGGAAGCCAGAAAATTCGTTTTTTTTTCTAAATATATATTTATTGATATTGCTATGCCATTTATAAACTTGTCTGGTCAAACCTGTACGGCAAGAATGGTATTTCCTAAAACCAGATGGGTCTGGATGAAACAGATGAAAACGATCAAAATTGTCTTGCTACCTATTTCAATGAAATGAGTATTAAGTACAGACAGAGAGAAGGGACGAGGGAGGGAGAGAGACAGTGAGACAGAAAAGACAGGCATAGACAGACAGACAGACGGGTCTATCTTTGGATACTTATTGCCCAGCCATATCAGGGCCTGAACACTGTAAATATCTGTTCCAGGGAACCTGAAAATAAAGAGGAAAAACAGAGAAACAAAGAAACATGTACATGGAAAAGGAAATTAGGCACAAATACAGTCACATCCATGCTCATTAATCTTGGACATGCCTCTGACGTAGTCCATTCCAACGATCGAGGATTAAAAGAAAAATAAACTAACCTGAATACACGCGCGCGCACACACACACACACACAGACAGACAGACAGACAGACAGACAGACAGACAGACAGACACACACACACACACACACACACACACACACACATATATATATATATATATATATATATATATATATATAGAAAGAAAGAAAGAAAGGTAAGGAAAGAATCAAAGTGGAAGAAAAGACCAAAAAAAAAAAAAAAGAAAAAAAAAGACGATGTTAAAATAATTTACCACAACACATATGAGTCTAACAAAAAGCACAAAACTGTACTCGGCTACTGCCCGTATAACCCGCCACAAGAGGCCTGTCGGCTAGGAGAGAGAGAACAATAAATGACAAGCCGAAGATATGACACACACAGTCCTCATACACGAACACCCGAAGCACGTGTGACATCTATATGGTGTAACAGTCGCACAAGTTATGCATAATTTGCCCAGGGCAAATGTCGCACACTGCCTTTTGTTCTTGCCCAAAGAGTAACGTTTTCATACAAACGTATCCACATAGCAGCCGTGCTTAAAACGCTGTTCGTTCATTACTCATTTCTTTGGGTTGATTATAATAGTTCAGTGGGTCAAATACGAATAAGACGGAGGAGGAAGCGGAGAAGAAGAACTGAAAAGGGGGAAGTAGGAAAATGAGGAGGAGGATGAAGTGGAAGAGCCGGAAAAGTCAGAGAGAGATCGAGAGAGAGAGAGAGAGAGAGAGAGAGAGGGGGGGGGGGGGGGAAGGAGAAGAAGGAAGAGAAGGAGGAGGAGGTGGGATGCAAGGAAATTAAATAGATCGAGTTCTCCTTTTGGTATTGGTGGTTCTGCAAGGCTCTCTCTCTCACTCTCATTCCCACGACCGCTGGGGACATGGCTTGTCCTCCGCTGTCTCACTCACACAGCAACAGACGATGTACTACCATCGGCCTGCATACCGTGTGTCGGACTATCAGTGTACTTTAAGGCCCCCCCAAAAAACCATGTCCACCTTTTTGCCCCGTGGTCACGCTTTTTTTTTTTTTTTTTTTTTTTTTTCAAAGAGCTCTAAAAGTACACCTGAGTACTCGGTTGAGTCAGTCACTGTGGACGCTTCAATAATAAATACTATTATTATCATAAAGTGGAACAAAGCACGCCGCGCGCACACACGCACACACGCACACACGTACGCACGCACGCACTTACGCGCGCACGCACACACACACACACACACACACACACACACACACACACACACACACGTTTCAAGTTTCAAGTTTCAAGTTTTAATTATCCTTTCACTCCTACTGGAGTATGGAGGATTACTGCAAAATAATCGTTTCATGCCCAGAACAAACATTTCCAAATACACAACGTCACATAAAAGTTGAGAAAACACACACACACACACACACACACACACACACACACACACACACACACACACACACACACACACACACACACACACACTTCCGTTTGTAATCTTTCTCTTGTTATGATTAGACATAACTGCCAACACAATCATCATTCTCTTTCTCACCCTCATAAAAACGTCGAGTCATATACATAGGCCTATCCTCCCTGCCCCAACTCCACCCCCCCCCCCTGCCCCCACACCCGCACCCTCCCACCCCCCTCTTCCTTACAGTGAGGTAAAAGTAGACATAAATTCCAGAATGCTAGAACGAATTCTGCGGGTACTATGCTTCAGATGTAGGCAGTACCCAGTTGGCACAACCCTGTCTGTTGCCCCCCCCCCGCCCCCCCCCCCCCGGACATTATGACCATTCAGTATCAAAGCGTAGATGCGGATGTATGATGTTGGTGTAGGAGTAGTGGTTCCAGAAAATGGTATGAATAAAAAGAACAAACAGCGGCAGTATCAATACTACTAATAATAATAATAGTGATAAAAAAAATATAACAGCGATGTTAATAATGATAATAGCAAAGAATTGACAGCACAATCATTCGCACGCA
>NC_134880.1:10554736-10564736 GCF_041734735.1 Babylonia areolata | reverse complement strand
CAGTCGGCACACTCCTCACAGAAGGACATACGTCACAAAAGGTAAGCCGACGACGGCAGCTCATCCCAGAGAGGCATAGTCCATGCATAATGAATGGGGACAGGAACAGCACTTGCACTCACCTCTGATCACAGTGGGGTCTGTCAGGACAAGGGTCACCTCCCCTTCCAGGTTGCCCCCCGCCCAGCACACAGAGCGAGGGTCTGCTGTTTGTATAGCCAGACACTGCATGAACGCCATCGTGCTCGGCCTCTTCCTGCTGTTCGTATAGTCGGATGCTGTAAACGAGCGTAATCGATCGTTCCTCGACAAATTTTTGAATGGAAGGTCCGTTTTTTTTTGGTGTGTTTTTTATTTTTGGTGTTGTCGCTCACTTATGAGAAATGAAATTCAGTTTGGTCCATAGTGCTGTGAAAAAAAAAAAAATGCATCGAAGATTGCCTGGATCCAAGACTCCTTTGAAGGTTGTCGGGTTTGAGAAGTCCACAAAGTCACAATTCTGGAGTTGTCTTTGTTTAACACGGCTGTTTTCATAGTTTCCTCACTGGTACAATGCATACTAGACTTTTGCAGCAGTCCTGCATAAATATTCCAAAATCCTTTATATGTTTATTTTCTTCTTTTATCATAATGTACGCAAGTACATCTGTTGCAACTCCTGTTTAGCATGCAGGCTTCTATATCCCGTAGACAACGCCTGTATACCGAAAATGCGTAAATATACATGCATGGGTTTTCCAACAGTCTGTTACCCAACACAGGACCTTGACAATGTTGCTACCACGTGCTATATTAGTACGGTCATAACTCACGTGCTGTCGCGCGCAGTTCGCTTTCTACACAGAAAAGATCCATCATCATGTATCTGATCTGCACAACTAGAAAAAAAAATCCACCGTTGAATTTGTAATGTCTGTTCACATATTTCATATTAATTTACCCTTTCATTCCATTTCGAACCACCAAAGTACACGTTTTCTTAAACAGGCTATCCTTGAAGACAATGCATGTAATATCTACTAACGTTTATTTCTCAAAAACTCGTCCACATCCGGTTATCTCTAACATGCTTTTTTTGTTGTTGTTTGTTTGTTTGTTTGTTTTTTTTGTTTTTGTTTTTGCACTGTCCACAGTATAACATTCACTGACAGTAAAATCCAGCCAGCACAGGAGATGTAGGGGAGTATACCAACAACTGGACAGATTCGCGTCAGCAACAAGGCATCCACAGCCCTAATGATGCATTACTCAAGTCAAGAGTTCACAATGATAAAGAACTGTATTCATGCAATGAAAAACTGCAAAAAGAACATACAGCTGTTTAGTTTTCCACAAAATACTTCTGCAGAAAGTGTGCCGAATTTCATCCTGTAATTTTCATGTTAGAATCAACAATAATGAAGCACAACTTACACTTGACTTCTGACGAACGAAATAAAATCACTGAGTTGACAGTAATGCCCACCACAGCGGAAATTGGGACCAACACACTGTCTGCCTGTGAGGATCAACACACGCGCACACACACAACCCACGAAGACTCTAACAAGTACGGTGAAAGATTTCCATTCAAGGTTGCATTGCAAGTTCCTGAACCCCTTGTTGTGCGCTCTTCAAATCTGCTGACTCAGCGAGAACCTTGTGGGTTTCACCGCAGTTTTCCAACAGCTGGGCTTCAAATGGGAACAGTATGATCAAAGTTTCGTGTCGTCTCGTTTTTTCACACGTTGTGCTGGCAAATGTAATCACTTTGAAAACTCTTTTGTAACGGCAAGTATATCATGCCATTGTTATTAGCAATCAGAGCTACTCACAAAATACATTTCCCACACATTTTAGCAGTTCAGCTGTTCCCTAAGTGTGATTTTTTTTTTTTTTTTTACTGATCCATGGTACAAAACGTTGTGTGAACACTATTGCTGATCGCGGCCACCTTCCTGGAAAACAACAACAACAAAAGAAAAACACGACAGATGTTGTGTCGTTTATGATTCACGTGTCCAAAATATTTACTCCATTCTTTTATCAATATTCTATCTTATTTCTAATTTTTCAGTAATTCAAATGTTGCTTAATTTCGGTGACTCACAATGCTTAATATTGTACTACTGATTCGTGATGGTTTAATTAGGCTGGCCTATGGTAAGAAGACCGGAACATTCACTCGCAGGGTTAAGTGTTGTTGAGTTTGGTAGGTTCTCTCTCACACAACAACAACAACTGGCAATTCACAACCACTCTCGCAACGAGTGAATCAAGAGTTTGTGAAAGTGATCTTTCTCAGAACGGCTCAAAGCGCTGCAGACACACTATGTGTTGGTGACACACACACACACACACACACACACTCCTGGCCAGCCAACGACAGTCACAGGGCTAATGATGAAGCGGGTGTCCGGTACGATGTCAAACTGGATGTCCAACACACACACACACACACCTGACACGGCTGCCACACCTCAGTGACGTCATAGACGGCGCGAGGCGAGCCGGTGCAAGATCAGCATGTGCATAGCTGGCGGCCTCGGTCTCGTGTCATCAGGCCCACCTTTGGTTCATGACCTCACACCTGACAGGAAATGTCGTGCGAAAAAAAAAAACCACCACCAAAAAACAACAGTTTCAGTTTCAGTAGCTCAAGGAGGCGTCACTGCGTTCGGACAAATCCATATACGCTACACCACATCTGCCAAACAGATGCCTGACCAGGAGCGTAACCCAACGCGCTTAGTCAGGCCTTGAGGAAAAAAAAGTGAATAAATAATAGATAAGCGTGCATAAATAAGTAAATAAATAAATAAATAATTACAATATAAAAAACAAAAAAACAACAACAAAACAACAACAAAACACCCGTGTGCTGCACCAACTGAAGTTCAGTTCAGGATGGTCTCATATTTGACGAAGCACAGCATGTTTTGAACTTGTCCGCTTTGACTGCACATTCTTCTGTCTCACATTGACAGAATCCAGGGAGGTTTCAAACCAAGGACGCCGCGTGCATTGTGTCCAATCTCAGGATCTGAAAAAACAAAAAACAAACAGGCAACAGAACTCGCATCAGGCCCAGGCATGTGATGAAAAATCAAAACAGGTTATGGAATCCAGTTAGTGAATCGGCTGTTTACTTAGCGCTCTGTGCTAATGAAGGAAGGTAATGGAAGGTGGCAGAATGGTTAAGATGCTCGTCGGTCAATACAGAGTCCTTGATGGTCTGAGTTCGAATTCTGTTCTCGCCCTTTCTTTGACAGGCCTTGAGTGCATGCATTTGTGTACCTGAGTGAAATTCTTCTGCAGATATTTGCCAGAGGACAACACTCTCGTTGCCATGGGTTCTTTTTCAGATCAGGTTGCCTTTACGCCGTTCTTGAGCGGCAGTGCCTCTTTATCACGATGCAGATAATCTCTCTCTCCCTCTCTCTCTTTTTTTGGGGGGGGGGGGGGGGCGATGGGGGGGGGGGGGGGTCTAATTTTACCCTTATCACCATTTTAGGCAGTACAGAAAAAAGGTGCAATGTCCAGAATGGTTAAGATGCTCGTCGGCCACTACAGAGTCCGTGAGGGTCTGAGTTCGAATTCTGTTCTCGCCCTTTCTCCCAAGTTTGACTGGAAAATCGAACAGAGCGTCTAGTCGTTCGTGTGATATTATAAACCGAGGTCCCGTGTGCAGCGCGCACTTGGCACACTGATCTGTAAAAGAACCCATGGCAACGAGAGTGTTGTCCTCTGGCAAATATTTGCAGAAGAATTTCACTCAGATAGGTACACAAATGCATGCACTCAAGGCCTGTCAAAGCGCGTTGGGTTATGGTGCTGGTGAGGCATCTGCCTAGCACTTGTGGTGTAACGTTTATGGATTTGCCCGAACGCAGTGACGCCTCCATGAGAAACTGAAAATATTAATGAGCGAGTGAGTGACCACAAACAATTTGGTTGTTTCTTGCATGTTGGTAATGAGCCAGTTATTGAGTTATTCAGTTGATCCGCTAATATACTCAAAACAATAAACCAAGTTCCAAGCTGGCGCAACAGCCAAATGGTTTAGGCGTTGGACTTTCAATCTGAGGGTCCGGGGTTCGAATCACGGTAACAGCGCCTGGTGGGTAAAGGGTGGAGATTTTTCCGATCTCCCTGGTCAACATATGTACAGACCTGCTAGTGCCTGAACCCCCTTCGTGTGTAAACGCACGCAGAAGATCAAATACGCACGTTAAAGATCCTGTAACCCATGTCAGCGTTCGGTGGGTTATGGAGACACGAAAATACCCAGCACGCATAAAAATGCTAGTAATGGTCAAAGTTATGACCGCTGAGCATTAATGGAAGAAGAAGAAGCTAAAGCCTTTTATCGGTGCTTGCAATGGGCTGTTTTACAGATAAGGTGAATGGAATACCTTAAAGAAACTGGATGATTTCTTGGCTACCTTTACTGGGTACACACAGTTAGAAAAGGATGCAGTCGCTCAGATTGTAAATGACATTGAATAGTTGCCTTTACGCCGTTCTTGAGCGTCGGTGCTTCTTTATCACGATGCAGATAATCTCTCTCTCTCTCTCTCTCTCTCTCTCCTCTCTATTTTTTTTTGGGGGGGGAGGGGGGGCGATGGGGGGGGGTCTAATTTTACTCTTATCACCATTTTAGGCAGTACAGAAAAAAGGTGCAATGTCCAATAGCCCTTGATGATCATTGGGGCCGTGATTTTTTATATCCACTGTATCTTGGGCTTGTAATAGGAGGACAGGGCCCGTTCCTCTCTGTATCCACCGTTTTAACCTTCCCCATCCCAAGTCGGGTACCCGTTCACATCTGGGTGGAGTGAGGAAAACAGGATGGCAGAAGTCCGACGTCTAACTGATTCTACCACTGCGTATGGAATGCAGAAGGACACACACACACACACACACACACACACACACACACACACACACACACAGAGCAAACAAATTCGGAACAATGAAACAGTTATTGAAGTGTTGAACGACAAATTCGTATAGCGTTTACATACAGGCAGAAGTAACATTTTAATATGGACAGGGGGAAGACAACTTGCTCAACTCTCAAACCCCTGTGCCCCCTCCCCCGTCCCTCCCACTCCCTCCTTCCCCCTTACTTCCCTCCCCAGGCCCCCGCCACCCCCCTTCCACACACATACACCTCCCTCCCCTCTCTCTTAACTAAAACTTGCGAACCTCTGGGCTTCTACCGGCTTCCACGTGCTGTTGTACTCACTTTACATGACGCACATCCCTTAAATCATGCAGCGGAGGAATGTAAATTAGGCCACACACTCCTTTCACACACTTCTTTGATCTGTTCACAAGGCCGCTCAGAACAAAGACACTGATGTCTCTCAGTGTTAGGTGTCAGTGTCCATGCTCAACAGTCATCCACTGAGTCAGCGCCTACACCCACACGTGAAAGTATCTTGGCTGGGTACTCCCGATAACAAAATTATGTTCTTTTCAGGTACGCACTACTGGCAGGCCTAAATCAGCATTCCTTTGGAGTTCTGGGTGCAATAGCCGAAACTGGAAAATTCATTGGCTACTTTTCTGGGTACACAGTTAGAGAAGTATGCAGTCGCTCAGATTGTAAATGACATTAAATGGTTGCCTTTACGCCGTTCTTGAGCGTCAGTGCCTCATTATCACGATGCAGATAATCTCTTTCTCTTTTCATGGGTTTTTGGTCATTAATTTTACCCCTGTCACCATCTTAGGGAAGCACAAAAAAGGTGAAATGTCCAATAGCCTTTAATGATCATTGGGGCCGTGATTTCATGTCCACTGTATCTTGGGCTTGTAATAGGAGGACAGGGCCCATTCCTCTCTGTATCCACCGTTTTAACCTTCCCCATCCCAAGTCGGGTACCCGTTCACATCTGGGTGGAGTGAGGAAAATAGGCTGGGGGAAGTCGCACGTCTGACTGGTCCTGCCACTGCATATGGAAGGCAGAATGTTAAAGAAAAAAATGCAGACGAAACCGGAACAATAGATCAGCTATTGATGAATTCAACAACAAATTCGTATTTATAACGTTAAAAACACGCAAAAGTAACATTTTGATATGGACAGGAAAAAGACAACTTTTTAAAACTCTAAGCCCTACGCCCCCTCCCCTGTCCCTCCCACTTCCTCCTCGCCCCTTACTTCTCCCTACCCCCACGCCCACCCCCTACACACCCCTCCATCCCATCTCTTTCAACTAGAACTTGGAAAACCTTTGGTCCTAAGCCGGCATCCACGTGCTGTTGTACTCACTTCACATGACGCACATCCCTTAAATCATGCAGCGGAGGAATGTAAAATCAGGCCACACACTCCTTTCACACACTTCTTTGATCTGTTCACAACGCCGCTCAGAACAAAGACACTGATGTCTCTCAGTGTTAGGTGTCAGTGTCAATGCTCAACAGTCACCCAGTCATCAACGCCGGCCCACACCCAGACGAGGACGTCTCTGAGTCGGGGAATCCCGATAAAAAATTGCGTTTCTTCCAGGTAGGCCTACGCACCATAGGTAGGCCTTAATCAGCATTCCTTTGGAGATCTCGGCGCAATAGCCGAGTGGTCAAAGCGTAGAAACTTTCAATATGAGGGTACCGGGTTCGAATCTCGGTAACGGCGCCTGGTGGGTAAAGGGTGATTTTTCTGATCTCCCAGGTCAACATATGTGCAGACCTGCTCGTGCCCGAACCTCCTTCGTGTGTATACGCAAGCAGAAGATCAGATACGCACGTGAAAGATCCTGAAATCCATGTCAGCATTCGGTAGGTTATGGAAACAAGAACATTTCCAGCATACACATACCCGAAAACGGAGTATGGCTGACTATATGGCGGGGTAAATAAACAAAATGGTCGTACATGTAAAATGTTACATGACTGTCAGAAACATGATTAAATGACACAGGAAACGAATGATGAGCGCCCAATGGCATCCGTCAGTCGGCTCTACCCAGGTATACAGCCTGTTGTGCAAATGGCCCTGAGTTTGTAAAGCACTTAGAGCTTGGTCTCCGACCGAAGATAGGCGCTATATAGGTATCCGTATCAATCATCATCATTCTGCGTGATGTGGGTGTACCGAACAGTATGATTATGTGCTCCGCTTCGTTTATTTGTTGTTGTTGTCTTGCCTGGAAAGTGTGTGTGTGTGTGTGTGTGTGTGTGTGTGTGTGTGTGTGTGTGTGTGCGCGCTTTGAGTTTTGGAGTTGATGGCATTGTTTTAAGGTTTGTAATGTTTTTGTTTTAAATTTTCTGTGACCACCCGCACTACTACCACCACCACCACCACCTCCACAACAAATAACAACAACATATCAAATCAACTATGAAGATAAGCAACTATGTAATCAAATTAACAGTAACCTGACCATTAGAAACTACTCAGTGTTTTACATGGAATTACATTAAGATGGACGAACTACACACACACACACACACACACACACACACACACACACATAGTGAGAGTATAATACGCACGCACTTTTATGTGCATAAAATAAAATAATGAAAAATAACAAACAACAACAAAAAAAAAAAAAAAAAACCCCACTTCTAAATGCTTTATATATCTTGACCAAAATTTAGAAACCAGCCCTATGTTTCAGATTTCGCAAATAAATTCAAACTAGCTTAAAAAAACACACATCCCTCCAAAACCACCACCAACAACAACAACACAAAAGCAAACAAAAAACAAAAACAAAACAAAAAAACAAACAAACAAACAAAAAACAACAACCCAAACAACAACAACAAAAACAAAACAAACCCACCACCACCACCACCACCAACAACGGAATTTTCAAGAAAATTTTACACATCTACTTTATCGTGTATTAAAAACCTTCGCCTCGTGAACTGTTCTTTGTTGTTGTGAATGGTACATGGTAAAAAGATACGTGGCGGAGTGGCGGGGTTGGGGGGGTGGGGAGGGGGGATCGAGGAGGGGGAACAATTTAGAATGGGGAAGTGGGAGTGGAAAACTATGGATGTTTGCGAAGGAAAGGCGCGGGGAAGGGGTGTGGGGTGATAGGGCGTAAGGGGGGTAAAGGTGGGGGTGGGTACAGTTTGACAGCCATCCATCTCCGGGAGACGGTTCACTGGCCCGAGCAACATCGTGTCTTGTCACTGATTATGCGGGACGACAGCAACAGGAGACAGGGTTCATGCAGGGGGCTCTACTCTGGGGAACGCCAAAGCCACCATCACTGATCACCGGTTGAGCTGTTCTGGGGTCGAGAGGCGAAGAAAATACCACACACACACACAACACACACACACACACACACACATAACAAAAAAAGAAAAGAAAAAAGAACATCAGAGTAAAAGTACACACGGCAAAAGAAAAAAAAACAAACAAAAAAACCCAATAAAACATGCCAATGAAACCAAATCGAAAAAACAAAACAAAACAAAAAAACAAAGAAACAAACAAAAACAACCAAACAACAAACAAAGAAACGACAAAAAACAAACAAACAAACAAACAAACAACAGAAGAATAAACGAACGAATGAATAAATGAATAAACAAACGAATAAATAAAAGCCACACTGGAAATCGCCAGAATGATAGAAATCCATCAAGAATACATGCAACCAACATTCTGTTCCTCAACAAATTTTCCATTCCTGGGACAAGCATTTATCTATTTATTTGTTTGTTTGTTTATTTATTCATTTATCTATTTATCGATTTATTTACCTATTCATCTATTATTATCATTTATTGTTTACTTATTTGTTTGTTTATCTATTCATTTATCTATTTATTTGTCTATTTATTTATTTATCAATTGTTAATTCGTTTTGTGCTCATTTCGGCGGCTATTATTAAAGTCAGGAGATATTCCGTCTGAGTCCTAATTTCAGGAGCTCATATAGTGACCTCTGTGAATGTCAGCAAAGCCACCACAACGCCAGCTGTTTTAGATGGAAACATCCTAACAGCAGGGGAGTGATTTCGTTGATGTTCAGCTGTATTTTACAACTACAGTTCCTGACAAAAATTCTTCAGACATTTCTTTTTGGGGGGTGTGGTGGGTGGGAGGTTGATTTGAAAAACCATCATAACTTTTAACACGTGTTTGAGCACCCTCCCCCCCACCCCCACACATGTATATAGTTCCATACTCAAATACAACACACACACACACACACAAAATTGAAAAACATAATGCAGATATTATTAGAAAATTCCAGGTTTTACAAAGAATTGTCTGTTTCCTTGCTTTGTTTTGTTTTATACATTTTTGCATCATCCATCGGTATGTTCTCTTATCAATATTATTCACACACACACACACACACACACACACACACACACACACACAGAGATACAATTTTGTACCTTACGTGCAGCTTTTTTTTTTTTTGATTGATTTAAAAAAAAAAATTTTTAGATAAAAAAAAAGAAGTCTACGTCAGTGTAACTTCGTTGATAATAGGATTTTTTAAATGCACCTTTTTTTTTTTTTTTTTTTTTTTTTTTTAAGGGAAAAACAAAACCAAGCGATGAAGACCACGGAGACTGCCACCATGTCAACGATGATCTGCCGACACCGAAAACGCTGATCATTAATACTACTACTACTACTACTACTAATAATAATAACAATGGTATTTATATAGCGCTGAATCTTGTGCATAGACAAATCTAAGCGCTCAAAACAGGCAAGGAACTGACGGACACATCGAAAAAAGACAGCACGGCATGAATTCCCACAAAAAAATGGGTCAAAGTTTTTTTTTTTTTTTTTTTTTTAACTGGATGGCGATGATGCTTTGAAAATATCCAAGGAAGCAGTCCACAGAAAGAATTTTAACCAATTTTCTGTTTTCTTCTTCTTTACCTGAATACCTTGTGCCGTGGGGATCCAATGAACAGCTTAAAGCGTTATAGATTTATACATACTGTTCGATAGTTAGGCAATGCAAAAGTCAGAAATAGCAAGAAAACTCACTTGGTTGTTGATAAACACGCACGC
>NC_134880.1:10547236-10549736 GCF_041734735.1 Babylonia areolata | reverse complement strand
GTCCTTCGCATTTTGTGTCTGACAAGTGTAGAATTTTCAGAATATTTAGTTGGTGGAGGTGAGAGTGTCAACTTAAAACTGTCATCGACATTGGACGATTCAGTAATCCTCTCCTTGTATGTGTTTGTGAGATTTAATTAAGAGTGACGGGAGGGTAGGGGCCACTTGGTCGTTCACTTTCAATGGCATGTACAGCTATGGAACATTATGATTCAGATCTGCTCCGCTCTCCCCGGAGACGTACATGGACCCGTACTTGAACCCGCCTCTGATGGGGGAGGGGCAGGGGGAGGGGGAGCTTCAGTGATGGAAATGATAAAGCTTAAAACTGAGATTTATCAGGGACTGAGAGGAACAGCCGATTCTCAAAGCTGGACAATATACACAGAAGTGCAACAGCCTCCCCCTTGTTCATGTAATTAAGCTTAGCATTTTCCCATCTTTTGACGTTTTTATGGTTGACTTGTTTGGTGTTTTTTTTTCTCCATTTGAAACAATGACCCCTCACCCCCCAACCCCCCCCCCCCCCCCCCAACCCCCCTCCGTTTTTTTTGGATGGAGGAAAGGTTCACTAAGTTTAGTGAATCAGCCGTTCCCCACCTCCTGGCTTTTTTTTCTGTCTCATTTTTCTCTACAGTAAAGACAATTCCCATCCATTCAGCGGTCTGTTTATTCCCTCCTGTGATCCTTGAAAAGGCAGTGGTTACACATCTCACTTAATAAAGGTGACAAAGCTGCAGTTCGAACTGAAAACAGATCGTCCTTGGACGGTGATGGGCACTTACAAAGGCTCATCAACAACGCGCACTGAGACGTGGAAATCTTACAGCAACGAGTGAATTAGCACTGTTACAACAACGAGTGAATTAACACTGTTACAACGAGTGAATTAGCACTGTTACAACAACGAGTGAATTAGCACTGTTACAACGAGTGAATTAGCACTGTTACAACAACGAGTGAATCAGCACTGTTACAACAACGAGTGAATTAACACTGTAACAACAACGAGTGAATTAGCACTGTTACAAAAGTGAATTAGCACTGTTACAACGAGTGATTCAGCACTGTTACATCGAGTGAATTAGCACTGTTACAACAACGAGTGAATTAACACTGTTACAACAACGAGTGAATTAGCACTGTTACAACAACGAGTGAATTAGCACTGTTACAACAACGAGTGAATTAGCACTGTTACAACAACGAGTGAATTAGCACTGCTACAACGAGTGAATTAGCACTGTTACAATAAGTGAATTAGCACTGTTACAACAACGAGTGAATTAGCACTGTTACAACGAGTGAATTAACACTGTTACAACGAGTGAATTAGCGCTGTTACAACAACGAGTGAATCAGCACTGTTACAACGAGTGAATCAACGCTGTTACAACAACGAGTGAATCAGCACTGTTACAACAAGTGAATTGACACTGTTACAACAACGAGTGAATTAGCATTGTTACAACAACGAGTGAATTAACACTGTTACAACGAGTGAATCAGCACTGTTACAACGAGTGAATTAGCACTGTTACAACAACGAGTGAATTAGCACTGTTACAACAACGAGTGAATTAGCACTGTTACAACAACGAGTGAATTAACACTGCTACAACGAGTGAATTAGCACTGTTACAATAAGTGAATTAGCACTGTTACAACAACGAGTGAATTAGCACTGTTACAACAACAAGTGAATTAACACTGTAACAACAACGAGTGAATTAGCACTGTTACAACAACGAGTGAATTAGCACTGTTACAATGAGTGAATTAGCACTGTTACAACAAGTGAATTAACACTGTAACAACAACGAGTGAATTAGCATTGTTACAACAACGAGTGAATTAACACTGTTACAACAACGAGTGAATTAACACTGTTACAACAACGAGTGAATTAGCACTGTTACAACAACGAGTGAATTAGCACTGTTACAACGAGTGAATTAGCACTGTTACAACAACGAGTGAATTAGCACTGTTACAACGAGTGAATTAGCACTGTTACAACGAGTGAATTAGCACTGTTACAACAACGAGTGAATTAGCACTGTTACAACAACGAGTGAATTAACACTGTTACAACGAGTGAATCAGCGCTGTTACAACAACAAGTGAATTAACACTGTTACAACAACGAGTGAATTAGCACTGTTACAACAACGAGTGAATTAGCACTGTTACAACAACGAGTGAATTAGCACTTACAACAACGAGTGAATTAACACTGTTACAACAACAAGTGAATCAACACTGTTACAATAAGTGAATTAGCACTGTTACCATAAGTGAATTAGCACTGTTACAACAACGAGTGAATTAGCACTGTTACAACAACGAGTGAATTAGCACTGTTACAACAAGTGAATTAGCACTGTTACAACAACGAGTGAATTAGCACTGTTACAACAACAAGTGAATTAACACTGTAACAACAACGAGTGAATTAGCACTGTTACAACAACGAGTGAATTAGCACTGTTACAACGAG
>NC_134880.1:10542236-10544736 GCF_041734735.1 Babylonia areolata | reverse complement strand
AGAGAGAGAGAGAGAGAGACAGACAGACAGACAGACAGACCGACAGACCGACAGACAGACACAGAGGAGGGAAATGAGATAGACAGGGAGACAAACGGGAGACATCCCACTGCAGACTCCAGTCCTCGTTTTGTGTATCGTTTCCAGTTTGCTTTCTTTGTTCAGTTCGGTTTTGGGTTTCACGTGATTGGGGAACACGGTTACTGTGGGTATCCTTAAGTTTTGGGTTTCACGTGATTGGGGGGAATAGAGACGCTGTGGGAATCTTTAAGTTTTGGGTTTCACGTGATTGGGGGGAATAGAGACGCTGTGGGCATCGTTAAGTTTTGGGTTTCACGTGATTGGGGAACAGAGATACTGTGGGCATTCTTAAGTTTTGGGTTTCACGTGATTGGGGAACAGAGATACTGTGGGCATTCTTAAGTTTTGGGTTTCACGTGATTGGGGAACAGAGATACTGTGGGCATTCTTAAGTTTTGGGTTTCACGTGATTGGGGAACAGAGATACTGTGGGCATTCTTAAGTTTTGGGTTTCACGTGATTGGGGAACAGAGATACTGTGGGCATCGTTAAGTTTTGGGTTTCACGTGATTGGGGAACAGAGATACTGTGGGAATCTTTAAGTTTTGGGTTTCACGTGATTGGAGAATAGAGACGCTGTGGGCATCGTTAAGTTTTGAGTTTTTTGCAAAACTACTACTGTCTGTCTGTCTCAGCAGTTGCATTATTTTTTGGTGTTTTGTATTTTGTATTTCTTTTTATCACAACAGATTTCTCTGTGTGAAATTCGGGCTGCTCTCCCCAGGGAGAGCGCGTCGCTACACTACAGCGCCACCCATATTTTTTGGTATTTTTTCCTGCGTGCAGTTTTATTAATTCCTATCGAAGTGGAATTTTCTACAGAATTTTGCCAGAAACAACCCTTTTGTTGCCGTGGGTTCTTTTACGTGCGCTAAGTGCATGCTGCACACGGGACCTCGGTTTATCGTCTCATCCGAATGACTAGCGCCCAGACCACCACTCAAGGTCTAGTGGAGGGGGAGAAAATATAGGCGGCTGAGCTGTGATTCGAATCAGCGCGCTCAGATTCTCTCGCTTCCTAGGCGGACTCTTTACCTCTCGGCCATCACTCTAGGCCATATATATATATATATATATATATATATATATATATATATGTATATGTGTGTGTGTGTGTATGTATGAACACGTTATTTGTATAGTGTATTTGTATGTATGTGTGTGTGTGTGTGTGTGTGTGTGTGTGTGTGTGTGTGTGTGTGTGTGTGTACGCGCGCATGCATGTGTGTGTGTGCGCGCGCGTGTGTTTGTGTTTTGTGTGTGTGTGTGTGTGTGTGTGTGTGTGCGAGCGCGCGCGCGAAAGCATTGTGCATATTTGGAAGTATGCTTTGCTTACCAAATGAAAACCCACCAAATATGGCAATAAGTTTCCATTCAGTAGTTGGTATAGTTAAGTACGCTACATGGAAAGGCTGGCTGTGATACACGAATATTTTATTTATTTATTTATTTATTAATAAAAAAAAAAAAAACAACAGAAAATGATAAACACAACGGGCAATAAATGTAAACCCAACGATTGACATGGTTTTTCTAAAGTGAAATATCTTTCATATGTTGGGTTTCTCAACGAGAAAAAAAAAAAAAAAAATCCAAACAGCTGCTATCTCCGATCGAGTCCTGGGAGTTTCTGGACTGTCATTTTGTTGCTGTTTTTATATTGCTGTTGTTTGTTTTATCCCTGTGTCAATATCTTCTTCACTATCGTAACCCTACACCTTGTGCTCCTCTCTCTCTTTCTCTCTCACTCTCTCTCTCTCCCCTCTCTCTCCCTCCCTCTCTCCCCCCCTCTCTCTCTCATCCTTCCCTTTGCTTTCGGTCTCTCTGTCTCTATCTTTGTCTGTCTGTCTCTCTCTTCGTTGTGACTGTTAAAGACATATTTTTTTGTATTTTAAAGACAATGAACATTAGCTTCATCCTCCAATCCGCTAAAGACTTGATTTTTTTTTTTTTTAGAGACACACACAAAAAGAAATGAACACAACCGGTTTTATGTTTATGTTCTTAACTCACTCCGTACGGCCAGTCCTCTCTTCTCCTCCACACAGACCCCTCGGATCTCCAGTGGGTGTCTGAATGACCCAACCTTTAGCTTCCGTCGTCAGAACTGTCGTATTCTTTGTCAACATTCACCTCTTCAGTATAAGAGCCTTCCGCTTGCAATATTTTGATGATGGTAACTGGGGTGAAACGCTGTTAACGTCGTCTCTTTCGCCGTTCGTATGGAGAGAGTTAAATTAAATCTGTGTCTAAATCGGTCGTGGAAAAGCGCTTTGGTACCTCACACCATGAGGAGAGATAAAGAGTGAAGGGGATGTGGGGGTGGTTATACGAGTGCGAGAGACAATGTGAAAGAGAAGGTGAAGAGAGAGAGAGAGAACACTGAGTGAGACGAGAGAGAGAGAGAGAGAGAGAGAGA
>NC_134880.1:10534736-10537236 GCF_041734735.1 Babylonia areolata | reverse complement strand
GAAAAATACATACATAATAACAAATAATCATCTAAAAAAAAAAAATAGAGCGGATGTTTGTGCAAATCTTTTCCTTTTATCATTTCCGGAGAGGATGTTTATACAATTTTCCCTTATTATTTTTTTCTTTTGTTACATACATTAAACCTGATTTACTTCTTTCGTTTTCGTTTTTTTCAGCTTTTTTCTCTTCTTTTCATTTTCAGATAATCTTCTATTCAACAGACGTACTTTGCAATGTAAAAAAAGTGTTTTTTTTTTTTTTTTTTTTTTTTTTAATATCATTTTTTCCGTTTTCTTTCTAAACCGAACAGTGCTCGGTTACTTTTCGAGCTGTGTATTATCATTAATGTTTTGTGACAAAAATTGCAATTGGACTTATTCAGAATGTGGGCTTGTAAGTCCGTAAGTTTGTTTATGACAGGGAAGTTTCATTTATTCTTGTGATTAAATAAATAAATGAAATAATAGATAAATTTTTCTTCTTCTTCGTTCGTGGGCTGCAACTCCCACGTTCACTCGTATGTACACGAGTGGGCTTTTACGTGTATGACCGTTTTTAACCCGCCATGTAGGCAGCCATACACCGTTATCGGGGGCATAGATCAATAAATAAATCAATAAATCAATGAATAAATAAATACATATTTTAGTTTTGTAATCAGATCGCTTCCCTTCCTCCACCCCACGCCATTTCCTTTAACTTTCTGAACTAATATATTAAAAAAAAAAAAAAAAAAAGAAAAAGAAAAAAACCCCACAGGTGATCAACAGGTAAACGAAAACGAAATACACTTCATCCACCCGTACGCCCCCTCCTCCTTCCGCATCCCTCCCCCTCCCCCCCCCCCCCCGCGCGCCCATCCCCCGCTCCCCCCTCCCCCCCCCTCCCCCCCCCCCCCCCTCCCCCGACCATTCCGACAACGGGGAAATAAAAATGACAAAGGTGGGCTGGTGCTGTAAAGGTCATGGTTGGTTTCCATTACCAGGAGCAGGGCAGACAGAGGTGCGGGGGGGGGGGGGGGGGGGGGGGGGGGAGGGGGGAGGGTGTGTGTGTGTGTGTGTGTGTGTGTGTGTATGTGTGTGTGTGTATGTGTGTGTGTGTGTGTGTATGTGTGTGTGTGTGTGTGTGTGTGTGTGTATGTGTGTGTGTGTGTATGTGTGTATGTGTGTGTGTGTATGTGTGTGTGTATGTGTGTGTGTGTGTGTGTGTGTATGTGTGTGTGTGTGTGTGTGTGTGTGTGTGTGTGTGTGTGTGTGTGTAGGGGCAGAGGGGGGGGGGGGGGGAGGATGACGGTCGTGGGGTGATTGATTGATAGCAGTCGGAGAAAGGCAGGTGGGGCTTCTTTCTTTTCAGGTTGTTGACTCCCATCCAGTGAAGTCAGCACTAAATCTCTCACAGTCGGTCGGTTTCGGCCAGTTATTGTTGGTGTTGTTCCACTTTTGAACCAGTGTTGTTTCTCCAGTGATCAAGGTTCGAGGCCCTGCTTCAGCATTGTGGTGTGGTGTGTGTCCTTAGTTGGGCGAAAAGCGAAGCACTTTTGTTTCCAAGTTACCCCCGAACAAGGAGTATGGCTGCCTACATGGCGGGGGTAAAAACCGGTCATACACGTTAAATCCCACTTGTGTACATAGAAGTGCTCGTGGGAGTTGTAGCCCACGAGCGAAGAAGAAGAAGAAGAAGGAAAAGAAGAAGAAGAAGAAGAAGAAGAAGAAGTGTACCGGGGTCACAAGGAATATTGAGGGGGTGGGGGTGGGGGGATAGTACATAACAAGGTACGAACATAAATCGAAAATCATACACAAACACAGATACAGTAGAAATTAGGATGCATACAAGTGCATATCAAAATAAAAACTTGTGCATACTCACACATGCACGCACTGCACACACACACACACACACACACACACACACACACACACACACACACACACGCACGCACACACACACACACACACACACTCTCTCTCTCTCACGCACACGTTTGAACAGAAGCCGCATATTACATGTGGATGGGGCTGATGACTAGATCTTCAGGTAGATGGGTTGTTGATTGCACAGTTCTATTAATCATACCGGATTTGTTCGAGAGACAGGGCACTGACTGCTTATGTATAAGAAGCTTGAGCATTTCAGGGACATGGCGTGGCATTTTTGGCCCTGAGTGAATGGGGGCTTGAAAGAAGGCGAGGCACTGGCTTTAATCAGAATGACTAACCGGTAATGGATTGGGCCGAAGATAATGTCACCTGTCTGACAGGTGTGAGAGTTAAAAATGTGTAGTGTCACCAGCCGCCGTGGCGAAGTGGTTAGCGTCGCGGACTGACGGCTGGGAGGACACGGGTTCGAATCCCAGCGGAGGTGGGGTTTTCGGCCCGTGGCCGGCTCCTACCAAGAGTTGAGTGTGCTGTGGGCTTAAATGGGGAGACTGGGACCAGACAGTCGAGTGTCATCCACTTCAAGGATGCGTCTTTGGGTGTGTTGCTCTAATTACCT
>NC_134880.1:10517236-10524736 GCF_041734735.1 Babylonia areolata | reverse complement strand
TTCAAACCCAGACACGCGAAACACTTCAATCTCTGTGCAAAATGCACTACCCACCAGTCCAGCCTGCCGTTCCAATCCATCCATCACTCACACAAAACACAAAATCACCTGCTAACTGGTTCAACGAACGATCTGGTTGAAGCAATTAAATTGCAGCCACCATATTATTTTGTCAAATGGGGTTGACAGGTCTTCAGGTCTTTGAGCGTGATGTTCGTGTGCAGGCAGCTTATCTTCTAATCTCCTTCGAACATTCTTTTTTTTTTTTTTTCCCCAGTTGCATTACTCCCACGCCGCTCATTTAGATTCCCCCATACACGGCCACACCCGGGTTCGTCCGTCACAGTTCCACCGTCGGCAGTCCGCAGGGAGCCATCAATGTTAGGTCACCAGGAGGCCACACACCAGAGGAGACCCTGCACTGCTGCTGAGTCACTTCGGTGGTGTTCAGTCGTGCCTGTTCTGATTTAACGTACTTAGGACACCACCTACTAAGCCCCCTACCAACGACCATAACGGATTAGTTGCGGAGACAGACTGAGTGAGCGTCCCTCCCAGAGCGGAGACCGCCACCACGTCCCTTAAACAACAGTCCCCCATGAATCTGCCGACACTGACGACATTGACAGGGCTCACCCCAAGCACAGAAGTGGAAGGGCATCGAAACTGAGGTCACCATGAGAGCAGAGCATGAAAGGCCACGGGCTTTTTTTTTGTTGTTGTTGTTTTCGTTGCCCGTTGCCTCCTAATTCAACTTTGGGTCAAACACGCAGGGTAAAATGCACGCGTGCGGACACAAAATTTGAGCAAACACATACACACGCACAATGCGAGCGCGTGCTCAAGCATCAATGCACACACACTCACCACACACACGCACACGCACACTCATTCTTCTATCTGCAAACTAAAATACGTGTTGCATAATAATAATAATAATAATGGTATTTATATAGCGCTGAATCTTGTGCAAAGACAAATCAAAGCGCTTTCGCACCATGCATAATTCTAAAACTGGAGAAACTGAAGACAAGGAAGAGGCAGGGAAGGGAGGCTATTTTGGGAAGAGGTGGGTTTTAAGGCCAGACTTGAAAGAGCTGAGTGTGGAGACTTGACGAAGCGAAAGAGGAAGTTCATTCTAGTTGCAAGGTCCAGAGACAGAGAAAGAAAGGCGGTCAACAGTCGAGAGCTTGAATCTGGGTATGCGTAAACAGAGTGGATCCGAAGCTGATCGTAGTGAGCGAGATGGAGTGTAGAGGTGAAGGCAGCCACAGAGATAGGAAGGGGCTGATTTGTGAATACATTTATAACATAGAGTGCTGATCTTGTACTTTATTCTGTGTGAGACAGGGAGCCAGTGCAGATGTTGCAAAAGAGGAGTGATGTGCTCAGATCTTTTCTTTCTGAGGACGAGTCAGGCAGCAGAGTTTTGTATGCGGTGAAAGGACTGAATGGATGAAGCAGGCAAACCAGACAATAGAGAGTTACAGTAGTCATTACGAGAGAGAATGAGAGAAACGACAAGTCTAGATGTTGCGTCTATGGACAGATATTTCCGGATGGAACTGATGCGCCGCAATTGACAGTAGCAGGATTGACATGTCTGACTGATAAATTTTTGCATGGACAGTGTGTTGTCAAGGAGAACGTCGAGGTTCCTGACTGAACTGGAAAGAGGGATGGATGTACTACCAAGTTTGATTATTACACACATATATACACATGTACACCTTCATATGGAACAACACGCATGTACACACACACACACACTAGCCGACCAGTAACCACCAAACACATACTGTTTTGAATAATTATTCATTACTTAAAAAAATTTCCGAATGTTTGATTCAAAGTCCAGTTGGTATCTACCTTTGACTGATCACATTTTTTGTTACGATAAGCATGCTTTTCACTGTTATATGTATGATTATCTCACTGTTATAATTCATGGAAAAAGACAAAAATGACTGCAGGATTCTTCAAAGACAAAAAACTTAAGTTTATAAAAACCTTTTTGGTGGTGGATGAATCCTCTGTGCTTAGTGAGATACCACTTTTCGAACCATAGGCCCGTTGTCAAGTGATGAGAAAAGGACAGTGTGAATAGGAAAGCCCATGTGAGGAAAGGGTGATGACATCTCACTACTTTCTGTTTTGATGGGCCATGCACACGAAAACACTTGCTGATCACCATTCAGTGCAATACATACTCACACACACACACACACACACACACACATACACACACACACACACACACACACACACACACACACAAATATATATATGTATATATATATACAGATACACACACACACACACACACACACACATATATATATATATATATATATATATATATATATATATATATACCTATCCATATACATACACATACATGTTATAATTCATGTTATCGTTCACTGTTAATACAGTCCTTCGTAGCTCTTCGTTTTCTACTACTCACTACAGTCATCCCACCACCTCTTCTCATGTACCCCACGCCTCCTCTCCCATGCGCTCATACCTCCCCTCCACCCCTTTTCTCCTCTCGTCGAATATGACTAAACAGTGAAAAGACGTTAAACTAAACACACACACACACACACACACACACACACACACTCTCTCTCTCTCTCTCACACACACACACTCTCTCTCTCTTTCGCTCTCACACACATACACACACATACACACACACACATACACACATTCTCTCTCTCTCTCTCTCACACACATACACACACACACACACTCTCTCTCTCTCTCGCTCTCTCTCTCTCTCACACACACACACACACACACACACGCACCCTCTCTCTCACATACACACACACACACACTCTCTCTCTCTCTCGCTCTCACACACATACACACACATACTCTCTCTCTCTCGCTCTTACACACATACACACACATACACACACATCCCCATCTTTCTCTCCCCCCCCCCCCAGCCCCACCTCTCGTCCCCCACCCTTTCTCTTTCTATGATCTCCATCCCTCTCCTATTTCTCTTCTTGTCTGTCTGTCTGTCTACCCTCTCTCTTCACTCCCTTTTCTGCTCACCACAGAAGTCAGGTCTATTGTGGTCGTGCTGGTTGTCCACTCATGTACGTCCAGAAGAGCGACAGAACTTGAAACCAACTTCCTCTTCCCAAATAGAAAAATTCCAGATAGAATGCGACCTCGCAATAGTAAGACATAACCTGACCATCCATCCTTGTATTTATCGACGAATAAATGATCAGCTCTTGCATAAAGTTCCTCTGACAAGGTCCATTTGAGGCTTTATTTCTTTAGCACAGGCAGGCAGGCAGACAGGCAGGCAGAATGGGCACTGATGCAGAGACAACATAGTATGGGATAATCAATGTGTCAGCTGTTCTGCTGCTGTTGTTGCTGGCTGTTGCTGTTGCTGTTGTTGTTGTTGGCGTTCATACGCTGTGAATATCCTGCTTCTTGATCACGACAGATATGCACGTGGGAGTAATCTCGTCATCAACGATTTTGTCGCTGCATGATGTGGTGGTTATCGGTAACAGCATTGCTAGCTGATCATAGTGTGCTCCGTGTGTGAAAGCAGGGAGGGTGTTAGCATATGTAAAAAAAAAAAAAGATAAAAGCAAGCAAGAGATCTGCGTAATTTGATGGAGGTGGTGTTATGGATGGGAAAAAAATGGACAGGGAGGAATATGTTTTGAAATTGCATCATATATTGTTGTTTTGAATGAAGTATGATTACTTGTATATATATATATATATATATATATATATATATATATATATATATATATATATATATATACTTGGAATATATATATATGTATATGTATTTGTATTTTGTTGTATTTGCATTTGTATTTCTTTTTATCACAACAGATTTCTCTGTGTGAAATTCGGGCTGCTCTCCCCAGGGAGAGCGTGTCACTACACTACAGCGCCACCCATTTTTTTTTTTTTTTCCTGAGTGCAGCTTTTTTTAAATTTGTTTTTCCTATCGAAGTGGATTTTTCAACAGAATTTTGCCAACCCTTTCGTTGTCGTGGGTTCTTTTACGTGCACTAAGTGCATGCTGCACACGGGACCTCGGTTTATCGTCTCAACCGAATGACTAGCGAAGGGAAAGAAACAACAAGACAAAGCGATATGATGTTGATGACAATTTTTTCAGCTCCAGGAATGTAAATACAAGGTAATCTGAACGATCTACCATGGTGACCTAGACTTTGACGTAAAGTCGGAGGGAAAGACCACTGGGAGGCCAATGATATCAGTGTCCTCATGACTGGCTGTTCAGAATCAGTGATGGATTCCTTCGGGAGGGAGCCACGTTGAAGATTTCTGTAACGTGTTTGGTCAGATGTTTTGCTGTGATGTATAATCATTGGGCTCGTTCCATGATAAGAGAGCGTGAGAGAACACACACACACACACACACACACACACACACACACACACACACACACACACACACACACAGACAGAGACAGACACACACACACACACACACACAGACAGAGACAGACACACACACACGTATACATGCGTATATACACAAACATACACATGTGGATGCATACGTACATACACACACGTACGCATGCATATACACACAAACACACACATATGGATACATACATACATACTCCAATACTTGGAATGGTTTGGCTTGAAGACAATACCGGAATGGACAGCCCAGGATGATATAGATTCATGCATACATACATACATACATACATACACACACACATACATACATACATACATACACACATACATACATACATACATACATACATACATACATACATACACACATACATACATACATACATACATACATACATACATACATACATACTCTTCTACTTGGAATGGATTGGCTTGAAGACAATACCAGAATGGACAGCCCAGGATGATATAGATACATGCATACATACATACATACATACATACATACATACATACATACACACACACACACATACACACACACATACATACATACATACATACATACATACATACATACATACATACATACATACATACATACTCTTCTACTTGGAATGGATTGGCTTGAAGACAATACCAGAATGGACAGCCCAGGATAATATAGATTCATACATACATACATACATACATACTCTGCTACTTGGAATGGATTGGCTTGAAGACAATACCGGAATGGACAGCACAGGATGATATAGATACCCACATACATACATACACATACATACATACATACATACTCTACTACTTGGAATGGTTTGGCCTGAAGACAATACCGGAATGGACAGCCCAGGATGAACTGGCGTCAAACAATGGAGGGGAGAGACTTCGGACTTGTGACCAGACGAAAGAGTGATATCAGCAAACTGGCAGAGGTCCTCGGATCGACAGCCTCATGCCTACATCAACACGGGTGGCACCTAGGTCTGAATCAATATTGTATCATCGTATTACTGTTTTCTTTTTCTTTTTTTTTCCATAACAGATTTCTCTGTGTGAAATTCGGGCTGCATTTCCCCAGTGAGAGTGACGCGTCGCTACACTGAGAGCGCCACCCATTTTTTGGTGTTTTTTTTCCCTGCCTGCAGTTTAAAAAAAAAAAAAAATCCGGTTAAAGTGGATTTTTCTACATGATTTTGCCAGGGATAACCCTTTTGTTGCCGTGGGTTACTTTACGTGCCATAAGTACATGCTGCACACGCGACCTCGGTTTATCGTCTCATCCGAATGACTAGCGTCCAGACCAGCAAATGGCGACTGTGCCGGGAATCGAACCAGCGCGCTCAGGTTCTCTAGCTTCCTAGGCGGACGCGCTACCTTTAGGCCATCACTCCTCTCTCTCATTCTCTCCCCCCCCTCTCTCTCCCTCTCTCTCCTTCTCTCCCTCTTCCTCCCCCTCTCTCTCCCTCTCTCCTTCCCCCCTCCCTCCCTCTCCCTCTCTCCTTCCCCCCCTCTCATCTCCCTCTCTTCTCTCTTCCTCCCCTCTCTCTCTCTCTCTCTCGCTTCAATAAGGGAGTTATGGGCAAGCTGGTGCCACTGAACAGTGCGGTGGATCCACCACTGCTCTCAGCGCTGCCAGACAAAACAATCCTGCCTGGGTCATGCCTGTGGGGGACAGCTCACGACAGTCTTGGCATCCTCACTCTTGTGTCACTGATCTCGTTTGAAAGCTACATTACCGCAAATACAAACGTGTTTACAGTTCCAGTCTTACGTATACAGATACTTAGATTATTGTCCTTGTGTTACGTGTAAAGAAACGTAGATTATTGTCCGTGCGTTACGTGTAAAGAAACGGAGATTATTGTCCCTGTGTTACGTGTAAAGAAACGTAGATTATTGTCCCTGTGTTACGTGTAAAGAAACGGAGATTATTGTCCCTGTTTTATCTGTAAAGAAACAGATTATTGTCCCTGTTTTACCTGTAAAGAAACAGATGTTTTACCTGTAAAGAAACAGATTATTGTCCTTGTGTTACATGTAAAGAAGCAGATTATTGTCCCTGTTTTACATGTAAAGAAACGGAGATTATTGTCCCTGTGTTACGTGTAAAGAAACGGAGATTATTGTCCCTGTTTTATCTGTAAAGAAACAGATTATTGTCCCTGTTTTACCTGTAAAGAAACAGATGTTTTACCTGTAAAGAAACAGATTGTTGTCCCTGTGTTACGTGTAAAGAAACAGATTATTGTCCTTGTGTTACGTGTAAAGAAACAGATTATTGTCCCTGTTTTACATGTAAAGAAACGTAGATTATAGTCCTGTTTTACATGTAAAGAAACACAGATTACTTTCTCTGTTTTACATGTAAAGAAACGTAGATTATTGTCCCTGTTTTACATGTAAAGAAGCGTAGATTATTGTCCCTGCTTTACATGTAAAGAAACGTAGATTATTGTCCCTGTTTTACATGTAAAGAAACGTAGATTATTGTCCCTGTTTTACATGTAAAGAAACATAGATTATTGTCCCTGTGTTACGTGCAAAGAAACATAGATTATTGTCCCTGTTTTCCATATAAAGAATCAGATTATTGTCCCTGTTTTCCATATAAAGAAACAGATTATTGTCCTTGTGTTACATGTAAAGAAACACAGATTATTGGCCATGTGTTACATGTAAAGAAACGTAGATTATTGTCCCTGTGTTACGTACAAAGAAACATAGATTATTGTCCCTGTTTTACATGTAAAGAAACTTAGATTATTGTCTCCTATTGATCTGTACCTGTTCAGCCAGTGTGGCATTGAACAAGACAGATTATTGCAGACGGTGTTCATGCCAGTATTAATTCTATTCACCAGTGCGAAAACCATGAACATGGTTTCCTGAATTACACTATAACCTGTATTTGAATAATCTCCTCGTGCTGCATTTATACATTTTTAAGTTTTATTAGAACCAGTGAAAAAACTGCAAAACGGTACCAAGCAAAATGGTTTTACTTTTAACTTGGGTCACGATTTAACGGTCAGTTATGTATTC
>NC_134880.1:10499736-10509736 GCF_041734735.1 Babylonia areolata | reverse complement strand
ATGTATGTATGTATGTATGTATGTGTTTATGAAGGTAAGTAGGTAGGTAGGAATGTTTGTATACGTCTGCATGTCTGTATGTATGTGTATGTGTGTGTGTCTGCGTGTACTCTCTCTCTCTCTCTCTCTCTCTCTCTGTGTGTGTGTGTGTGTGTGTGTGTGTGTGTGTGTGTGTGTGTGTGTGTGTGTCCCTCCCTACACCCACCCACAGAAAAAACCAACAAACAAACACGCGATACTGCCTTTATGACATAACGAAAGATGTCTTCCACCAAATCTGCCGTTCGATCGAACAATGAACATCTTTGTTTCGTTCCCACGTATTAGGGCTGGAAGATGAGATGATAATGGCATAGAGGCAAGAGGAGAAGTTCACCTAACACTTCTTTTCTGGCCAGACGAGAGCGGCCACACGAAACAGCAACAGACCCAGGTAAACACACACACGAGGGACGTGACTTGGAGTTTTCATTTGAACAGTTAGTTCTCTGTGGCGCTCTTCTCTCTATGTTGTCTCTATGTCTTTTTGTCTCTCTCTCTCTCTCTCTCTCTCTCTCTCTCTCTCTCTCTCTCTCATACCCCAGTGTCTTGTTTTTCTGTGTCTCTTTGTCTGTCTCTCGCTCTCTCTCTGTGCGTCTGTGACTCTAGTCTGTCTGTCTGTCTGTATCTCTCTGTGTGCATCTTTGTCTTGTCGCTCTGTCTCCCCCTCTCTCTCTCTCCGCGTCTGTGACTCTTGTCCGTCAGTCTGTCTGTCTGTCTATCTATCTGTCTCTGTGCATCTGTGTCTCCTGTCTGTCTCTCAGTCTCTCTCTCTCTTTCTCTCTCTCTCTATCTGTGTCTCTTGTCTGTTTCTCCCCGTCTCTCCCTCTCTCTGTGCGTCTGTGACTCTTGTCTGTCTGTCTGTCTGTCTCTCTCTGTGCGTCTGTCTCTCGTCTGTCTCTATCTCTGTGCGTCTGTCTCTCGTCTGTCTCTATGTCTGTGCGTCTGTCTCTCGTCTGTCTCTCTCTCTCTCTGTGCGTCTGTCTCTCGTCTGTCTCTATCTCTGTGCGTCTGTCTCTCGTCTGTCTCTATGTCTGTGCGTCTGTCTCTCGTCTGTCTCTCTCTCTCTCTGTGCGTCTGTCTCTCGTCTGTCTCTCTCTCTCTCTGTGCGTCTGTCTCTCGTCTCTCTCTCTCTCTGTGCGTCTGTTTCTCGTCTGTCTCTCTCTCTCTGTGCGTCTGTCTCTCGTCTGTCTCTATGTCTGTGCGTCTGTCTCTCGTCTGTCTCTATGTCTGTGCGTCTGTCTCTCGTCTCTCTCTCTCTCTGTGCGTCTGTCTCTCGTCTGTCTCCATGTCTGTGCGTCTGTCTCTCGTCTGTCTCTCTCTCTCTGTGTGCGTCTGTCTCTCGTCTGTCTCTCTCTGTGTGCGTCTGTCTCTCGTCTGTCGCTCTCTCTGTGCGTCTGTGTCTCTGTCTTTCTGTTTACAACCAATCACTAACAACATCTCCGTACTCATTGGTCGTGAAAAACTTTTTTGTACGCCGTCTGTTTTCACGATTTCGAATCGGTAAGTCAGATTTGAATTGTCGCTTTTTACAGTATAATCCTGTTCCTGGTGATAAGAGAATGTATAGTTTTTGTCACACAACCATTGAAACAGAATATCACTTTCTTTTGGTTTGTCCAGTTTATCAGACTCTAAGAGAAGAACATTTACCTGCCAAAATATCACAGAAATCCAACCTTGCTCAGATTTGCCGCTTTGATGTCCTGTGTGTCGGAATCTTTAGTTGCGAAGTTGTCGTTTTTTGTATGCAAGGCTTATGGCGTGAGAGCGGAGCTTCTGAAAATGGACACGAGTAGATAAGTACGGGTATGCATTTTGTTACACTGTGGCGTATACATCAACGCCCCCCCCCCCCCCTTTTTTTTCCGATTCTTGCAGTTTGTAATTAATTTTTGTAAGTTTTCTTAGCTTGGCAGCATTTCACTTAATCCAGATCGTTGGATCTGTGTGTTAAGCACGCGAGCGTGTATAGTAGTAGTAGTAGTGTTCAGTTTAACGTCTTCCACTTTAAGTGATATTAGACGAAAACGAGTATGTATGTTGGTGTGTATATGCGCGCGTGCATGTGTTTGAGGGAGGGGAGAGGAGAGGAGAGAGAGAGAGAGAGAGAGAGAGAGAGAGAGAGAGAGAGAGAGAGAGAGAGAGAGAGAGAGCTTGCAATTCACATGCGCATTGATATATTGATCTCTTCAGAATGTTAACATCAGAAGATCACGAGGTGATAATCTCGTTTCCAAAATTTATATCAGAAGCTATGAAGATACGGAAAAAAAAACCAAAAAACAACAACAAACAAACAAAAAAACCAACAACACAAAAACAAAACAAAACAAGCATAACTACGTGGTTAGATGTGTTTAACAATTTTCTTTTGTAGCCAGTGTTGGAATATGTTGCATGGTGCATTGACATATGAATGAACGGGAGTTATCATGTGTTGTGGGCCTGTTGGTTACTATCATTTTTCTTCAAAGAAGGAACTTTGTTTTTGTTTCATTATTTGCTTTCACCCATTTCATTCCTTTATCATAATGGTTTGTTATAAACTGAAAGTATGTTGATGCATTCATCCATGTCATAAGGAACCTCATGGCCAATGACATTAAAGTGTCAAAGCGTCAAAAGCGTCTCTCTCTCTCTCTCTCTCTCTCTCTCTCTCCCCTCTCTCTCTCCACCCCAATCCCCCTCTCTCAATAAAATGTCTGGCATATACTGCTATGCGCTCAACACCCAGAATCAGTGGTTACTCACTGGCCCGTCTGATGATGCATTGTTGCTCAATTCCCAGTCAGGAGGCCACTACCTCCATGGTCATTGACTGACTGATTGATTGATTGATTGATTGACTGACTGACTGACTGATGATTGACGCCAACTCCACCACAGTGGCCACACTGGTTGCAGACCTGTTGATCAGGGGCGGTCTCAAGAGCAGACTGAGGAGAGAGAGAGAGAGGGGAAGAAAGGCTGGTTACTGGTTACTAATGGATCGGCTGGTTGGTTGATAAACTGGTTGGTTGACTGGGTTTTGTTGACTGGTCGATTGGTTATTGGTGAACTCTCTCCATACGAACGGCGAAAGAGACGACGTTAACAGCGTTTCACCCCAATTACCATCATCAAAATATTGCAAGCGGAAGGCTCTTACACTGAAGACGTGAGTGTTGACAAAGAATACCACAATTCTGACGACGGAAGCTAAAGGTTGGGTCATTCAGACACCCACTGGATATCCGAGGGGTCTGTGTAGAGGAGAAGAGAGCACTTGAGAAAAATGCAGTTTGCAATGTTCCTCTCTACTCTACTTTCGAAGAGAATACCGGTATAAGATGTGGTTTTCATTGTCACCTTCTTCGTGACATTACTGGGCAGTCTTTGATATGCTCTATGAGAGATTGATTAATTGATTGATGTGGATACTTATATAGCGCCTATCCTCGGTCAGAGACCAAGCTCTAAGCGCTTTACATACACGGGGACATTTGCACCACAGGCTGCCTACCTGGGTAGAGCCGACTGACGGCTGCCACTGGGCGCTCATCATTCGTTTCCTGTGTCATTCAATCAGATTTCAGACACACACACATACACACTCAGACAGACATGTAACATTTTACATGTATGACCGTTTTTTATATTTATTTACCCCGCCATGTAGGCAGCCATACTCCGTTTTCGGGGGTGTGCATGCTGGGTATATTCTTGTTTCCATAACCCACCGAACGCTGACATGGATTACAGGATCTTTAACGTGCGTATTTGATATTCTGCGTGCGCATACACACGAAGGGGGTTCAGGCACTAGCAGGTCTGCACATATGTTGACCTGGGAGATCGGAAAAATCTCCACCCTTTACCCACCGGGTGCACCGAGATTCGAACCCAGGACCCTCAGATTGAAATTCCAGCGCTTTAACCATTCGGCTATTGCACCCGTCAGAGAGACTCTGTGTGTGTGCTGTCAGGTCAGGGGCATGGCCCTTGCTACTGGTACCATGTAGCCCAGTACTACCTGCCGCATGTGAAGTCACCTAACAACGGACCAGGCTCTTTGAACGTATGTATACATGTATCTCTTTTTTGTTGTTGTTATCTTATATAGAATACGTTGTATTCAATACGTGTCTTTTATGTCTTAATGTTTATTTTAATCTTTTGTTTATCTGTTTCTAATCCTCCATTACCCTAAAAAAGGGTAAAGGAAATTCAATCTTGAATCTCTAATCCACCAAAAGTCAGTCTTCTAGGTTTTGTATCCATGACAGCAATTTCTTGTTCCTCCATTTTTTTTTATGTTGTCGACTGTCCGACTCCTAGTTTCTGCTTCATTTTCTGTTCGGTGTAGCCTACATTTGATACACTGGTTTTAGCAAAATTGAACATGATTTATTTAGGGTGTTTGGCAGGGGGCTTGGGGTGAGCCCCTCTGTGTGTGTGTGTGTGTGTGTGTGTGTGTGTGTGTGTGTGTGTGTGTGTGTGTGTGTGTTTGAATTTATCACGACTTTCAATATTAGTGATGCATTTGACATCTGTGTAAATTGATGGCCTCCAGAAACTCGTACCTAAAAATTGGAAACGAATCTCTCAAATTACATGCTGAGAACGCAACACAACATGAATTATAACTCAGAGGAAGTGGGCATCATGTTTCTATGGTTGTCAAAACATGCGAATGCATCTACGAAATTGTTAAGCAGCAGAACAAACTAAAACTGTATTTTTCCAGTCCCAGTAAAACCATCGAAGGCTGGCTTCGATGCGAAACAAAAGCACACCATAAAGATACGTTCACACACAGGCTGGACCGAGCTGCACGTGAAAAACAAGAACATTAATTAACAAACACAGAGAACAGCACGCTCCTGACGGTTCCCACCTCGTGTCAGAGGCTGGATAATTAAGGTCTATGTCCTCAGACAGCCCAACGCTTGGCTTATGTCACAGATTGACATCATCTTTCGGCGGGCGCAATAGCCGAGTGGTTAAAGCGTTGGACTGTCAATCTGATGGTCCCGGGTTCGAATCACGGTGACGGCGCCTGGTGGGTGAAAAGGGTGGAGATTTTTCCGATCTCCCAGGTCAACATATGTGCAGACCTGCTAGTGCCTGAACCCCCTTCGTGTGTATATGCAAGCAGAAGATCAAATACGCATGTTAAAGATCCTGTAATCCATGTCAGCGTTCGGTGGATTATGGAAACAAGAACATACCCAGCATGGACACCCCCGAAAACGGGGTATGGCTGCCTACATGGCGGGGTAAAAACGGTCATACACGTAAAAGCCCACTCGTGTGCATACGAGTGAACGTGGGAGTTGCAGCCCACGAACGCAGAAGAAGAAGAAGACATCATCGTAACCCTTTCACCGCCAATCAATTTAGAGCACAGAAATCACTTGTATAAACACAGAAAAAACAATGACTAAGAATAACTGGGGATTCCCCCTACGATGTATAGAAAATATGGCCTATCCTACCACCGAACATTAACAGCAGTAGGTTCATGGATAACAGACCAATGGATGGTCACCTTTCAGTGACATGGGTCTTCTACCACGTGTGTGCATAAATGCGAGCTTGGCGGTGAAATGGTTAAAGCTTAGCCAACAGCAAAGTGAGATCTAAATGATCAGTGTTTTTTGTTGTTTTTTTTGTTTTTGTTTTTTTAACTGCAAAAGGAAGTCATTCACAGCTTCGGCTTTTGTGAAGGACTGTAACTCTGAAATTAGGAGGCAACATTGCACTGGCTCTTGGTGCCAGCTGTAGTAGCCTTGGGAGCTGGTTTTGGCTTTTGGGAACCATCCAAACGCCGTCTGTCCTAAAAACCCTCTTGGCTGAAAAAGTTGGGATGTAACTTGGGCAAGACACCCTCCACTATATAATCAAATTCTGGTCCAAATAGTCGGCACAACAGATGCCTCCTCTGCTGTTCTGGAGGTACTTAGTCGGACACGACTGACTTATCATACATGCCATCAATCCTTAAAACAGAGCAGGCTCTTTTGCTGTATGATAAGAGAGAAATATACATGAGCACAGCACACACACACACACACACACACACACACACACACACACACACACACACACACACACACACACACACACACACACACACACACACGGAGATATTTCTCTGTGTGTTTAATCGTAACGCTCTCTCATGTACCATACACAGACTGACACAGGAACCAACGGTTTGAACTTTTTTTTTTGTCAAGAGAGTACATGGTCCACTGAGATGAGATGCTTTCGAAGACTCCTGGGCCCTACGAAGACCTGTTGACCTTGGTCAAGAGACACAAGCTCAAATGGTATGGCCATGTCATGAGATCATCAGGGCTTGCCAAGACATTCCCGCAGGGCACAGTGCAAGGAGGGAGAAGGAGAGGCAGACAGAGGAAGAGATGGGAAGACAACATCCCAGAATGGACGGGCTTGAGGTTGAGCGATACAATCAGGAGGTCAGAAAACCGAGAGGATTGGAGGATGCTGGTTGCCAGATCACCTGTGGCGCCCCAACGGTCCACAAGACTACTGGATAGGTGAAGGTGAAGGTGACATGGTCACGTGATCAAGTATTTTTGGCCCACGGATCACACGCTCGCCCTTTCGACATGTTCAGCTTGTTTAGAAAGTGATGATGTCTGTCAGCTAAGGGATATCCAAAATGCAAAAGTGACACTTCAAAATTGACCTTGCTTTCGAAATGAATGACAGGATGGTCAAGGCAAAGCGATTACACGACAGTACAAAATATTGAGGAGATCTTTTAGCTCACTTCTCGTTTGTTGTTTGTGTTTTAAGACCTACCACCGCGGTTAAATGTATGTATGTATGTATGTATGTATGTATGTATCGGTTTTCCTTATACTTCTGTACCGAGATGCTCCCCTCTGGTCGACGGTACAGTTGTATAAGGACGAAAACCAATCGCTTCGCCAATAGCTTTTTCCCCAAAGCAGTCAATGCCCTGTCTCTCGAACAAATCCAGTATGATAAATAGAATTGTGCAACCAACAACCATCTACCTGAAGATCTAGTCATCAGCCCCATCCACATGTAATATGCAGCTTCTGTTCCAACGTGTGTGTGTGTGTGCGTACAAACATCGTATCATGAAAGACGTAAATGACAAAAATTATTAGAGTACGCAGGAAGAAGAGACAGAGAGAAGAAGAAGAAGAAGAAGAAGAAGAAGAGAGAGAGAGAGAGAGAGAGAGAGAGAGAGAGAGAGAGAGAGAGAGAGAGAGAGAGAGAGAGAGGCACACACGCGCACGCGCGCACACACATACACACACACACGTGTACACACACAGACACAAACACACGCACACAAGTACACACAGACAGACGCAAACACACATACACATATACACACACATGTACGCACACACAACTACAAACAGCCACAAACAGAGACACAGACACAGACAGACAGACAGACAGACACACGCACACACACACACACACACACACACACACACACACACAGAACGGGAAAGGCCGACTATGGACAGAAGGTCAGGCTGACACAAACAACGGGTGTTATAACAGGAATGACCAGGCGGTTATGAGGTCATCACTGATCACGTCAACGACAGTTTCTTTCTCCGATGGCGTCATTTCAAACAACACGTGTGTGTCTGTGTGTGTGTGTGTGTGTGTGTGTGTGTGTGTGTGTGTGTCTGTGAGAGAGAGAGAGAGAGAGAGAGAGAGAGAGAGAGAGAGATCAGCACATCGGCGATTTGAGGCAATGGAAAATCCTTGTCTCGATGCTTACCGGAAGAAACTGTCAATGTCCTGGTCTGTTAAGACTGCTGAATCCCCTTCCGAACATTGAAGATTAACTTCCTTGAATTGTGTGTTTTTTGTTTGCTTTTTTTGTTTGTTCGTTTCTTGTTTAAAAACAAAAAAACAACAAAAAACAACAACAACAACAACAACAAACAACAACAAACAAACACAAAAAACAACAAAAACAAACAAACAAACACAGAAGTATAAAAGAGGAGCAACTGCTTTGATGCTCTCGCAAAATTATTCATCTGAGCCAAGATGAGCTCAGAAAGGTCAAGGGAAAATCTCTGTCTCTCTCTCTCTCTCCGTCCCTGTCTCTCTGTCTGTCTCTCTCTCGTTTTATTTCTCCTTTCTTATCTGTCTCTTTCTCATGCTTTCAACGGCAAAGAGATGTCAAGGGCAACAGCAGTAGTCAACTCTCTTTCTGTCTCTCTCTCTCTCTTTCCGTCTCTCTCTCTGTTCTTCCCTCCCTCCCTACCTCTCTAATTCTCTCACTCCCCATTTCTCTCTGTCTGTCTGTCTCTCTACCTCGCCTCTCTCTCTCTCTCTCTCTCTCTCTCTCTCTCTCTCTGTGTGTCATTCCCTCTCTCTCTAATTCTTTCACTCCCCATCTCTCTCTCTCTCTCTCTCTCACACACACACACACCCCTCTTTCTTCCCCCTACTTTTCCTTCCACTTCAGAGAAATGTCAAGGACAACGCTCATAATTAACAATAATTAACATCGCTCCTCTGTTTTCCTTAGTCATGGTGGGTGCAGCAGCTCGCTACCCTAGCTTCTGTACATCCCCCTCCCCCCCGTCCCCCACCCCCGCCCCCCTACCCCCTCGTGTGGCGTTGTGTTTACCTGACCTTTTCCACTTTGTTTTTGCACTCCATGTTCTTCGAAGTAATTTCATGCTGACTATGTTGCGATGATGTTTTCATATACACCGATTAGTGACATGATTCACAACCTATTTAACTCTCTCCATACGAACGGCGAAAGAGACGACGTTAACAGCGTTTCATCCCAATTACCATCATCAAAATATTGCAAGCGGAACGCTCTTATACTGAAGAGGTGAATGTTGACAAAGAATACCACAGTTCTGACGACGGAAGCTAAAGGTTTGGTCATTCAGACACGCACTGGACATCCGAGGGGTCTGTGTAGAGGAGAAGAGAGGACTGGCCGTACTGAGTGAGTTAAGGTATGTATTAGGTGTTATTATGAATGCATATATATATATATATATATATATATATATATATATATGAACGAGGTTTATGGGGTGTGAATGTGTAAGAGGTGACGGTGTGTCTGTGAGTGGAGTGGATGGATGAGGGTGAGGAGTGAAGGTTGTTATGGCACAAGCGCTGAGGTCTGCATGTATTCGACTGTGGAGACAGAAGCACGAGAAAAAGAAAATCTCCCACCTTTCACCCATGTGAAAGACTGAAAATCCTCCTCCTCCTCCTCCTCCTTCTTCTTCTTCTCCTTCTCCTCCTCCTCTTCCTCATTCTTCTTCTTCTTCATCTTCTTCTCATTCTTCTTCTTCTTCTTCATCGTCGTCGTCGTCGTCGTCATCATCATCATCATCATCACCTCTTCTTGTTGTCTTCCATTTCTTCTTTATCCACCTTCTCCTGCTTCTACTCCTCCCCCTTCATCATCATCATCATCATCATCATCATCAACATCATCATCACCGTCGTCGTAATCATCATCATCATCAACATCATCATCACCGTCGTCGTAATCATCATCATCTTCTTCTTCTTCTTCTCCTCCTCCTCCTTCTTCTTCTTCATCGTCATCATCTTCATCTTCATCATCATCTTCATCATCATCTTCTTCTTCTTCACCGTCATCATCATCATCATCATCTTCTTCTTCTTCTTCTTCATCGTCATCATCATCATCATCATCATCATCTTCTTCTTCTTCACCGTCATCATCATCATCATCATCATCATCTTCTTCTTCTTCTTCTTCATCGTCATCATCATCATCATCTTCTTCTTCTTCACCGTCATCATCATCATCATCATCATCATCTTCTTCTTCTTCTTCATCGTCATCATCATCATCATCATCATCTTCTTCTTCTTCATCGTCATCATCATCATCATCATCATCTTCTTCTTCTTCTTCTTCTTCATCGTCATCATCATC
>NC_134880.1:10487236-10492236 GCF_041734735.1 Babylonia areolata | reverse complement strand
CTCCTTGAGCTACTGAAACTGAAACCCTCCACACATGCACATATTTACCCCTCCCCCTTCCACAACCCCTACTCCTCGGGGTTTATTTCCCCGTCTAATATCACTTTAAGTAGAAAGACGTTAAACTGAAGACGACACACACACACACACACACACACACACACACACACACACACACAGACACACACACACACACACACACACACACACACACACACACACACACACACACACACACACACACACACACAGGCAGAGTAACACCCACGCCTATTTCTCAGGTTACTGAGACTGATGTAAACGAAATAAATTATGGAAAACTACATTGATTTTTTTCAGACAGGAAACTCGCGAAAGTTAATGTCTAACACACACACACACACACACACACACACACACACACACACACACACACAGATGATGATATGGGAGAGGTGGAGAAGTGAGAGAGAGAGAGAGAGAGAGAGAGAGAGAGAGAGAGAGAGAGAGAGATTGAGTCGGAGTGGGGATGGGGTATGCAGACAGACAAACAGACAGATAGACATAGCATAATTACGTGGTACGGATAGGTACATGAATAAGTGAATGAATGAGAGAAACTTACAGACAGACAGACAGACAGACAGAGTGTCGCAAGTTCAAACAAAATATTTTTTGTTGTTATGTCCTTGGTTATGTGTCTGTCAGTCTGTCCAAGAATGACTTTAAAACATGAGTGACATAGCAGGCTCTTTTCAGAATGATCTGCTGGAGACGACGCAGGGAAGAACAATATATGATGTTGTGTGTGTGTGTGTGTGTGTGTGTGTGTGTGTGTGTGTGTGTGTGTGTGTGTGTTGATACTAACGCTTTTTTTTTTTTTTTTTTTTACAGTGGAGAGTAAGGTCTATAACCATATAAATCATCAATTCATCCCACAGTGACGTCAGTCAGGTCCAACCTTTCAACATCTTCCTGATCTCCAGCTTATAATTACCTGACACAGCCAATACAGATCTTCTTGCCTTGTGCTCTCACTCTGTCACTGTCTCTCTCTGTCTGTCTGTCTGTCTGTCTGTCTGTCTCTCCCTCCCTCCCTCTCTCTCAAACTGAGGGATCGGTAAGGATTTCGATTCCGTCCCCCCCCCCCCGCACCCATCCCTCTCCCCCTCTCTTTCTCACTCACTCTCCACCCTCTCTCTCTCTCTCCTCTCTTTCTCCCCCCCACCCCCCCCTCTCTCTCAAACTGAGGGATCGGTAAGGATTTCGATTCTGTCCCCTGCACCCATCCCTCTCCCCCTCTCTTTCTCACTCACTCTCCACCCTCTCTCTCTCTCCTCTCTTTCTCCCCCCACCCCCTCTCTCTTCCTCTCTCTCTCAAACTGAGGGATCAGCAAGGATTTCGATTCTGTCCCCTGCACCCATCCATTTCTCCCTCTTTCACTCCCTCTCCACCCCCAATCTCTCTCTTTTCTCTCTATCCCCCTCCCTCTCTTCATCTTCTGTTCCCCCCTCTCTCTCTCTTTCTCTCTCTCTCTCTCATTCTATATCTCCTTCTCTCTCTCTCTATCCCCCTCCCTCTCTCCACCTTCTGTTCCCCCCCCCTCTCTCTCTCTTATTCTATCTCTCCTTCTCTCTCTCTCTCTATCCCCCTCCCTCTCTCTACCTTCTGTCCCCCCCCCTCTCTCTCGCCCCACTCCCTCTCCCCCATCCCCATTTCAGCACCTCGCCTTCCCCCCCACCCCCCAACCACCCCTACAGAGCTCTCTCTGTAGCAGTCTGTAATTAACGCAAGCTCCCCACACATATAATTATGTATCGATACACAAGACTATCGATTCGTCCTGCAGCCGACCGACCGTCACTGATTCACCGCTGCCTGACCTGACCGGTTGGTGGTAGCAAGGAGCGGTGGTGATCTGTTTTTACCGAGGGTTTTCTGTCTGTCTGTCTGTCTGTCAGTCTGTCAGTCGGTCGGTCTTGGCCTTGGGCCACACACTCTCCACGTCATCATCAGTAGTGACACTGATAGAACTTGTTTTCTGATGTGCACGTGCACTCCGCTTGCCTGTCTGTCCCTCTGTCTGTCTGCTGTCTGACATATGGCATGGCGGCTTCATTTCCGGAGGGTGTGTGTGTGTGTGTGTGTGTGTGTGTGTGTGTGCGGGTGGTGGTGACGGTGGTGACGGTGGCTATTCTTGAATGTCATGCCATACTGAATGGGTTTCCCCCCAGAACAGGGAGTGGAAGTCTGGTAGGGAAACAAAGAAGGCAAAAAGAGGAAACGAAAAGGAAATGAGGAACAATCAAGGGGAAGAACGAACACCAGACGATGTTAGAAAACAAAGAATAAGAAGATAACTAGTTATTGCTTGTGAGATAATGCGAGCTTGTGACAGTAGGGAAAAAAAACGACCAAACAAACAAAACCCAACATGGGACAGCACGTGCAAGCACGCTCTCGCACACACACACACACACACACACACACACACGGGCGCACACACACACACACACATAAATAAATCTCTCTCTCTCTCTCTCTCTATATATATATATATATATATAATGTCATATGAGTAGTTATTTTCAAACTGAAAAATTGCTTGTCTAATTCTTTATTTTATTTTTTTGCCAGCGAGTATCTTTGTCTGCCTGCCTCTCCTCACCCCTCCCCCCCCCCCTCGCCCCCCCCCCCCACCCCGCTCTCTCTTTCTTCTGTATCAATTTTGACAGCACCAGAGTCATGTGCATCACTGATAGTTTCAGATTCTCAAGGAGACAGCACTGCATTCAGACAAATCCATATACTTCTTCACCACATCTGCAAGGCTGTTGCCTAACCGTCAGCATAATCAAATAAGGCTGTTGCCTAACCATCAGCATAATCAAACAAGGCTGTTGCCTAACCATCAGCATAATCAAACAAGGCTGTTGCCTAACCATCAGCATAATCAAACAAGGCTGTTGCCTAACTGTCAGCATAATCAAATAAGGCTGTTGCCTAACCGTCAGCATAAACAAACAAGGCTGTTGCCTAACCATCAGCATAATCAAACAAGGCTGTTGCCTAACCGTCAGCATAATCAAATAAGGCTGTTGCCTAACCATCAGCATAATCAAACAAGGCTGTTGCCTAACCATCAGCATAATCAAACAAGGCTGTTGCCTAACCATCAGCATAATCAAACAAGGCTGTTGCCTAACCATCAGCATAATCAAACGCACTTGATCAGTCCTTGAGTACATGCATATTTATATATTTGTGTACCAAGCAGAGTGGATTTCTTCCACAGAATTTCGCCAGAGGACAACTCTCTCATTGCCATGGGTTCTTTTTCAGTGCGCCAAGTGCGTGCTGCACACGGAACCTCGGTTTATCGTCTCATGCGAATGACTAGACGCTCAGTTTGGTTTTCCTTTGAGACGGGAGAAAGGACGAGAGCGGGATTCGAACCCAGATCCTCACGGACTCTGTGGATTTCTTTCACATAATCATGAGGACAGCCCGTTAGTCGCCGTTTTTTTTTTTTTTTTTTTTCCAGTGTACTAATTGCTTGCTGCACACGAGAACTCGATTTTTCGTCTCATTCGAATGACTAAACACTCACTTTGATTTTTCCAGTTAAACTTGGGAGAAAGAGCGAGAGCGGGAATCGAACCCAGACCCTCACGGACATCGTGTTAGCAGGACATTGTGTTAGCAGGACATCGTGTTAGCAGGACATCGTGTTAGCAGGATTAGCAGGACATTGTGTTAGCAGGACATCGTGTTAGCAGGACATCGTGTTAGCAGGATAGCAGGACATCGTGTTAGCAGGACATCGTGTTAGCAGGACAGCAGGACATCGTGTTAGCAGGACATCGTGTTAGCAGGCAGATGAGCGTCTCAAAACCATTGTGCCACCATCTCCCTCCCTATCTCTCTATCACTGACAGACAGCAGGTGGATCCACAATAGAGCAAAGGGGCAACAGACGGTCCACGCACGTCCTGAGGCGAACCTTCCTCTTCTTCTTCTGCGTTCACTCGTATGCACACGAGTGGGCTTTTACGTGTATGACCGTTTTTACCCCGCCATGTAGGCAGCCATACTCCGTTTTCGGGGGTGTGCATGCTGGGTATGTTCTTGTTTCCATAACCCACCGAACGCTGACATGGATTACAGGATCTTTAACGTGCGTATTTGATCTTCTGCTTGCATATACACACGAAGGGGGTTCAGGCACTGGCAGGTCTGCACATATGTTGACCTGGGAGATAGGAAAAATCTCCACCCTTTACCCACCAGGCGCCGTCACCGTGATTCGAACCCGGGACCCTCAGATTGACAGTCCAACGCTTTAACCACTCGGCTATTGCGCCCGTCTGAGGCGAACCAACATGTCATGAATTGTCGCACTGACACAGCAGTTCTCAACACGTGCAGTTTGCTGTATATCCCAGTGTGTGTTTGTGTGCAAACTGTGGTTGGTTTGGTTTCTCTGCCCCTGTGTAGACCTGTCTATGTATCTATTTGTGTGACTGTCTGTGTGTTCGTGTCGTGTCCCGTCTGTGTGTCTAGAATGCGTGTTTGTGTCTGTCTGGCCTGTCCAACATGGCGGCCTAATTTCCATGCCTTGTCTACAGGGCACAGTACTCCCAGACTGTGGTGTCACTGTGAATCAGCTCTCCTCGGAAGGAGGAAGGTGGCTAAATGGTTAAGACGCTCAGCTGCCAATACAGAGAGTCCGTGAGGGTCTGGGTTCGAATCCCGCTATCGCACTTTCTCCCAAGTTTGACAAGAAAATTTAAACTGAGCGTCTAGTCTTTCGGATGAGACGATAAACTGAGGTCCCGTGTGCAGCACATATTTTGCTCACTGAAAAAGAACCCATGGCAACGAGAGTGTTGTCCTCTGGCAGAATTATGTAAGAAGAAATCCACTCTGATAGGTACACAAATATATAAACATACACTGAAGGTCTGACAAGCGCGTTTGGGTTATGCTGCAGTCAGACATCTCCCTGGCAGATGTGAAA
>NC_134880.1:10442236-10482236 GCF_041734735.1 Babylonia areolata | reverse complement strand
CAATTCAGCGCGCGCGCGCACACACACACACACACAGACACAGCAAATACAGACAATTGAATAAAGTGAAAAACGATGCTTGAGGGGGAATGTTTTCATTTATTAAATGAAACTTGAAGAAAAAAGTAGGACATTCACACTTTTCACAGACACGTGCATTAAAATGCAACTTTTAGAAAATGGTGGAGATTTAAGGCAAAAAGAAAAAGAAAAAAAACAGAGAAAAAAACCAAAGAGAGGCGGGAAGGAAAAGCGGAAGGAAAGTAGGTAAAAGCAAAAGAAGAAATGTTGGAAGGAAAGAAAGACAGAAGACTGGAAAGAGAGAGAGAGAGAGGGAAGAACTAAAGAAGAAGTACAAGAAAAAACACAACAACCCCACAAAACAAAGACAGATTGAAGGAAAGAAAGAATGAAAGAAGAAAAAAAGAAAAAAAAAACTTATAAAGAAAAAAAAAATCAATTAAAAAAAGATACATTTAATAAAGGAAATAAACGGCCCGTTGCTGCTCTATGTCTTTACTTGCTTTTGAGAATAAAATCACGTTTAAAACGATTCAAGTCATGGGAGTTATGGCGTGTGACCGCAAGTTACTGAACATCAAACGCACTGATAACATCACCAATGAGTAAATACGCCTTACTATCAAGCTGCAGCACATTGGATGAAGCGAAGATCTGTTGATGACATCAAGAAAGAAAAGCGACACTGCGTTAGTATGACTATGTAACACGATCCATGGCCTGTATGGAACTGTTGAGGGAGGGAAACGGAGGGGAAGACAGGAAAAAAACAAAAACAAACAAACAAAAACACAAAACAAAAAGCAAAACAAAACAAAATAGACAAACAAACAAAAAAACAACCACCCCAAAACAACAACAACAACAAACAAACAAAAAAAGCAACAAAAAAAAAAGAGAGCAAAAAACAACAACAAAATAACAAACAAAAAAAAACAAATAAAAAAACAAATAAAACAAAAACAAAAAACAAACAAACAGGAAACAAAGAAAAAAAAAAATCCAAACAAACAAAAAGCACAAACAAACAAACAAAAAACAACAAACAAATAAACAAACAAAAAACCAAACAAACAAACAAAAAAACCACACAAACAAACAAACAAAAAACAACAAACAAACAAAAAAAAAACAAAAAAAAAAAAACCCGATGGACCGACACACCTTAGAATGGACAGGAAAACCATTAACAGAGACCCAGGCTTTGACACACATCCGTCAGAGCTGGAGGAATCTGGTGAACAGTTCTTCCGTGCAGCGCCCAAATCACAGGTTAAGCTGGAAGAAGCACACTATTTGAGTAATTATCTTCATAAATGAACGAATGAGACCGAAATGCATTTTTATTTGGGCTCAGCTATCCCGATATCCCTTTGTGTCTGGCGAAATCGTGACGTGTGTTCATGTTTATCACTGTGAATCTAAAGTGCATACAGTTTGCCAACAATGAGATATTTTATAATGTCAAAATTAATAATAATTAGGACAAATGGCAGTTACTAGTAGCTCATGCTTTTGTTAAACATCATCATCATCAGCAGCATCATCACCTTTTCCTCCTCCTCCTCCTCCTTCTTCCTCTTCTTCTTCTTCACATCCTTCGTCTTTCTGATGTCTCCCAGTTCGTCTTTACCCCCCCCCCCCACCCCTCCTCCTCACCCTCCTTCTCCTCCTCCCTCTTCTTCTCCCGTAGCTTCTTCTCTAACTCCTCCTCCTCCACCTTCTCCTCTTCCTCATCCTTCCAAGCTATTTTTCCCCTCTGCTCTCTCTCTCGTCTTTCCTCTTGATCGGATTGTGAGGCACGGATCAATGGAAGGGTGGAGGATGATAAGAGGGAATAATTCAGATCGATGGGCGATGTGTGTGTGTGTGTGTGTGTGTGTGTGGAAGCTCCTTGCAGACAGTCATTCTGCTGCATTGATCCTGCAGGTGTCTCGGCGCCATCGACAGCTTAGAGACCTTCTCGGAATCCACTGCAGGGATGATCAGTACGACAGATTGATTGATTGGTCGGTTGGTTGGTTGATCTAACGGTTACTGATTGATTGATTGATTGATCAATTACTGATTGGTTTGTTTGTTTAATTGATTACTGAATGACTAGTTAGTTTGTTGAAATGATCGATTGATTTTCTTGGTTCGGTCGTTGGGTTGGTCGATTCAATGATTTACTGATTGATTGGTTGGTTAGTTGGTTGAATGATTGATTATTGATTAATTGATTGATCGGCTTGCTGATTGATAGATAAGTGGTGGTTGTCCTTAGGGTTTGAAGAAGATTTTTTTTTTTTTTCGAAGAAGAATTATTTGCAGTTCATCGAAGAACTCTGGAGGGAAGTTTGGAAGTGTTAGAAACAAACATATATCAGGGCAACATGTCTTGAAAACTATAATAGAAAAAAACCCAACACACACAATTTTGTGTCTTAAAATCTTCTGGGGAAAACATAATTGAGACCCTAATTTTTCCTTCAAGAAATGTTCAAGCAGAACAGAAACGCTATTCTCTCTCTCTCTCTCTCTCTCTCTCTCGTGTTCCGATCATCAATTTAGCCTGTCGCCTAGGATTTGTTTTGCGTGGGATAGAGAGAAAGAGAGAGGGGTGGGGTGGGGTGGGGTGGGGGGAGGGGGGGATCGGGGGTGGGCGGGGGGAGAGGGGGAGGAGAAAGGATGATTCACAATCTGCCTGAAGCTTGAGGTAGGCGGATGTTTTTTCAGTGAAATATCCTGTTGGGGATTTCTGACAGATGGGGAAAAGAGACTTGTGTGTGTGTGTGTGTGTGTGTGTGTGTGTGTGTGTGTGGAGGGGAGGGGGGGTTGTAGGGGGGGGGGGGGGAGGGGGGGAACTCAAGGGACGGATGTGCAATGCTTAAACGGAATCATTCGTCCTGCCGCCGAATCGTCGTATTTATTGTGTTTAAATCATTAATCGGATAGAATTGAATCAGGTAAACATGGCTATTGTGAGAAAAAACATTGAAGGGAGGGGGCGGAGGGGCGGGTGTATGTGTGTGTGTGTGTGTGTGTGTGTGTGTGTGTGTGTGTGTGTGTGTGTGTGTGTGGGGTGGTGGTGGTGGTGGTGGGGGGAGATGGGATGGACAGAGACGTGAGAAAGATGGCTGGCCTATCATTGCACTGGTCGTATCCTGTTAGTGTGTGTTTTTTTTGCGGGCTGAGATTTTTTTATTTTATTTAGCTGCCCCGTCATCCGCACCGTTTCAGTGGCATTACATCCACGCCGCTCATTCCGAGTTACCCCCCCCCCCCCCTTCCCCCTCCTTACACGGCCACACCCGGGTTCGTCTGTCACGCCCCTAGCGTTGGCAATCCACAGGGAGGGGGGGGGAACAATCGATGTTAGGTCGCCAGGAGGCCACACACCAGAGGAGACCCTGCACTGCTGCTGAGTCACTTCGGTGGTGTCAGAGATTGTTGAATATGTTCGTACACCCGTATCATTTCTTCGTGCCGCAGATGCAGTTTCGTAGAAATGCACTGCAGTGAAAGTATTACTTTGAACGAGACAAATTAATGAGAGAAACTGAATACAAAAGAGACAGATAATACGACAGACCCAGATAGAAAAATCGTGTGAGCTAGCTAGCGATTGAGCGAGCTAAGCGATAAGAGAGGTGTGGGAGAGGAGGGGGAGGGGGGTGGGCGGGGGGTGGGGGTGGGGGACGGGAGTGAAGAGGGGGGGGGGTCGTGGAGGCGGAGGGCGGGGGGCGGGGGGGGGGGGGGGGGGGGGGACATAGACGTATGTAAACAGACAAGCAGACAGACGAAGAAAGAGAATGTTTTATGCATTTTGCCCTGGGCACACACATCAGTCTTTGCCTCAGGGGCAGCTGGTATGTGCTCTTTGTATCATATCATCTAAAATCTAACACACTTATATATATATATATGTGTGTGTGTGTGTGTGTGTGTGTGTGTGTGTGTGTGTGTGTGTGCGTGTGTGTGTGTGTGTGTGTGTGACGCAACACGCGAAAACCCGGCTAAGTCGCAATTTATCATTTTTTAAAATTTGTATATCTTCTACAAATTTAAAAATCACAGATTAAAATGAAAAACAAAAAACAAAACAAAACAAACAAAAAACAACCCAGAATGGATCTGTCTGTCATAGTTTTTTTTTCTATGAATTTTCCTAAGTTCGTGTGCCCAGTGAGTAGAAATGGAGAAATGGCTCATGAAAAATACACATATTTGTGTGCCTGCGACTTAAAAAAAACACAAGAATTATCCTGACCTATGTGGTGTCAAAAGATTCAGAACTGAATAAACTTTAAATTTCCAAATTAAATAGGCACAGGAAAATTCGTATTTTCTCTCTGCATTACTCAAACGAAGACTGGTATGGCAAGTGGAGGAGTGACGTCATGCAATACAGATTATTCAGACACATGGGAAAACCCACGTATTTGTCTGCCTGTAACTTTAAAACAGGAATTTTCCTGAACATATGTGTAGTGTCAGACGATTCAGAATTAAGTAAATTTTAGATTTCAATATATCAATCTCTATGGCTTGGAAGCGCAAATCCACTGACTGTTACAACTGAAGCGACGATCATGTCGTTTGTATGCAGCATTACCAACAGCTCCAGCGTCTTGACAAGGATGGAGATCGTGTGTGAAAGTGGTTGAGGAAGTCAGCGTGCGTGCATGCGTGTGTGTGTATGTGCGTGTGTGCGCGCGCATGTACATATGAGTGCGCGTTTGTGTGTGTGTGTGTGTGTGTGTGTTCGCGCGCGCACGTGTTTTCCCTGCAAGTGTGAAAAAGATGGTGAGTGTGCGCACGAACGCATGCGCACGCGCGCGCACACACACACATACATACATAAACACACACATAGGGCCGTGGGCAAATCCGCACGCTCCCGAACACCAGAAAATCTTGTATTGTTCGGAGTGGAAATGAGCGTTTGATCGCCAATCACAAATCGTCGAAAAAAACGGACTTGCCATGAGTGTCTGCCGAAAATATTTCACCAGAATTTGCTTTTGGCATTTTTGGTACACGTTAGTAAAGCCAGAAAGTCGCAACAAACATAGAGGAAGTTTGAAACTTTGACAGATCTAAATAATGATCCAAGTTAAACCAATGAGATAAAGATGGGTGTGGGCTGTTGAAGATAGAATCGTTTCGTTTCCTGCACACAACTTGGGTTCGAAAAACACTAGTATCAGATGGTGATAAAAATATGGTATGTATCAGATTCATATCAGTACTGTTAACTCCTCCATCCCTTCCTTTGTCACTTATTATTATTTTGTTGTTGTTGTTCAGCAGGAATCGCGCTTAAACCATGGCTTTGCTTGTTGGCAGAAGCAAAAGAAAAGCATGGAACACATGAAGTGTGTAAGCACACTACTAATGCTTTCCTGATGATGATGGATAACCAGTCTAAGTCCCTGAGTACATCGTTGAGCGGTTTGTTGCCCTGCTATTTGATTATCTGATCAATCTGCGTGTCGTCAGCATGGTCAGACGGCCTCTCCTCGCTAAAGAAAAAAAAAACATTGGAAAGTACTCCACCCACATCAGCAGCTCTTGAACGGCACACAAAGAGAGCAGTTTATCCGAGAGAGTGCTTTCATCTGGAGTTGAACGATGGGGATTGCAAAAGGTGAGCGAAAGTCGTGGCGACCTTTGTGCACCATTCTACAAAAGTTCTAGACACTTGATGTGAACTGATTCACTTCTCCTGCACAGTGGTGTGCAGAGAAAGGTGTAAATGCTGCTAGACCAACTTAAAGTGCACATCCTTGTGTACATAATATGGCAGGGACTGTCACAAAGACTAAACATTGCCCAGTTGGAAAGAGACAACCCAACTAGTCAAGAAGGGTTTTTCATTAACTTTGTGATACCAGCTAGATGTTTCAGTTTTTCGGTCAAGCTGAAACTATCAGAATTGTTTATTTGGTTTCACAAAGTGCACATTATGTACTTTGTGACTCTTGTAACCACACATCTGATGACATGCAAGTGGGATTTTCATCTCAAGAAACCGTCCCCCACCCCTACCCTCAAACTCTCATCACCCCGCCTTTTCCATTGCCCTTTGATGTCTCGTGAGAATGATGAATATATGAACGCCCACTAACCCCACCTTAACACTTGTTCAGAGCCATAGGTCTGTGCTAAGATCTCCTTTACAATTTTTGTGATGTGGCCTGGTGTCCTAATGGTAGATGCAAGCATGCAGCAACCGGTCTGGTGCTGTGATTGGAACGGGCTGGTCACTTTTGTAACTTTTGTTATGAGATTGTGCCAGCGAGTCATATATCTGATAATGAAAGTCTGTTATTAGATTAGTCGTTTACAGTCAAAATCAGTTACTGGAGCATCATCTGGAAGAACAGGAGCTTGGCTGATGGGTAAAAGCAGATTGACAAGTTTTACAAATTCTGAGAATTCTTTTTTTTTTTTTTTTTTTTTTTGCTTTTTAGTACCATAGCAAATATGATTTGAAACTAGAACGGTTTTACTGTATTTCCCACATTATGAAATATCTGTTTCAGTAGTTACAATAGCATGATTATACGCAGTTACCACAACCTAATAAACAATATGTTGTTGTTTAGGCATTAGAGATATTTTCCAGGTCTAATTATGGATTTGCTGGTCAAGGCTATCACATCTTGCTGTGACCTTATTACAGATTTAATTCTCCTGACGTACGGCTGATAGACTTTAAACAACACAAATTCAGTTAGGTTCCGGCTAATCAGTGTTATGAATACAGATCTAGTGCAGCAAAGTATTTGTGTGAATGGTCACAGGTTGTGCGATGAACAAACTCACTGTTTAGAACAATAGTCATCGTAATGTAGTCAGTGCGTGTAGTGACTTAATTTCAAGACTAAATTTATCCATTTGCAGGAAGTGCTGGTAGATCTATGTGCCTCAAAGTGTTCAGATAGCACCACAGTACATTACTGCGACACATGTTGTCTCTGGCTACAAATTTTGTATTTGTGTTCAAAACATTTTAAGTTAAAGGGTTTGCCGGCTAAGGTCATCTGGTTTTACTGTGACCAAATTACCTGTTTAGTGCTAAATCTATTAAGCAAAGTGCCTGAAACGAATAATATACATAATACAACAACACGCTGATTGTTTGAAAATCAAAAGTGATCCTTAAAGGAAAGACTACATTTAGCAGTTACAGTGATGCGGCCGGTGCGTGATGGGTAACCTATTGTCATAGCTATTTGTAGCCAAACGAGGAAAGAATCAAGACGCCTACTGCCTAAATATGTTCATATAGAGTCAAAGTTCATGTGTGCAACAGGTCATACTTTCACTTCACAACCAAACTGTTGGGATTCGTTGAGAAATGATGGGAGCCGCTCAGCAGATGATGTTTTCGAAGACGCCGTATTTGTTCACTTCACGTTGCGTCGATTTTATGAACACATAGTTCCTTAGATTAATTTTTGATAGTCACACACACCACAGAATGAAACAACATCAATAAAAACATTCCACAGAAAGCCTGAACTTTCAATTATTATTTTTTTTTTTCGAACTGTGAGTCGGAAACATGGCTAAATTCGAAGAATCGATGGGACCCGCCTAAAGTCGCAACTTACAGACAGTACCCAGTAAAACCGTTCAAAACGGACTACATTCACACGCTGTCTTGATTCAGAAGGTCTAGGGGAGACGAATAATACCTGTTCACTGCTTATTTCCATTTATTACTTCGCAGATCGGAATTTCTCCGTCTTCGTTGCTTTCAGCATGCAACTGAAATAGGGCAAAAGAGCGCTGTATTTTTCTACATGGTTTTGACAGGCATGCACCTGAAAACATTGAAAATACTACAGTTCCGGAGTGTTTTGTGCAAAGATGCTTACCGACAGCAAAGATAAGACTTCGAAGATGCGATATCAATAAAAAAATCCCGATCTTCATAATTTTGACCCTGACCACGTGTTTTTGTAAATCGCTGGATGCGACTTTAGCCGGTTTTCGCGTGCTGCGTCACACACACACACACACACACACACACACACACACACACACACACACTATATATATATATATATATATATATATATATATATATATATATATAAATTGACGGATTGACAGATGGCATGAGAGCTGTATGGACAGTTATCACTTTGTACGTACGATTCCAGGTAAAATGCAGACATGGCTGAATAATCACTCGTCAGCATTGTCCCAATTTCAAATCGCGACAGAAACCATTAATTTTCAACTCTGTTGCTTCACACACACACACACACACACACACACACACACACACACACACACTCCCCTCCCCCCCCCCACCCCCACGGCCCCCATAACACCATATATATATCCACAGGAAGAGAGGGAGAGGCAGGTAGAGAGATAAAGACAAGGAGCCAGACGGAGACAGAGAAAGAGAGTCACAAAGTACAATTGCTTTCGGTTTCTTTCTTCTTCTTTTTTTTTTCTTTTTCTTTTTTTTGTGGTTCATGCAGTGACGTGCTCAGTGATGACTATTACGAAGGAAATGTCAAGGTGCTGGTGATACCAGATTCTTCAAAAGGTCAAACGATGTTTGAAACGAAATGGAGACTCCTTCATTTGGTAATAAGGCCGCAAAAGAAGAAGGATGAGGAAGATGATGGGAGGAAGGGGGTCGGGGTGGGGGGTTGGGGGGGGGGGCAGGGGGGTGCAGGGGGAGCAGAACAGATGGCGATGAAGAAGAAGCAGCAGAGTAAGAAAGAGAAGGTGAAGAAGAAGAAGAGGAAGAAGAAGGGGGAGTAAGAGGAGGAGGAGAAGAAGAAGAAGAAGGGGGAGGAAGAGGAGGAGGAGGAGAAGAAGAAGAAGAAGGGGGAAGAAGAGGAGGAGAAGAAGAAGAAGGGGAGGAGGAGGAGAAGAAGAAGAAGAAAAAGAAGAAGAAGAAGGGGGAGGAAGAGCAGGAGGAGGAGAAGAGGAAGAAGAAGAAGAAGGGGGAGGAAGAGGAGGAAGAGGAGGAGGAGGAGAAGAAGACGGCGGCGACGACGACAAAAAAGAAAGACAGTTTCAGTTTCAGTTTCAGTAGCTCAAGGAGGCGTCACTGCGTTCGGACAAATCCATATACGCTACACCACATCTGCCAAGCAGATGTCGGACCAGCAGCGTAACCCAACGCGCTTAGTCGGGCCTTGAGAAAAAAAAGGGTGAATAAATAATAGATAAATACATAAAAAAAGAACTACTACTACTACTACTAATACTATGTATAAGGCGCAAAAACGTGATGACAAAGAAAGACAAAGAACAAGAACAATGACCCCAGCAGCCAGAAAACAAACAAGGAACAGCCAGAAAAAGAAACCGTATCAAAAGTAATAAGACTGGCTCCAGAAACAGTTCTGTCCAGATGGAAAGTCCAAAGCCATTGTCCATCCGATAGTACTGTTATCCGAGAACCTTACCGTCTATCTCTGTGTGTGTGTGTGTGTGTGTGTGTGTGTGTGTGTGTGTGTGTGTGTGTGTGTGTGTGTGTGTGTGTGTGTGTGTGTGTTATTTTTACCATGTTTATGCCATTATGTAGTATAGTATTCGCATTCTATGACCTTACGTAACATTGTGTAGTGCGTGCAATGGCATATATAATGTAGTTTTGTGTAGTGTAGACCCTGTTTCTGGGCGGGGACTGGATGAAAAAAAGGGCGCCAGTGCTTATCTATTATCCTCGATAATAAAGAATTTGTCTTGTCTCGTCTTGTCTTGTCTTCTCTCTCTCTCTTGTTGATGTCTTCAAAACGACAAAATGATGTGTGGAATTTGTCCATCTTCCTGCATAAAGCATTCAAATTCAGAGAAATTGCAACTTCATGATAATTATGTTTTGTTACTATCATCAATGTTGTTTCAAGTGATTTTCTTTTTCCTCATGTCTGTTCAAACAAATGCGACGCAACAGATGCTGTGTGTGTACCCCTTCGTAGGGACTATGGCCTAATGAATAAATTATCCGTATCCGTATCCGTCTCTCTCTCTCTCTCTCTCTCTCTCTCTCTCTCTCTATATATATATATATATATATATATACACGGCACTAGGTGATCCCCGGGGTCAACTGAAGATGGTTCGCGCGCGCGCGCGCGCACAACGAAGATGACAGGATTCCGCATTCGTAACCTTTTAAAATCTTCCTATAAACTAGAAATAGGAAGAAAGAAACAAAAGACATAATAATAATAATAATGGATACTTATATAGCACACTATCCAGAAATCTGCTCTAGGTGCTTTACAAAAACGCTTTTTGTTGACATAAAATATTATATCTATGTTACATACACACACCAAAATGTGACTACACACACACACACACACACACACACACACACACACACACACACACACACACACACACACACACTCACACACGCTGCATACACACATTTTAACATACATGTGTATCTAACAGCTACCCTAACACATACGCACACATAGAGAGGCATAAACTTACATAAACACACGTACACACAATACACATTCATATACATGCATGTAGTTATGTACACATACATATGTATACACGCATAGTCAAGCACAGCTAACGCAAAGGAAGTGGACCTGCCACAATTGAACTTATTATTGAGGGAAAAGGTGAGTTTTGAGACGAGATTTAAAAGATGCGAGGGAATCAGAATGACGGAGGTTATCAGGGAGCTTGTTCCACGTCTTTGGCGATTGAAAAGAAAACGATCTGTGTCCACAGGTCTTACTTCTGACGTGAGGTATCCTGAGAAGTCGAGTATCAGAGGAAGAACGGAGCTGGCGAGACGGGGTATAGATATGGATGAGTTCAGAAAGATACTTGGGGCCAGATCCGTTGACTGCAGAAAAGGTCAGAGTGGATAGCTTATAGTCTATTCGATCAGAAACAGGCAACCAGTGGAGAGACTCAAGGAGAGGAGAAACATGGTCAAATTTAGAAGCTCTGAATATGAGTCTGGCAGCGTTATTCTGAATTCGTTGGAGTCTGTCCGCAAAAAAATACCCCCCCCCCCCCAAACAACAACAACAAAAAAGAAAAAAAAGAAGGAAAAAAAAGAAAGAAAGAAAAGAACAGAAAAAAAAGAAAAGAAAAAGAAAAAAAAAAAAAAAAAAAGACAAACCCAAAACTCAACACCAAACACATACATAAAAACGACATTTTCTGAGTTCATCAGCTCCATCTCAGGGAATCGGAGAAACTAATTTCGTTCCTATCAAAAACGGTAAATGATGACCGTGGCAACACACTAATCTATATCAATTACAAGAACCTAGCTGGAGACAATTAATGTTGTTCACCACTTGATATCCTTCCAACACAACCATCCCTTCAATTCCAAGAGAGAGAGAGAGAGAGAGAGAGAGAGGAATTACTTTTTTAAGAGGTTTGCATTCCGAGCAGATCAGTTTCTCAATAAACCATTTTGATGTGTTCGACGTTAGTCAGTTGCTACTGACTTATGACGATAAATTGTATGTTAGATCTGCGTGTATGTGTGTGTGTGTGTGTGTGTGTGTGTGTGTGTGTGTGTGTGTGTGTGTGTGTGTTACATATAGAAAATGATAACAATATAACATATTTCTAATGATAAACTAACAACTATAACAGTGAACCAACTGGACTATTTATCAAGGAGTTGAAAAAGTCATACGTTAGCGATGGACTGTTGAAAATCGTGTGTGTGTGCATACATGCGTGCATGAAAGTGAGTGTGAGAGAGAGAAAGTGCACGCGCGCGCACGTGCCTCGTATAACAGCAAGACAGCAGCTCTTAGCACATAGCTATGAACAGTATATCAATAAAAGTTTCAAGCCAAAGTGCTGTCAGAAGCATTGATGGATGCACCAGTGGCCAGATAATATAACCCGTGGGGCAAAAGGGTGAGATTACACAGTATGTGTGATGCTGTTGCTTGCGGGAATCAGCATCCTGCGAAATAGCCATTATGCTGTTGTGTCCTGTCTGTGCTGTTGTCTCCTGTCTATGCTGCTGTCTATGCTGCTGTCTCCTGTCTATGCTGCTGTCTCCTGTCTATGCTGCTATATGCTGTTGTCTCCTGTCTATGCTGCTGTCTATGCTGCTGTCTATGCTGCTGTCTCCTGTCTATGCTGTTGTCTCCTGTCTATGCTGCTATATGCTGTTGTCTCCTGTCTATGCTGCTGTCTATGCTGCTGTCTCCTGTCTATGCTGCTATATGCTGTTGTCTCCTGTCTATGCTGCTGTCTATGCTGCTGTCTCCTGTCTATGCTGCTGTCTATGCTGCTGTCTCCTGTCTATGCTGCTATATGCTGCCGTCTCCTGTCTATGCTGCCGTCTCCTGTGTATGCTGCTGTCTATGCTGCTGTCTCCTGTCTATGCTGCTGTCTCCTGTCTATGCTGCTATATGCTGCCGTCTCCTGTCTATGCTGCCGTCTCCTGTCTATGCTGCTATATGCTGTTGTCTCCTGTCTATGCTGCTGTCTATGCTGCTGTCTCCTGTCTATGCTGCTGTCTCCTGTCTATGCTGCTATATGCTGCCGTCTCCTGTCTATGCTGCCGTCTCCTGTCTATGCTGCTATATGCTGCCGTCTCCTGTCTATGCTGCTATATGCTGTTGTCTCCTGTCTATGCTGCTGTCTATGCTGCTGTCTCATGTCTATGCTGCTGTCTCCTGTCTATGCTGCTATATGCTGCCGTCTCCTGTCTATGCTGCTGTCTCCTGTCTATGCTGCTGTCTCCTGTCTATGCTGCTGTCTCCTGTCTATGCTGCTGTCTCCTGTCTATGCTGCTGTCTCCTGTCTATGCTGCTATCTCTTGTCTATGCTGCTGTCTCCTGTGTATGCTGCTGTCTATGCTGCTATCTCTTGTCTATGCTGCTGTCTCCTGTCTATGCTGCTGTCTCCTGTCTATGCTGCTATCTCCTGTCTATGCTGCTATCTCCTGTCTATGTTGCTATCTCCTGTCTATGTTGCTGTCTCCTGTCTATGCTGCCATCTTCAGTCTATGCTGCTGTCTCCTGTCTATGTTGCTGTCTCCTGTGTATGCTGTCTCCTGTGTATGCTGCTGTCTCCTGTCTATGCTGCTGTCTCCTGTCTATGCTGCCATCTATTGTCTATGCTATCTCCTGTCTATGCTGCTGTCTCCTGTCTATGCTGCTGTCTCCTGTCTATGCTGCTGTCTCCTGTCTATGCTGCTGTCTCCTGTCTATGCTGCTGTCTCCTGGCCAGAAAAATGTATGGTAATTGGCCAGATTAATCAGTCATTGTTCAGAAAGTGTTGATGTTGTTGTTACGATGATGATGTTGATTGTGATGGTAGTGGTGACGATGATAATGATATCATTTTTTGTCATTGTCATCATTACTACTACTACTACTGTCATATTATTATTATTATTATCATTATTATTATTATCATCATCATTACTACTACTAGTCATTAGTAACAGCAGTAGCAGCAGCAATAGCAGTAGTAGTAGCTTTGTGTATCTCCACTAAATGACGATTGAGCTTTTGAAACAAATCTTTAATCGCCAGTGCACGAGTTTGTCCGACAGCACCTGATGGCAATCAGATTCCTAGGTAAATAACCTACAAACGAAAGCTGCAGCAGTGAGTAAAGCCATTGTGGTGGCTTTTATTGCCACTTTGGTGAGCATTCAGTGGAATTTTTTTTTAACAGCTCGTGGGGCTTATGGCCGACATAGCAGCGTCATCAGTTTTGAGTTCTATTCTTTCAGACGTTGGTAGTTTTGACGTTTAAGACCTATATCTCTCTGTCTCTCCCTCTGTGTGTGTGTGTGTGTGTGTGTGTGTGTGTGTGTGTGTGTGTGTACAACAAACCTGTTTATGTGGACCAATATGCTTTTTTTTTCTTAAATATTGTATTTGATATTGCATGTTCACATCCACTTTGTTTATAATTATGTCCCCCTTTGGACCGAAGGGCCCCATGAGCCTTTGTCAAATAAAACAATTGTTCTTGTTCTCTCTCTGTCTGTCTGTCTGTCTGTCTGTCTGTCTGTCTCTCTCTCTCTCTCTCTCTCTCTCTCTCTCTCTCTCTCTCTCTCTCTCTCTTTCAGTGATCTCAGTAACTACGATTTCAACACTTGAAATGGATTGTTTGTTTGATTGCTTGTTTGTTGTTGTTTTTGCTTTGTTTTTTTGTTGTTGTTTTTTTTTGTATTTTTACATTTCATTCAGTGTTGTAAAATGACTGTAAAAACCATTTTCAAAGGAATTGTTTCCATTCTTCTTCTTTTTTTTCTTTTTTTTTTTCTTTCTTTTTGTTGTTGTTGTTGTTGTTGTTGTTTTTTGTTTGTTTGTTTTTTTTGTTTTGTTTTGTCATGAAAATCATTTTCAAAAGGGTTGTTTGCATGCATTTGTTTTGCCATTAGCCCAGGAAAGGAACTCCAAACAGAGGGATTACAAATGAAATGAACTGGAAAACACACACACACACACACACACACACACACACACACACACACACACACACACACACACACACACACACTCTCACACACACACACACACACAAAGACACGAAGCAAGATTATTTGGATCTTCACCATAGCAACACGAAACAGCAGACTGTAAACAATGACGACAGTATTATTTCTGCATTCCTTGCTTTGTAGGAGTGTGGGCTTTGCTTGCATAATAGGTCTTTCCCACCCCACCCCACACACACCCACCCCGCCACCTAGGCATCCATACTCCGTTTACCTGGGTACTGTATAGTGGGTAGGGTATGCTCGTGACGTGTTTAGCAACTCAGGGACCAAAAGTGAATCACAAAATCTTTAAAGTGCGCATTTTGAGTTTCCTTTCAGCCGTGGATACACGGTGGACTTGGTATATCATGTGTTTGGAAGACCAGAAGAAGAAGAAACTAAAAGAAATCACACACACACACACACACACACACACACACACACATGCTCACATATCAGCCGATCATATACCAACTTGCGATATGTTAAAGTCTCACATCTCTGAACTGAAATCATCTTCAGTGTTGACGATTTTCAACAGTCCATCGCTAACGTATGACTTTTTCAACTCCTTGATAAATAGTCCAGTTGGTTCACTGTTATAGTTGTTAGTTTATCATTAGAAATATGTTATATTGTTATCATTTTCTATATGTAACACACACACACACACACACACACACACACACACACACACACACACGCAGATCTAACATACAATTTATCGTCATAAGTCAGTAGTAACTGAAATATAGCCACGGAACAAATGTTGACTGTTGGTACCATTCACACACACACACACACACACACACACACACACATACACGCAGATCTAACATACAATTTATCGTCATAAGTCAGTAGCAACTGAAATATAGCCACGGAACAAATGTTGACTGTTGGTACCATTCACATTAGTTATCCTATTTCCATTAAGCTTTCAACGTGATCTTTTCGTCATCATTCTAAACGTATCGATGAACACATTTTAGGAGAAAAAAAAGAGGCTCCATATTGTTAATCTATGAAAGCAGTTCTTTAATATTGGTCACATCAGTTGCCGTCGGCGAAACAGTGTTGGTATTGGTGGTGAAGATTATTAGATGTTGTTAGATGTATATGACTGCATGGTTTTAATAAGTACTTAGTCTGGTGTTATGTATTCAGATATTGTGATACTGGTGTCAAGCGTTGTGACATATGTACATTATGATGTATTGTGATGTATGACCTGTGTGGCGAGTGTTGTGTAGTATGTGATGACGTTGTATACGTATGAACATAACCTAGTGTTTTAGTGCTTGGTTGGATATTTGTAGATGCTCATGCATTGAAAGCTATCTTTTTTTTTCCCCCAAAAGTGTTCATGCAAGTTTTACACGGCAGTTGTTACATTTTACAACGCAGTTGAGCACATTTTATATAGAAAGGCGTCAATGTACATGCTATCATTATGGTTGTTTTGTATCCCCTTGTTGGTTCATCAATCCGTTGACTCGTGACTTCCCACCATCACAACGCTGCATGTCTGCTCCCGTCGCCCCAGCTTTGATCTTGCTGTTGATTATACAGGCGCCGGGCAGACGCGCTGAAATGGTGGCGTCAACAATGCTCGATGACTGGCCGCTTGCAGGCGCGTGATCTGCATTGACATTTGCTGGTGGGGGTGGGTGGCCTGTCTGTTTGGCTCGCCGTTGGTCACTGCGGGGAAAACTAATTGGGATGGAGAGGAAGTGCGGTGGTTAATCAGTAGGTAGGTAGGTAGGTGGGTGGGTGGGTGAGTGGGTCAGTTAGCTTGCCTGTCAGTCAGCCAGTCAGTTCTTCGTTCCTTTCTTCCTCCCTCTGTCTGATAGTTTTTATTTGAATCATTTGCCTTTTACGTTTGTATTTACTAATTTCATTTGGTTGCTTTTTTTATTTTTATTTTTTTTATTTTTTTTTTTTTTTTTTACTGTTTGTGTTTCAGACACCTGTATACCAATTTGTTTATTTTGTCTAATCATCTCATTTCTTTTCATGTTAACATTTTACACAAGTGTAGGGTATGTTGTCATGGAACTAGAGAAATCGTAAAGTGGAAAGACAGATGAAGGAATATTTTGGGGGGAAAAAAAAAGAAGAAGAAGTAGGTTTTAAGACCAGGCATGAAGGTGCTGCCTCTCTCTATTCCACAGTCTTGGTTCATTGTTGATTGTTTGCTTTTGGATACGTGTTTCTATTTCAGCCGAACAATTTCGGTCAATGCTTATCGGCACTATGTATTGTAACCCTCTTGCCAAAAGGGTATCTTTGCCAACGGCAAAAAATCAGTGTCAGTGTCAGTCTGAAATAAAGAAATCTTCAATAACCTGGCGTACTGTACCCCTCCCTCCTTTCCAATTATTTCTACGCTGTTTAGACAGTGCAACATGGAAGCAGGATCCTAGTTTCATCATTTGGTAACCCACCCGGTTCGGTGCACGGTACTCGTCCACGCCACCCCAACAATTGGCTGTCAAATGAAGGTTCCGCCTGTACCATCGAGGCTTTTCGGATTCTGCAGACTGTAGTTTTCTGCCGCAATCATTTATTCCCCTCTCTCTCTCTCTCTCTCTCTCTCTCTCTCTCTCTCTCTCTCTCTCAGAACCTTCCTCATCCTCCATTCCCCATTTTGATGTGTAATGCGGTGTGTGTTGTGTGTGTTTGTTTCTTTGATTTTTTGTTCATTTTTTTCCTATGCATTTTACTAACACCATGCTAGTGCCTGTATGCCGTGTGTGTGTGTGTGTGTGTGTGTGTGTGTGTGTGTGTGTGTGTGTGTGTGCGTGTTTTGTGTGTGTGTGTGTGTGTGTGTGTGTGTGTGTGTTGTTTTGTTTTGATTTATGCATATTTTTTTCCTCTGTTGTGGATCTCTGCTAACACCATGCTTTCAATTTATTAAATATTGTGTAGTGTAGACCCTATTCAGGGCGGGGACTGGATGTAAAAAGCACACCAGTGCTTATCTATTATCCTCGAAATAAAGAATTTGTCTTGTCTTCTCTCTCTCTCTCTCTCTTATGACATGTGGCACACGGAATTGTAAAAAAAAGGATTGAGATTTAATCTATTTCTCTCCGCGCGGATGAAATCACCACTGATATGTGTAATCCCCCCCCCCCTCTCTCTCTCTCTCTCATACAAAGCGTTAGCTTCTACGAACATTTTTTTTCTCGAAATTCTGATTCTGTCCCTCTTTCTATATACACACCCACCTCCCCCATTCCCCGCCGACCAGAGCACTTCTCTCAACCCCATTACACACGCACGCACACAGACAGAGACACAGACACACACACACACAGACAGAGACAGAGACAGACACAGACAGACAGAAAGAGATACACATACAAATATTCACATAAATATGTACACACACACACACACACACACACACACACACACACATACATGCACACACACACACACACACACACACACACACTTACTTACTTCCACGCTCCTTCACTTCGCTTACATTTATTTCACCAGAGTTGGTTCATACAACTTGTTGTATTGATTTCCCCTAGTTTGCATTCGCAGCATCTCTTAACGCTTGAGGTCTCAGAGATCTCCATAACAATACTTCGTCTGTTCCTTGCCATCACGGTAAATACAACTGGTTCCGATTTTTTTTTTCCACTCCGCCAGACTTTTCTGAACACGCCGAGAGCTTTCTCGGCGACTTGCCGCCAACATGCTGATCTCGCGACCCCATTTCAAAGCGATCCTTGTTTGTCATTCGGTGATTCGTGCTGGCCTCGCTTGATTAGCTTGTCGGGGGTTAGCATGGATTACGTCACGACACGTTTTTTTTTTTTTTTTTTTTTTTTTCCCCCCCTAAGGGTTCGTTACCGGCCCGGGTGAGATGAGTTCATGGATAGCTGTCATCCATGTTTACAGATGAAAGCTATCCATGAACTTGCCTCACCCTATATACACAGATGACAGCTATCCATGAACTTATATCACCCTATATATACAGATGAAAGCTATCCATGAACTTATATCGCCATATATATAGAGATGACAGCTATCCATGAACTTATATCACCCTATATACACAGATGACAACTATCCATGAACTTATATCACCCTATATATACAGATGACAGCTATCCATGGACATATCACCCTATATATACAGATGACAGCTATCCATGAACTTTATCACCCTATATATACATATGACAGCTATCCATGAACTAATATCACCCTATATATACAGAAGACAGCTATCCATGAACATATCACCCTGTATATATATATATATATATATATATATATATATATATATATATATATATATATATATATATATATGCAGATGACAGCTATCCATGGACATATCACACTATGTACACAGATGACAGCTATCCATGAACTTATATCACCCTATATATACAGATGGCAGCTATCCATGAACTAATATCACCCTATATATACAGATGACAGCTATCCATGAACTAATATCACCCTATATATGCAGATGACAGCTATCCATGAACTAATATCACCCTATATATACAGATGACAGCTGTCCATGAACATATCACCCTGTATATATATATATATATATATATATATATATATATATATATATATATATATATATATATATATATATATATATATATATATATATATATATATATATGCAGATGACAGCTATCCATGGACATATCACACTATGTACACAGATGACAGCTATCCATGAACTTATATCACCCAATATATATATACAGATGACAGCTATCCATGAACTAATATCACCCTATATATACAGATGACAGCTATCCATGAACTAATATCACCCTATATATGCAGATGACAGCTATCCATGAACTAATATCACCCTATATATACAGATGACAGCTATCCATGAACTTATATCACCCTATATATATATATATATATATATATATATATATATATATATATATATATATATATATATATATATATATATATATATATATATACAGATGACAGCTACCCATGGACATATCACATTATGTATACAGATGACAGCTATCCATGAACTTATATCACCCTATATATACAGATGACAGCTATCCATGAACTTACCTCACGCTATATATACAGATGACAGCTATCCATGAACTTATATCACCCTATATATACAGATGGCAGCTATCCATGAACTTACCTCACGCTATATATACAGATGACAGCTATCCATGAACTTATATCACCCTATGTATACAGATGACAGCTATCCATGAACTTATATCACCCTATGTATACAGATGAGAACTATCCATGAACTTATATCACCCTATATATACAGATGACAGCTATCCATGAACTTATATCACCCTATATACACAGATGACAGCTATCTTATATCAGCCTAAAAATAGAGATGACAGGTATCCATGAACGTATCTCACCCCCCCCCACACACACAAACACACAAATATATATATATATATATATATCTATATCTATATATCTATATATATATATATATATATATATATATATATATATATATATATATATATATATAAGGTATCCATGAACTTATCCCACCCTCTCTCTCTCTCTCTCTCTCTCTCTCTCTCTCTATATATATATATATATAAGGTATCCATGAACTTATCTCACCCTCTCTCTCTCTCCCTCCCTCCCTCTCTCTCTCTCTCTCTCTGTATATATATATATATATATATATATACACACACAGATGACAGCTATCTATGAACTTATGTCACCCCTCTCTGTCTCTGTCTCTCTGTCTCTTTGTCTCTGTCTCTCTCTCTGTCTCTCTCTCTCTCTCTCTCTCTCTCTCTCTATATATATATATATATATACAGATGACAGCTATCCATGAACGTATCTCCCCCTATATACACAGATGACAGCTATCCATGAATATATATCACCCTATATATACAGATGACAGCTATCCATGACCTTTGGCTAAGCTATAAGCAACAAGGACAAGAACAAGCCATGAACTTACCTCACCCCATAGAAATTATACAGATGAAGTGTTCACCAATGGGATCATTGTAGTTGATCCTTACTGATCGCAAATGTTCCGTAAAGTGATCGTTTCAGGTGCGGCCAGTTTCGCCCACATGGTTAATCCTTACTGATCCCAAAGGTTCTGTTAAGTGGTCTTTCAAGACGCAGCCAATCTCGCCCACATGGTTAATCCTTACTGATCCCAAAGGTTCTGTTAAGTGGTCTTTCAAGATGCGGCCAGTCTCGCCCACATGAAATTTGACACACAGGGTACAGGTCAGGATGTACACTATGTTGGTAGATCTACAGCTGAGTGTGCACAGAAAACTTGCCCACAAGACCGGTGAATGTTTTGGAAGAGTATTGTGGTAAATCCGTGCCCCCCCCCCCTTCCCTAAATTAAACAATTCGATTTTTCTCAGTAAACACGAACACTTTTACGGCCTTGCATTGATATTGAAGTGTATCAAACTGACAATCTATCAGGAGGCTTTCATGAAATGGGAAGTCCATTTTCCCAGTATTTTCCCGCGGGAACTAAATTCTTCGCTTCAAAACTCACAAACCAAGACAGTAAAACAAAACAAAAAAAGTCATATTAAAGTCTATTTTTTAAGAAACAAGATAATATCCGCTCTACATTTCACCGTCTTGCTTATCAATCGAAAACAAGAAACATCAAAATATTTTCTTCGCTGACAACTGGTAACACACAATGACTAGAATCCACAAGCACAAAAATATAATTTTCTGCATCAGCTGCTATAAAGAAGGTAAAGAAGGAAAAGGCCAAAGACTTTTAATTCCGAATGAATAAACATCAGAGGACGATGAGAGAGAACAGGAAAGAAAAAACAAAACAAAAACACACAAAACAAAACAAAAACAAACAAAACAAAACAAAACAAAAACCCAAACAAACAAACAAACAAACGGGGGAAAAAAGCTACATGCCTTCCATTTGTCAAATGTAAGTGAACTTCAGCACGCAATATGCATGCATGCAATATCTTGTCAAATGATGTTATCGATATTTTTGTTTCGAGTTGATAGATAGCATTGCACTTGTTGGATCGCATAAAAGTGTTTTAGAGAATTTTAAGGTAAGCATGCGGACGTATGGACTAGAGCAATTTAAGATGGAATTTAAAAAAAAGTATGCGTCTTCATTCATAAAGATATAGAAATAAAGTTAGATTACTGATTTTAATTTGAGTAGTAACAGATTTCAATGGATATTCCAATGCCTTACACTTTTACATCTTGCTTAACTCGCTATCAGATGCCTACACCAAGCATTGTTTGGAAAGGACAGATAAGTTCCCAACTGGTGAATCAGGAACCCAGTGCACAACACTCAGTCTATTGCCAGTTTATGTATATTTCAGCTTGAAAGTATGCATACAATCATAAGGTTTCATCGGTCGGATGTTCTAAAGAAGACACTGTGGTCATTGTATACGTCATGTCCTAGAAATCGTCTTCTTCTCCCTCAACTATTTGAAGTATCATTGGTGCGCCACACAGAACTGTTCACCAGATTCCTCCAGGTCTGTCGATTGTGTATCAAAGCCTGGGTCTCCGTGGATGGCTTTATTGCCCATTCTGCAATGTTGTCAGTCCGTCGTATTTTCTGTTTCCCCATCCGTCTCCCTCCCTCAACAGATCCTGGGAGGGTTGTTTTAGCAAGGCCATTGGGTCTTGTTACGTGGCCATACCAGCGTAGCTTTCTTTTCTTTACTGATGTCAGCAGATCTTCATATGGTGCAGTGTCCTGCTTGGTGGACTGGTGCACTTGTTCTTTGGTGGTGTGATACCAGTGCATGCAGGAGTCTGGTCTTGTGTTGCCTAGAGATATTGCTGTCCTTCCTGACATGTTTCAGTCTGGGCAGTGCTGTTTTCTTCGCTACCCTTGAGTGGATTTCTGGTTTGGATCATTCATTGCTGATGATGGATCCCAGGTAGGTGAACTGTTGAACAGTTCCTAGTTTCTGTCCCTGGACAGTGATATCAGTAGTGATGGTGGTGTTGTGACTGGCCATTAACTTAGTCTTTTCGGCGCGAATTTCCATGCCATATTATCTTGTCGATGTTTCATCAAGGTTTTTAACAAGCCGGGCGAGTTCTTGCTCACTACCTGCCAAGCCGTCAATGTCGTCTGCGAAGCGAAAGCGTGCTGGTTCTTCCACCAATGCTGAATGTGTCTGACATGATTTGCAAGCGCGTCAGTTACGATGCATTCCAAGAATATTTTGAACAGCGTGGGAGACAGAAGGCAGCTCTGACAGACTCCAATTGAAGAATGGAACCTTTCCCCAAGAGCACCCTATGTGAGTACCACACTGGTCGCTTTGAATAAGATTTTGCCAGATGTTATTTCATTTTGATTGTGGTCCACAGTGCTTCCTGCATGAAGTCTACAAAGACGTGGTAGACCCTCTGATGTTCGAGGTTTTTTTTAAATTTTTAAAAAAAAAATTTTTATAAACGGAACGCAGGTTAAAGATTTATTTTTTCTTCTTCTTCTTCTTCTTTTTTAACGGAACGCAGGTGAAAGATTTCTTTGATGGCACTTCTGCTTTTGTAGAATCCAGGCTTCAGCAATGATGGTATCTGCTTGCGGATGTAATCTGTCCAGAATGATTTTGAGCATTGCTTTGCTAGCATGATGAATCTCGCACTGTTAGTACTCTTGGGTCTCCTTTGCTCTGTTTGTTGTAAAGGTCAGAATACAGCAAAGATGACTGAAGGGTACAGCTGACAACAATATACAAAAAGCAACATGAGTTGTTTGTAAAATGTATGCAAAATGACGGTAGTTCATACCATGTATGCGATCTGACTTGTGTCTCAGCAGATAGATCGAGTTTCTCATTTTAAGACACGAGGAAAGTTGGAGAACTCCCTCCCCTCCCTCCCCCCCCCCCCCCACCCCCCAACCGTTTTTTTGTTGTTGCTTGTGAGCCACGAAAGCCTCACTTATTTTTTTTCGAGCAGCGTTTATTTCTTCCCTGTTCAGTTGTAACAAATACAATTAAGAACTCCTATCATTATTTTAAGATCAAGTGACATTAGTTTGCAACATTCTGTTTTTGCTATTTTTGCTGAAATCACGCCAAAATGATCCTTATATATATATATATTTCCTTTATCACCAGCTTGGTAAACTGCAAGCTCTAAAATGAACATGAATTCGCACACGTATGATCTCTGACATATGAAGACGTTGATAAAACATTTACTTCGCCCATATTCATCAAGTTTGAAAAGTTCAAATATTCATCATGCCAAATTCGAATCAACTGATCGCCATTCATCCAAAGAACGAAACGGTTGCTGTTTAGTTTGGACAAACAGACGCTAACAACAATGGACAGAAATATAAACAGGCAGACTCGTCTGGATCATCACACGGACTCTCTTTGTTTGTCTTTGTCGGCGTGGGTCTCCTCAGGTGTCCCTTCGTTCCGTCCATTTCACCTGCCACCCTCTAGTGACGGCCCCCAATCTCTCCTAGAATAGTTGAAAAACTTTGAGAACTGATTATGAACTAGTATTTTTCATATAGGAAAGAATAGTAAAGTAAAGAAAAATCAGTAACATAGGACAATAATCACGGTGGCCATTTCTGATCTTCTTCGGCGTGTATTTTAATCTGCTCCCCTAACTGTTGTGCTCTTCAGGTGTATGACTCACGACGCTTATGCCTGGATCCCCACCTCCCTCCATCCCCAGCCTCTCCCAATGATACATCCTGACTCTTTCTGCCATTGTTCAAATTCTAGCAGTTCGCAAGGATCTGTCGACGACACTGCCCTTCTGCTGGGTGGAATCGGTGGTGCTCGTGCTGATCTTGTCCGGATTCAACACACCTAGTATTGTTATTACGCTACCTGCTGCGGCACGTGTGTACTTTGAAGAACGTGTTATACTTCACGCTGCAGTATGATGTAAACAATGCTCCTTGCCTGACAGATCACTGTTTTCCTGTCATAGCTCAGAACATGGGCCACCAGACGACACCCCTTCCGAATGACCGCTCGTTTCTGTTCAGTGATATTACCGACTGTCTTTCTTTCTTTATAAAAATTATATATTTGACTGTGCTTTCATATCTGTGAAACCGCATGTTTGGTGCACATCTGTTATGCATGTGTGGGTGTATGTGTGAATTTGTGTCTTCATGTTTTACATTTATTTGCTTATTTATCATCATTGTTGTCTTATTTATTTATTTATTTATTATTATTATTTTATCATTATCATTACTACTACCTTTTTTTTATATATATCATAATAATTATTTATTTATTTATTTATGTAAGCTTATCTATTATTTATTCACCCTTTTTTTTCTCAAGGCCTGACTAAGCGCGTTGGGTTACGCTGCTGGTCAGGCATCTGCTTTGCAGATGTGGTGTAGCGTATATGGATTTGGCCGAACGCAGTGACGCCTCCTTGAGCTACTGAAACTGAAACTGAAACTTTCTTTCTTACTTACTGTCCGTTACGCCATTTTGCATGCAGGGCAGGTAAGGCCTGTCATGCCAACCCTCAGCTTATATCACAGATTGACATAAGCTTACAGCTGGGCAGACAGCAAAGTGAGAGCTGTATTATCAATGGTTTCTCCAGTCAATGGGAAATCATTTACAGCTTGGTCTTTTGTGAAGGACTATGACTCTCAAACTAGGAGGCAAGATTGCACTGGCTCTAAATGTTGCAGCCTTGGGGGCTAGCTGGCCTTTGGGAACCATCCCAACACCGACTGTCCTAAAACCCTCGTGGCCGAGAGAGTGGGGATGTGACATGGGCAAGACATTCTCCACTATAATCAAATTCCAGCCCAAAATGTCGGGACAGCTGTTGCCTACTCTGCTGTCCTGATGGTCACGAATTACTATAATATACATGGTTATAACTTTACCTCATCATCACACCGGCAGAACTTATTTTCTGTTCTAGTCACAAAGGTCACAAAGGCCGAGAGAGTGGGGATGTGACATGGGCAAGACACTCTCCACTATAATCAATTCTAGCCCAGACAGTCGGGTTATCAGTTGGCTCCTCTGCTCTGATGGTCACAGTCGGACACGTATAGAGCAGCAAAGAATCTGTTGCTGTTTCCGGGAATAACTAAGCTATTTTCTTTACGGGACCGGGCTGTTAGCCATGTACCTTGGCCCCCCCAACCTGGAGGACCAGAAGATCGCGCTTTGTCCAGCCTCTACCCTTCAACCTGTGGCTTGGGTGGCCCTACCAGGAACATAGGCTCCCGCCGGCATATAGCTCCTTTGGTCCCTTAGGTACGCAAGCCCCCTCACCACGATAAGGTGGCAATCTTCGGGCACATGAAAAACAAGAAAGGAAAAAAAAGTTGGGGAGATATAATTGAAAGGAATTCAACACATGCAAGTCACTGCTCTCTGCGCCATGGTCTTAAGAAATATGTAATTATATATATTTCTTTTAGTAATGATCAATCGCTGAATAACAAAAAGACAACTAAAACCAACAGTTTATACACGTCCACGTTCACTGATGAATGATGTGGACTATGGTTTGAATATTGTCAGCTGTACTGCATTTTTCTCTCTATTCCCTTGTAACGTGTTTGAATAAAAAATAATAATAAAAACAAGTGCGATAAAGTTGTGTGTGTGTGTATGTATGTATGTATGTATGTATGTATCTCTCTCTCTCTCTCTCTCTCTCTCTCTCTCTGTGTGTGTGTGTGTGTGTGTGTGTGTGTGTGTGTGTGTGTGTGTGTGTGTGTGTGTTTATATATCAAAACAAGTTTTTGATTGTTTTGTCTCAAGATACTTCCTTGTGAATGTGACCAGGTATTCCAAAGCAGCTGCAGATGACGTCTGAACAAAGAATATCAGTCCAGGAGACTGCTAAACCTGTTTGAAGTCTGAACAGGAAATGGAAATGTTCACGCGCTGTCCCAATCCTTACGTCGATTGGTGCCTCGAGACCACGGGAGATTGTTGGTCAGGCGATGATTTGTCGGTCTGTTTGGTGCTAACACGCTCTCTCTCTCCCTCCCTCCCTCTCTCTCTCTCTCTCTCTCTCTGTGTGTGTGTGTGTGTGTGTGTGTGTGTGTGTGTGTGTGTGTGTGTGTGCTGTTGTTGTTGTTGTTATTGTTGAGCAGGATGGAGTATGCAGTCTGTCAGTTTCTTACTTTGTCAATGAACATTAACTCCCTTTCTTCTTTGCTCCCTTTGTTCTCTCCACTTTGTCTTCCTTACTTTTTGTTCTTCTTATTTTCCGTCTTTCTTTGTTCGTTCTTTCCTTTCTTTTCTCTTTCTCCCCATTTCGTTCTTTCATTCGCTCTTCTTCCCTAATTCGTAATCACTCCTTCCTTCTATCCTTTCTTTCTTTCTTCTTTCTGTCCTTCATCCCTCATTTCTTTCTTTGCTGTCATACATTCCTTATTTATTTCTTCTTTCTGTCCTCCATCCTTCATTTCTTTCTTTGCTGTCATACATTCCTTATTTATTTCTTCTTTCTGTCCTTCATCCTTCATTTCTTTCTTTGCTGTCATACATTCCTTATTCATTTCTTTCTTCTGTCCTCCATCCTTCATTTCTTTCTTTGCTGTCATACATTCATTATCCATTTCTTCTTTCTATCATTCATCCCTCATTTCTTTCTTTGCTGTCATACATTCCTTATTTATTTCTTCTTTCTGTCTTTCATCCTTCATTTCTTTCTTTGCTGTCATACATTCATTATCCATTTCTTCTTTCTATCATTCATCCCTCATTTCTTTCTTTGCTGTCATACATTCCTTATTCATTTCTTTCTTCTGTCCTCCATCCCTCATTTCTTTCTTTGCTGTCATACATTCATTATCCATTTCTTCTTTCTATCATTCATCCCTCATTTCTTTCTTTGCTGTCATACATTCCTTATTTATTTCTTCTTTGCTGTCATACATTCCTTATTTATTTCTTCTTTCATTTATTTCTTCTTTCTGTCTTTCATTCCTTATTCTTTTATGCCCTTCACTCCTTTTTCTTTTTTATATCCTATATTCCTCACGTCTTCTTTCTTCTAATTCCTTCATTCTTCATTTCTTTCTTTCTGTCGTTCACTCATCATGTCTTTCTTTTTCGTCCTTTACTCCTTTTTTTTTCTCCTTTCCGTCCCTCACTCCTTATTTCTTTTTGTGTGTCCTTAATTCCCCTTTCCTTCTTTTTCTGTTCTCCATTCCTCTTTCTTATTTTTTTCAATCCTTTTTTTTCTTTCATTTTTTTATCTTCTATTCCTTCTTTCTTTTTTTGTCCTTTGTTTTTCATTTCTTTCTTCTTTCTGTCCTTCGTTCCTCTTTCTTTCTTTTAATCATTTCTACAGCTTCTCTCTGTTTCGTTATTTCCCCTCTTCCCCTCCTTTTAGGAGAAAAAAAAATTGTGGCCTGTAGATTTTAATAATAATAATAGTCAGCACTGTTCCCTTGCAGTTCAGAAATCAATAAACTGTCCGTGACACAGAGCACGTGATAATCAAACCCGGAAGACCGTTGACCCTGAAGACATCGTCGATGCCATTATCTCTTCCCCGGGATTTTCTGAGTATCGATCCCATCAGCGCTGACAGCGCTGCGTACAGCTGCGCCAAGGACGCCATCTGTCTGTTCTGTGACCCTCAGATCTGCCACTCCCCCCCCCCCACTCCCCTCCGCCCCTATCCCCTCCACCCGCTATGTCCTGCTTCCAATCATCGGTTTGGAATTAGCCGGCAGGGCAGATGTCGTGTGGGTATGGTTTTGAAATTTTTGGTCACCTCATACTTCGCTTGACACAACCAAGGTTTGGGATTCGTAGTGCTGTCGTGTTCGTAAAGGACAGCATTTCGCTTATAAGAGCTGCTGTCATTGTCTGATCCAGCAACGCGTATTATCGCTGAGTGTGGACATACTTTGGACGAAACTTGGCTTGTTGTACGAAACCTTACACAACTTCGACTCTGGCGAGTTAACGGCTTGATCTTCAATATCCACATTCTGTACTAACTTTGAACAAAATGTCAAGGCAAGACACTGGTTATTGTGACATTTCGAAATGGACGCCTCGGTTAAAGCCGGGTTGACATTAATCTGGAGTATACGACACTTAGTCTACTGTTCTTACTGCAACAGTATCACCACACCACACACACAGACACACACACACACACACACACACACACACGCACGCACGCAAAAACGCACGCGCGCGCGCGCACACACACACACACACACACCATTTTCTGTTATTCCCATTGCAGTAGTTTCTTACACACACACACACACACACACACACACACACACACACACACACACACGCGCGCGCGCGCGCGCGCGCGCGCGCGCATGCACTGCACACAAATACACACACACACACACACACACACACACACACACACACACACACACACACACACACACACACACACACACACACACACACACACTGCTCGGTATTTTTGCTGCAGCAACAGTTTTCGGGTTCAGCAAAAAGTAAGCAAACAGAATTGTGACGGGGAGAATTGAAAGGCAGGAAGACAAAAGGAAAAAAACACTGAAACAGGCAAGACCGACAGAGAGACAGAGGGATAGATATCATCATTCACAACAGAAATACAATCACACATTCGTATTGCGAAATAGGATGTTTCACTACTTACCTATCCCCTTCTCGAGGTATACCAAGCATTGACTGACAGTACCCTTTGTGAAAACTCACTTTCGATTCAGACAACACTGTCACAATGAGGAAAAACAACAAAAAACAAAACAAAAACAAAACCAAAACGACGGAGAAGAAGAAGAAAACAAAAACCTGTTCCAGAAATCTGAGCTCATTATTTTTTTAGCAGTGTTACCATTGTTACCACAGGGAAAAGCGACCAGAAACAATCATGATCACACAGCTTTTCTGACGGGCGCAATAGCCGAGTGGTTAAAGCGTTGGACTGTCAATCTGAGGGTCCCGGGTTCGAATCACGGTGACGGCGCCTGGTGGGTGAAGGGTGGAGATTTTTACGATCTCCCAGGTCAACATATGTGCAGACCTGCTAGTGCCTGAACCCCCTTCGTGTGTATATGTAAGCAGAAGATCAAATACGCACGTTAAAGATCCCGTAATCCATGTCAGCGTTCGGTGGGTTATGGAAACAAGAACAAACCAGCATGCACACCCCCGAAAACGGAGTATGGCTGCCTACATGGCGGGGTAAAAACGGTCATACACGTAAAAGCCCACTCGTGTGCATACGAGTGAACGTGGGAGTTGCAGCCCACGAACACAGAAGAAGAAGAAGACACAGCTTTTCTATGAGCAAATATCATGCTCTACGTGCATCATTTGTGCAGACTGGGGACAGAAAAAGACAGGAGAAAAAGCCCAGAGAGAGAGAGAGAGAGAGAGAGAGAGAGAGAGAACCAATACCGACTAAGCTTGATAGGTCGTGGGAGTGAGACAGGACAGCTTGAGCAAACTGTACAATGTCAGAGTATGACAGAAAGCCAAATGCATTTCAAGTGACAGCAGCTGTACGCTGGCAAATTATTAGAGAGAGAGAGAGAGAGAGAGAGAGATTCAGATTCAGATGGTTTATTCATTTTAGGCCTAGGCCCCTCATGAAGGGGAAAGTGAACAGACAATAATCATATCATTTAAGACATAAAGATCAAAACAATGCAGCTATGGATATATCAGGTTAATCAGGAACATTAAGAAGTGAGAATTTCCCTGTATCTAAATGCTTTGTAGAAAAACAGAGACAAATTTCGCACAACATCATGGTCAGTACAAGACAACAATAGAACCAATTTGAAGAGACAAGGTTGTCGATAGTATCTGGGTCGAATAAAAGTTTCTCTGATTTCTTTCAGTACTTCACAACAAAGAACAAAATGAACTTCATCTTCTTTTGAACGTTTACACATAGGACAAATCAGATCAGATTCTTTCACTTTTTTGTATCTATACCTATGTACAGCCAAATCAGAAATACCCAGTCTAAACCTTGTTGTGATATGTTGAGAGAGAGAGAGAGAGAGAGAGAGAGAGAGAGAGAGAGAGAGAGAGAGACAGACAGACAGACAGACAGACAGACAGAACCAATACCGACTAAGCTTGATAGTAAGGTGGTGGGAGTGAGACAGGACAGCTTGAGCAAACTGTACAATGTCAGAGTATGACAGAAAGCCAAATGCATTTCAAGTGACAGCAGCCGTACGCTGGCAAATTATTACCAACTTTTACCTTCAGGCAAACGTTTCTGTGTCCCAAAATTTAAAACAAACAGAACCAAATGCAGCTTTATACCAACCTAAATTCAGCTATTAAACAGCTTTGATAATCAGATCTGTGATAAAAAAAAATGTATGCCAGAGTGTGTGTATGTATGTAGAATGTAACATCTTAAATCAAGCATTGTTGAATTGCATTGTTATTATAATCCTTTTATGTCTTATGTTTACTTTTAGTTTGCTATTCCATGCCTATTTTATTCCTATCCTTTAACTGATTTTGTGTCGCACATGTATGGCTGTGATGATGTATGTATGATTTACTCTAAGTTACCTTTTAAAGGTTTCTGTTGTGTTGTTGTTATCTACTGTGATTATATATTGTACGCATGGGTTGCCAATCTAAACATTTTATGTCTTTTATGTATACATGTTGAATGACTGTGATTTCTGTGTATTGTTTATGTGTTTTACACCACAAATGAATTTCTCTTGTTGAGATAATAAAGTATTCTGTATTCTGTATTTTCGAAGCTTCTTGAAGCAGACGTACAACTGTCAAGAAAGGTAAGTGTTCCTGTACGCTCAGTACGTGACAACCACGTCATTGTCACCGTTCATCCTCAACCGTTCAACACTTTCCTCTTGGCGGTGTGTGTGTGTGTGTGTGTGTGTGTGTGCGTGTGCGTGTGTGTGTGTGTGTGTGTGTGTGTGTGTGTGTGTTTCTTCTGTCATTGCTGCTACGTGCACGTGTCAAATGATCGGTATAAGGACAGGCCCGGCGCTTCCTTTTTTTTTTTGAGGAAGTGTCTGGGTTTGTTCCAATGTACCTTTTATTTGTGTGCTCGCTGAATCGGCAGAGTAGGCAGCACTGACGAAATTGTGTACCTTGTGAATGGAGAGAGGTACTACTCATTACTATATATATATATATATATATAAACCCTGAAAAAATTATTGTCCTCGTGAGGCTTAGCTAATGTTATTGATCTTTTTTCCCCCAACACAACTTTACACTTATCTCAACAAAACCCGTGTTTGCTTTTTTCCATGACTGTGCCTGGAATGAACGTCAATATGAAACGATGTAAACCAGTGTATTGTTTTCATTAGAACGTTCCACCAATCGGACAAAGCTTTACAGAAATCATTGTCCAACGATGGTAAGCACTGGCTGGGTGTAAACAGGTGCCCGTCACCGAAGTATGTCGTGAGTTGTAATACCGTTATTATGTAACGAATCCATTCTAAATTCGGTAGTTTCAAGCAGTCTGTCAAGTTTTAGCTCGACTCAAACAAGGGGGGTATCAAGCACATGTTTATTTCAGCAAAGCACTGCTACATTATAAATTATTTAGGGGAAAAAAAAAGAATGGAAGAAAAGGAAAGAAAGAAATACAAAACAGTTCCTCACTCTTCGTGTTTATTCTTGCGCACACACGCTCAACACGCAGGCACACACACGCGTGCGCACACACAAAACGATGCATGCACACGCACGGACACACACGCAACACACACACACAGTTGTAACACTCTGAATCATAATGTAATAGTATCTTACCCACATGTTTTTCTTTTTACATGATAATTGATGTGTGCATGGTGATAAGTGAAGGGGGTGTCTTTTTTTTTTTTTGTGCTGACGGGCATTTTATTTTAAGTGAGCCTAAAGAAAATTTTCTGTTTTTGGTTGAAGCAGATAATAAAGTATTTTGAACTGAACTGGATTGAATTGAATTGAGTCTATCAAAATACGAATCCTTCAATCAGTATTTAAAGTCGCTGGTCGCCAAAAAGAGTCAGTATACAATGATAAAAAAAAAGAACAAGAAATAACGAAGCAGGTTATTCACCATAGTGGTCATATTTATCTGTTCGAAAATAATGTATTGAACAAAACAAGCAAATCGTACATTTTTACGTGTTAGAGCATGCAGCGTTTCTGCATACATGTGTGTGCGTAGGTGAGTGCTATGTATGAGCAAGAGTGCTGCTTCACAGGTCAAAACTTCCAACCATGTTGTTATCAGTATCAGTATCAGTAGCTCAAGGAGGCGTCACTGCGTTCGGACAAATCCATATACGCTACACCACATCTGCAAAGCAGATGCCTGACCAGCAGCGTAACCCAACGCGCTTAGTTAGGCCTTGAGAAAACAAACAAACAAAAACAAAAAAAAAACCCACAATCACACAACAACAAAAAAAGAAAAAAAAAAGAAAAAAAAAATGAATAAAAAAAAAAGAAAAAAAGAAATAAGTAAAAAAAAAAAAAAAAAAAAAATGTTGTTAACACATGAGGACCGTGAGATGATGATATTAGACTGAAAATAAATGATATTATTATTATTATTATTTGGATTATTATCATTCATATCATAATGATAATTGTTAGTATCAATTAGAAATCGACATTTTTGTATATTCGAATGAAAAGGGGGGCGGTTGAGGTGGGGGGAGAGGGGGGCAGGGGGAGGGGACTAAGAAAGGAAGAGAGAGAGAGAGAGAGAGAGAGAGAGAGAGAGAGAGACAGACAGACAGACAGACAGACAGACAGACAGACAGAGAAAATTGAAGACCGAAGCCTGTTAGTCATAAACATCGCATTTAACCTTCACGCTGCTAACTGTTTTATTATCTGACGGGTGATTGGGATGTCCTTAATCAATCGTGTGTGTGTGTGTGTGTGTGTGTGTGTGTGTGTGTGTGTGTGTGTGTGTGTGTGTGTGTGTTCTTTTATTTATTTATTATTATTTTTTTTTTTACTGCACACTTCGTTTGATTGCTTGCTTCATTCGTTTTGTTCGGGCGACAGAATTAATCCACATCGCGCAAACTTTCAAACCCCACAAGCTTTATCCTGCCACAGAATGGTTGTGATGGTGGCTGGTGACAGGCCTTGGACCACTGGCTAAACAAAAGGCTTGGCCATACAGCTCCCTCACCTTCTCTTCTCTCACCCCGCCATACATTTCCGTTCCTGGAAGTCCACGCGTATCGACGTGACGAGTGACCGGCACCAATGTTTGCACTTGTACTGAGGGCAAAAAGGTCAGGGAAGAAAATGACGCTTCCTGTGCTTGCCGCTTCACGTGCCCAAGGGTAAATAGGGACCAGCCAGCAGACACTGTCCCCCCTCCCCCCTCGCCCCCCCCCCCCACGGGCCCTCCCACGCACCCCTGTCTGTGTTGACAAGGCTGTCATTGTCCTCCACTGTTCTCGTCCTCCGATCTTCCGCTGACTTTTGTCTGGCCACTGTTTTCTGGGTAATGGAAGAAGGTATTTGTATTTGTATTTGTATTTCTTTTTATCACAACAGATTTCTCTGTGTGAAATTCGGGCTGCTCTCCCCAGGGAGAGCGCGTCGCTACACTTCAGCGCCACCCATTTTTTGTATTTTTTCCTGCATGCAGTTTTATTTGTTTTTCCTATCGATGTGGATTTTTCTACAGAATTTTGCCAGGAACAACCCTTTTGTTGCCGTGGGTTCTTTTACGTGCGCTAAGTGCATGCTGCACACGGGACCTCGGTTTATCGTCTCATCCGAATGACTAGCGTCCAGACCACCACTCAAGGTCTAGTGGAGGGGAAGAAAACATCGGCGGCTGAACCGTGATTCGAACCAGCGAGCTCAGATTCTCTCGCTTCCTAGGCGGACGCGTTACCTCTAGGCCATCACTCCACTTCTGTCCACGTGACAGAATGGTTTAAGAACCTCATCTGTCAATACAGAGTCTGTGAAGATCTGGGTTCGAATCATGTTCTGTCTCGTCCTTTCTTCGAAGTTTAAAACTGGAAAAAATCAAAGTGAGCGTCTGGTCATTCGGATTAGACGGTAAACCTAGGTCCCGTGTGCAGCCTGCACTGAAAAAGAACCCCCATGGCAACGAGAGTATTGTCCTCTGGCAAAATTCTGTGGAAGAAATCCAATCTGATGAACCCACACACACACACACACACACACACACACACACACACACACACACACACACACACACATCTATCTATCTATCTATATATATATATACATGCACTCAAGGCCATTCGAAATTTACTTGTCACGTGGTTTGGAGGCAACATTCAACGCAAGTTTTCCATTCATCAATGGATAATTGAATTTTCTGTGCAGCGAAGGATATGGCTGGACGGTGTGTGTGTTGGTTCAAATGCGATGTCACATACAGCCGTAGGTTTGACTGGCAGATACGTATCAGCTGTCTCTTCCCCTGATTTATCACGATTGAATTGAAGATTGATGGATACTGTCCGTGTCGCTGGTATGGGAACTGGAAAGATGTAGGGGGGGGGGGGGATCATGTGGCATGAAGGGAAAATTGATTTTTGACGGGACATACTTTTCCCTTTCGTGATGGTGATATGAGAATGAAGGTGACGATAATGGTGACGGTGAGTGCAGTGGTGATGACAATGACAACGACGACGATGATAATGACCTTCTTATACTACCGAGAGACAAAAGATACTGATATGAAAAATCATTTTCCTCGAAATTAACTTGAAAATGAGAGATAGGATTGAGAGGGGCACAGATAGAGAGAAGGAGAGAGAGAGAGAGACGGAGAGACAGAGGGAGGAGAGAGAGAGAGAGAGAGAGAGAGAGAGAGAGAGAGGAGAGAGAGAGAGAGAGAGAGAGAGAGAGAACGAATGAACGAACTAACGAACGAACTAAAATTTATTTTTCCATGATATTGAGATAAACGCAACCTCCTCCTCCTCCTCCTCCTCCTCAGGCCCATAACTACAGAGTAGTCGTTGGGGGAAACCTGAGGACCGCAGACGCAACCTCCCTTCTCCATCTGGTCCAACGCAACAGCAGGAATGCTTTTTCTTTCAAACCAACCTTGGGGTACAAAATCGAGAAAGAAAAAGCATAAGAAAAGGGAAAAAGAAAATTGAAATTCTGTGAACGATGTAGGAAGAGAGAGAGGGAGTGGGGGCGAGAGTGAGTGAGAGAGAGAGACAGACAGACAGACAGACAGAGAGACAGACACACACACACACACACACACACACACACACACACAGAGAGACAGACAGATAGAGAGAGAGAGAGAGACAGACAGACAGACAGACAGAGAGAGAGAGAGACACACACACACACACACACACACACACACAGAGAGAGAGAGAGAGAGAGAGAGAGAGAGAGAGAGAGAGAGAGAATCAAACATTGGAAATACGTATCAAAGAAAATGGCAAGTACAATAATATAAAACAGAGTGTGAGAAAGAGTAAAGAAGAGAAAAGAACAGAGGATATGTGTGTGTGTGTGTGTGTGTGTGTGTGTGTGTGTGTGTGTGAGAGAGAGAGAGCAAGCCCAGCAAGCAAACAGCCTGTCACGAACGGTAATTGTTCATGGACATCCGGCACGTGACAATCAACCCTCTCTGTCACCCGAACGTCCATCCTCCACACCTTCTCCCTGACCATTTTTCTCTCTCCCGGTTCCATCACTACAATGTATTGATTCCAGGAGGGAGCTCTGGCAGCACCACTTAAAGCTTCTGTGCTTTGGACAGAGAGCGACAGAGCAGGAGACAGCCGTATGCCAACAGCTGTGTGCTGTTGCCGCACACCAGTCTGTAGTTAGTGAGGCAGCCAGGGCCAGCCTGCCCTCACGTTGTGAGAGGGAGAGAGAGAGAGTGGGAGAGCGAGAGCGAGAGAGAGAGAGGGAGAGAGAGTGGGAGAGAGAGAGGGGGAGAGAGAAAGGGAGAGAGAGAGAGAGAGGAAGAGAGTGTGAACGAGAGAGGGAGAGGGAAAGAGAGGGAGAGAACGAGAGAGAGAGTGAGAGGGAGAGAGGGAGATAGGAGAGAGAGAGAGGGAAAGAGAGGGACAGAGAAAGAGGGAGAGAGAGAGAGAGAGAGAGAGAGGGAGGGAGAGGGAGATAAAGAGAGAGGGAACGGAACGGAATGGTTTATTCACATATAGGCCTCAGCCCCACGTGAAGGGGTTCACATGAACATTGTGCAACAAGTATAAATACGGATAACAAAACATATAATCATATTCATTTCACCAAACAGCAATTTCTCTATGTTACAAAAACCAAGAAAAATCACGAACTTCCTTACTATTGCTTGACGACATAAGTAGACTTAATCTAAACAGGGAGGGGCGTTTGTAATATTTTGGTTTTATAAACATTTCACGAATATTTGTTAGTGTCGGGCAACAAAGTACAAAATGTACCTAATTTTCTTGGGATTCATTACACAATGGACAGACTAACTCCTTTTCACTAAACGATTTGTACCTTGAGCGATGCGTTGTCAGATCAGATATTCCTGATCTAAACTTCGTTGTAATAAATTTCAAGTGTCTATCTATATCTAGCAGCAAATATTGTTTTAAATCATGGTACACTGCAGAACGTTCTATACATGTCAAATCTATTGCTATCAAATCTATTGCTAGAGGGAGAGACAGAGAGAGGGAGAGAGAGAGGGAGATAGAGAGAGAGAGATACGGCTCCAACAATCGTCCTCTGATTATCAGAACGCCTGTCACCCGTCAGTCTCAGCACATTAAATTCACCTACTCCATTGTTGTCCTCGCCTGACTTGGCTAATATGATCAGCAGATCTCTCAGCTCTCTCTCTCCCTCTCTCTCCCTCTCCCTCTCTCTCGTTCACTCTTTTCCTCTCTCTCTCTCTCTCTCCCCTCTCTCTCTCCCCTCTGTGTCTCTCTCTTCCTCTCTCTCTCTCTCTCTCCCTCTCTCTCTCTCTCGCTCTCCCACTCTCCTTCCCCCTCTCTCTCCCTTTCGCTCTCTCGCTCTCGCTCAACCACTCTCTTTCCCCCTCTCTCTCTCTCTCCCACTCTCCCCCTCTGTCTCTCTCTCCCTCTCTCTCCCTCTCTCTCTCTCCCTCTTTCTCGTTTGTACTGCAATAATCTGCCTTCCTTTTTAAAACAGATAACTGGTTGGGAAAGGGTGGTGGGTGGGGGTGGGTGGGGAGGGGGGAGGGGAGGGGGGTGGGGTAATAGAGACAGACTAGCAAAGAGACAGGAATATATATTCAAAGATTCATTAACAACTGGTTAAATAGCCGACCTAAAGCCTTTTCACGTGACATGAGTTATGGTGTCCATGGCTTGTCAACCATGTAGATCAACTGATTCTGTCTCAGCATCAAACAGTTGACTGGAAAGTCAGGAACCTTTGATATTTCATGTGACTACCGCTCTCTGTCACTCAGTCTTTGAGGCAGCGCTTCTCTGTGTTTCTTTTTGTTCGTCTGTTGGCGTGCCTGGGGAGGGGGGAGATGTGTGCGTGTGTGTGTGTGTGTGTGGGGGGGGGGGGGGGGGGGGCGTCGGGGTTCGGGGGGTGGAGGTTCCTTCATTTGGGCGTTAGAACTGATTTGCCCCGACTTTTTCAAAAATCCACACGCTTATCTGACACTTCAGAATGATTGTGACGGGGCAGGTGACAAAGCCTAGGACCACCCCGCTGATTAATTAAATGACAGCCTCGACCAGGGAGATCGTTCCATCATCTCTCCTCTCTCATACGTGACCTGGAAGTCCCACGAGTATTGACGAGTGACTGGCACCAGTGTTTGCACTTGTACTGAGGGGGAATGAAGGTCAGGGAAGAAGAAAACCATGTGTCCTCTGCTTGCCACTTGAAGTAACCCAGCGTGGGCGGTCCTCAGGGTAGTCACCCTGTCTGTGCTGACAGAGCTGTCATTAATAATAATAATAATGGATACTTATATAGCACACTATCCAGAAATCTGCTCTAGGTACTTTACAAAAACGCTTTTGTTAACATAAAACATTATATCAATGTTACATACACACACCAAAATGTGACTACACACACACACACACACACACACACACACACACACACACACACACACACACGCTGCATACATACATTTTAACATACATGTGTATCTAACAGCTACCCTAACACATACGCACACATAGGCAGGCACAAACTTACATAAACACACGCACATAGGCAGGCACAAACTTACATAAACACACGCACACACAGTACACATTCATATACATGCATGTAGTTATGTACACATATATATGTATGCACACATAGTCAAGCACAGCTAACGCAAAGGAAGTGGACCTGCCACAATTGAACTTATTGCTGAGGGAAAAGGTGAGTTTTGAGACGAGATTTAACTCACTCAGTACGGCCAGTCCTCTCTTCTCCTCTACACATAACCCTCGGATGTCCAGTGGGTGTCTGAATGACCCAACCTTTAGCTTCCGTCGTCAGAATTGTGGTATTCTTTGTCAACATTCACCTCTTCAGTATAAGAGCCTTCCGCTTGCAATATTGTGATGATGGTAATTGGGGTGAAACGCTGTTGACGTCGTCTCTCTCGCCGTTCGTATGGAGAGAGTTAAAAGATGTCATTGTCTTCCACTCTGCTATCAGACCCCAGTCCTCTGGTAAGAGAGAGAGAAAGAGAGGGTTGGGGGCAGGGAGAGAGAGGGGGAGAGAGAGAGGGGGGGAGAGAGAGGGGAGAGGGAGAGAGAGAGGGGGGAGAGGAAGGGAGTGGGGAGAAAAAGAAGAAGAGAGAGAAGAGAGAGAGAAAAGAGAGAGAGAGAGAAGAAGAGAGAGAGAGGGGAGAGAGGGAGAGAAAGAGGGAGAGAGAGAGAGAAGAAGATGCAGAAGAGGGGGAGAGAGAGAGAAGGGAGGAAGAGAGGGAGGAGGGGGAGAGAGAGAAGAAGAAAGAGAGGGTGAGAGAGAGAGAAGAAGAGAGGGAGGGAGAGAGAGAGAGAGAGAGAGAGAGAGAGAGAGAGAGAGAAAAGAAGAAGCAGAAGAAGAAGGAGAGAGAGAGGGGAGAGAGAGAGAGAAAGAGATAAGAAGAGAGGTAAGAGAGGGAGAGAGAGAAGAAGACGAGAGAGAGGGGGGGGCGGAGCTAAAGAGATAAGAAAAGAGGTAAGAAAGGGAGGGAGGGAGGGTGAGAGAGAGAGAGAGAGAGAGAGAGAGAGAGAGAGAGAGAAGTGGAGAGAGAGACAAGGAGGAAAGTTGGAGTAGGGTGGAGAGGAGTGTGCGTGTATGTCTGAGTGAATTATGTTTGACACTTTCTATCTCTCTGTGTCTCTTTCTCCTTTCAATCGTATGAGCGCAGGTGATTCATTTACTTTCTATTTATTCAGAACATAATTATTTATCACAGCATACTGCTAACAATATCACGAAACGGAACCCACCTTAGACTTTCTTCTGCGACAAGCCGACACAAGACGT